>NC_073627.1:91885253-92203170 GCF_029407905.1 Bubalus kerabau
AAGTAATAATGGAGAAGGCAATGGCACCCCACTCCAGTACTCTTGCCTGGAAAATCCCATGGATGGAGGAGCCTGGTAGGCTGCAGTCCATAGGGTCACTGACGGTTGGACACAACTGAGCGACTTCACTTTCACTTTTCACTTTCATGCATTGGAGAGGGAAATGGCAACCCACTCCAGTGTTCTTGCCTGGAGAATCCCAGGGATGGGGGAGCCTGGTGGGCTGCCGTCTCTGGGGTCGCACAGAGTCGGACAATTCTGAAGTGACGTAGTAGTAGTAGTAATAAGTAATAAACATTACCAAACATATGCATAAATAAGATTCCCAGTGAATTTCCTAGCTAGAGTTTTGAGGAGGGACAAATGTTCTCAAATCTAATATGATACATATGTATCCCCTCACCCATCTATGACACAATAATTCATCCTCACCAACCATCAGTCCATTCTTTATTCAACAAAATAACAGGGCTCTATATAATTGTAACCAACAACCTAGTTTGTTATAGTTAATATCAAATGCAAGAAAGTCCCCTTAACTCCAAACCTCACATTCTAATTAGGGAACCTATTTTTAGACCCACTGGCTTGATTTAATTGTTTTCTTTTAGATTCAGGGCAAGTTTCAGCTAGCCTCTAAACTGATTGGGATACATCCAACTCTGTACAGTACTTTGCAACATGCATACTGAAGGCTAATGGCACCAGTGGAATGCAGAACGGCCCTGAGATGTTCACTCTCAGAGGGTCAAGTTTTAGGCAAAACGCCTGCTCAGATGACAGCCTGTGTAGGTTCTTTATCTGAAACAGCAAGGGAGTTAAATCAGAAAGCAGCCTAGGCTATTCAGTGGAATTATGTGTAGATTTTTTATAAATAATAATAAAAAAATTCATCATCTTCCTTTGACTTATCTTACCAAAAAGACATGCAAAAATAAATGCCTTGTTATCCCAGTGAGCTTACACTACAGTTATTTTATTCACCATAAAAATGCAATGGGGCTGGTGGTGGTGAGAAGGGAGTATAGGGAATGAGATATGGAGCACAAAGATCTAGAATCTGGATAAAGCAGAGGAGATGGGGTGGGGAAAGGAATAGAAAACACCAGGTGAAAAGCTGTTGGCAGCTAAGGAGAGGCTCAAAGCACTTGGGGATTCTATATGGAAAACAATACCCAGTACATTAAGACTATTAAGTAGCACTGTGATGACCTTTCAGAACTGTGGGGCAAAGTGTTGAAGAGTTCGCCAAGAATTAAGTCTGCCTTGCCCAATGATCCCTGTGTTTAATCTTCACCTCCCTGCTCCTTCTGAACAAGTAACAAAAGAGGCAGTTACTTGCATTGACAGTAACACTGTGGCACAATCAGCATCATCTTCACCTTATACTAAAAGGGTCTCTGCTATCCCCAAACCCATCTTGTCAACATCTTGGCTTCCAAGCTAGGAAAAGTAAAAGGAATCAAGTGAAGAACAAGTCAGGCTCTATATTCACCCTCCTAGCAAATGCAGTGCCCAGTCCAGTCCTAAAGATGAGGTGAGAGGAGGGTGGGGAGGGTCTGGGCACGAAGGGAGGAGGGAGGAGGGTTCAGGATGGGGAACACATGTATACCTGTGGCGGATTATGTAAAGTTTAAAAATAAAATAAAATTTAAAATCTTCAAAAAAGAAAAAAAAAGTCACAAGGGAAAAAAAAAAATAAATGAATGAATGAAAAACACAAGTTGGACACTGGTAATTTATAATGTGATCATTTAATAGAGATGAAGTTTACCCATGAGAAAGGGCGTGATCAAAGTATTGGCAGTATAAAAAGACTGATGTTTACTCAGTGGTAACACTGCATTTATAGAGCACTTACTTTGGGCTGGACACTATTCTGAGGCACTTACATTACTTTCATCCTCATTCTGGCCCAGTGGCTTAGGTACACATTCTGTGTCATTTCAGAGATGACAACATTGAAACGTAGATGGGTTAAGTCAGTGTCCAAGTCCACCAGATGTAGAACTAGGATTTAAACCTGGATCATCTGATTCCAAAACCAGTGCTTTTATCTGCTATACCACAGACAACATAGTATGTTTAAGTTTTTAGCACTCTAATTTCTATTATACAAATACCACTAACAATAAATGTATCTCTTCTATTAAGTAAAGCAATCTTGGCAAGGTTCTTTCCTGAATGCCTTCTGTGAAGGAAATAATTTGATAAGGAATTAGCAGAATAAAAAGTCAGAATTAAATTAATCTTACATTAATAAAATTAGGTTATTTCAAATTTTACTTATGAGTCTTCAAAACTGTAGACCAAACTCTTCCCAACTAAAGTAAAAGGGCTTTGTGACACTGTTATAGTCTAATAGTTAAGCACTTGACTCTCTTTTCTCCAAAAATGCAAGTTCCTCTTTGTTGAGTCTTTTGGTTCCTTAATACCTCTTCTCTTCAACCTACCTGTTTCATATTTTACTAGCTGCCCTTCTTTTGCCAGCAGAGATAAGCAGCACTTTGGTTTTTTTCATAGCATCTAGCTGGTTACAGTCTGTAGGGTCATTAGCTGGCTGCAGTGTATGAGGTCGCAAAGAGTCAGATACCCTGAAGCATCTTAGCACACACATACCTCAGATCAAAGGTGGCGCAATGGTAAAGAATTTTCGCCTGCCAATGCAGGAGATGCAAGAGACATGGGTTCAACCCCTAGGTCAGGAAGATCCCCTGGAGTAGGAAACGGCAACCCCTCCAGCATTCTTGCCTGGAAAATTCCATGAACAGAGGAACCTGGTGGGCTACAGCCCATGGAGTCACAAAGAGTCAGACGTGCGCACACACATCAGGCCAAAGCAGATATTCAAAGAACATCTTCCTATTTCCCCCCAGAAATACAATTCCCCATGCCTTGACTAGACTTAACAGGCAATGAAGAAACCATGGTATTTCTCAGCTCTTTCCTTACCCTTCAGAAAAAAAAAAAAAGAAAGAAATCAGAAAGATGGATCCTATAGCTTAAGCAAGAAAGGGTAGATGTAAGTACCAGTGCAAAATGTAGCTAAAAGAATAGACACTGCTGGCCTTTAACTTCTGTCTCCCTTTCTCTATTACGAAAGAAAGAAACTGGAGGGAGAAAAGCTTGAGATTCCTTAGGTAGTACTCCGGAACCCATTCTGACTGTGAGAAAGAATCTCCCGGAGAGAAAAAGAAATAAACATAAACAGATGACATTCCTCTTTAAAAATGGTTAATCTCCGTCTCCAAGTGTGCTTTCAGCTAAAGGGAATTTTGGTCCTGTGACGGGCGAGGTTGCATCTATTTCCTTTTTAATTGTGTAATCGCTCAAGGATTTTGCATGCATACAGAAAATACTGATGTATCCACTTTAATAAATCACTATAAAGTGTTTAAATAAACATTTCTGTCTACCTAGGGGAGTTCATGCTCAGACATCAGAGGAACATGAAAAATCAGAATTGTAGATGAACTGTCTGTTTTAAACCTTGACCCTAAATTTACCACCATCTGATAGCATTCTGATCTAATCTCCCCGCTCTGTTAATTTTATCTCAAATATAGGGTAGTTCAGTTCAGTCACTCAGTCGTGTCCGATTCTTTGCAACCCCATGAATCGCAGCACGCCAGGCCTCCCTGTCCATCACCAACTCCTGGAGTAGTAGGGTAGTTAACTCTCAAACAAAATGTACATGTGCTGGGAATTAGTATTTGTGAAGTATGCTGCATTCACAGAAAAAAAGGTAGAACAAAGTAGAACTGGATACACCAAAAACCCAGCAAATACATTTTTAAATTGCACTGAGCCATCTGATTATTAACAGGTCTACATGAATATGACATAGCAGCTAATTCTCAATTGCTCTTTCATCAGTGTCATCTTAAATAATAACTTCAGTAGCTTCAGTAGCTCTGTCAACATTTTCTGTGATCTATGATGTTGCCTGCACAGTAGTAAAAAGCAAACAAACTTACTTGAGACAGATGCTCCAAAAATATCAACCAGCAGCACTCAACCCTTGCACATGGACCCACCTACCCCAGCGTTTATAGCCAGTGTCCTTGTAACCAGTCAGAGCAGTTGTTCAGATGGTCAATGCCTTTGGTGAACCAGTGACTAAATATTTTGAGTATCACTTCTGCCAGTCATATAGAATGACCAAAAAAAAAAAAAAACAACCAAAAAACAAACATTTCTGCCAAAGCAGAGCAATAATCTGTAATGAAAGCAAATACTGCAAAGTATCATTGTAGGTCTAACAGTGGAAGCCAAAACACAAACAATTCATGGAAACATACATTGGTGTCTGAAGACCTCTCTGATAGCTCAAAAAAATAGACAAAGGGAAGGAAGAAAAGGAAGTATACTCTTACTATTACAAACGTCTAGATTTCAAGGAATTCATTATTCTGCAACAGAGGCACATCCAAATCTCACAAGATGTCGGTGTCCAGTTGTAGCCATGCAGTTTAGGACAGCAAGAAAGTTGAAAATGCTAAAGACAACCAACAAAAATTTGCAGAATGTGATAGTTGATTTCATTAATAGAAGTAGTAATGATCCAAACAGTATGCTGAGATAGAAAAACTTCAGGGATCAGTCAGTCCCTAATTTACCACCACTAGTAAGCATAATTATGCGATTCCTGTGAGCAAAGTGACCAAGAGAAAGGTTAATGGTGATCAAATTGAGATTGTTGACATTGATGAGATCCTGTCACTTTTCATTAGATTGGAACAGGTTGCCCCAAAATGGAAATGTATGACCAACAGACATGAATGTACACACATTTCCGAGCGCCAAAGAACTTCTACTCAAATAGAATTCTGTGAGCTGTAATGGGCTCCTCTTATATTTTTTTTCATGTCTGCATGCTAAGTCGTTTCAGTTGTGTCCAACTCTTTGTGACCCCATGGACTATAGCCTGCCAGGCTCCTCTGTCCATGGGGATTCTCCAGGCAAGAATACTGGAGTGGGTTGTCATGCCCTCCTCCAGGAGATCTTCCCAACCCAGGGATGAAACTCTCGTCTCTTAAGTGTCCTGGATTGTCAGGTGGGTTCTTCAGCACTAGTGCCACCTGGGAAGCTCTATGGATAATCTGAAAAGCATGAACTTCAGTCGTTATTCCCACCAGCATATCTGGGGTACCCATCTATTCTTAGAAAACACACGTAAAAATCTTTAAAATGAAAGAGAAAAATTCATGACCAAAGATGTAACTTAACATATTGAATAGAAATGAATGTTACACTTTCCCCTGACTTCATAAAAGGCCAGATGTGTGCCACACCCTCCTGTATGATTTCATCATTCTTACAACTCCACCCAACGAGATAACCTACCAGCATTTTTATGATCTTTCTTCCTTTCCATGAAGAGCGGCTATGTAAATCCCTAGAGAAATAAACCCATGCTCTTAAGTCCGTACTACCTGCCTCCACCACCTTTTGAATATAGTATGAGGATATATCAGGTAATTTATAAGCTGTAAGTTGGCTATTTGCTTTAGTAAATGTAGCATCATGTATCAGATTTAACTAGATTAATAGTCCTCTCTCCACATTTGCAATTTTCTATTCAGTTTGATTTTCAAATTTAATAATGGCCATGTATCATGTGGAGAGGCAGCATGGATGATACATGAAGTATAGTTTTTGGAATTACAGAAACCTGGGTTTTAACCTTGCCTTCACTCTCCAGTTGTGTGATATTCCCAGTTCCCCAAATTATGGTTGTTTAGTTGTTAAGTTGTGTCTGACTCCTTGTGACCCCACGAACTGCAGCACACCAGGCTTCCCTGTCCTTCACTGTCTCCCAGAGTTTGCTCAAACTCATGTTTATTGAGTCAGTGATGCCATCCAACTCTGTTGTTCTTGTCTCCTGCCTTCAAGCTTTCCCAGAATCCAGGTCTTTTTCAATGAGTTGTCTCTTTGCATCAGGTGGCCAAAGTAATAGAGTTTCAACTTCAGCATGAGTCCTTCCAAAGAATATTCAAGGTTGATTTCCTTTAGGATGGACTGGTTTGATCTCTTTGTTGTCCAAGGGACTTTCATGAATCTATTATAAGAGGCTGAATAACAACATTTACTTCCCACAAGTTAAAGAGACCAAGTACAAAAGTATTTTTCAGAAAGCAGGGTGAGGTCGCTCAGACATGTCTGACTCTTTGCGACCCCATGGACTGTAGCCTACCATGCTCCTCTGTCCATGGGATTTTCCAGTCAAGACTACTGGAGTGGGTCACCATTTCCTTCTCCAAGGGATCTTCCCAACCCAGGGATCAAACCTGGGTCTCCTGCATTGTAGGAAGATGCTTTACCATCTGCACCACCAAAGAAAACCAATCATTCATTATACTTTTTTAGATGATTTAAAAAAAAAAAAAAAAAAAGGATGGACTTCCCTAGTTGTTCAGTAGTTAAAAATCTGCATTGCAATGCAGGAGACACAAGTTTGATCTGGGAAGATCCCCTGGAGAAGGAAATGGAAACCCACTCTAGTATTCTTGCCTGGAGAACTCCATGGACAGAGGAGCCTGGCAGGCTATAGTTCATGGGGTCGCAAGGAGTCAGACATGACCTAGCAACTGAGTAAACACACAAACATATGTGTGTGCATGCATATGTATGTATTTATAGTTTAGAACCAGGTCTTGGAATAATGTTTAATGAAATAAGTAAATAATTGGGGTATTGAGAGGTATTGTGCATGCACGCTCAGTTGTCTGACTCTGCAACACCATGGACTGTAGCCCACCAGGCTCCTCTGTACATAGGATTTTAAAGGCAAGAATCCTGGAGTGGACTGCCATTCCCTCCTCCTTAAAGCTTATGTTTTCATGATTGTAATGTCTTATCATCTATTTCATTATTGAGATTTTTTGATAAAAGGATCCTAGCAAACACCTTCTTCCAACAACACAAGAGAAGACTATAAATGCACATCATCAGATAGTCAACACTGAAATCAGATTGATTATATTCTTTGCAGCCAAAGATGGAGAAGCTCTATACAGTCAGCAAAAACAAGACCAGGAGCTGACTGTGGCTCAGATCATGAACTCCTTATTGCCAAATTCAGACTTAAATGGAAGAAAGTAGGGAAAACCACTAGACCATTCAGCTATGACCTAAATCAAATATCTTATGATTATATAGTAGAAGTGAGAAATAGATTTAAGGGCCTAGATTTGATAGATAGAGTGCCTGATGAACTATGGACTGAGGTTCGTGACATTATAGAGGAGACAGGGATCAAGACCACCCCCATGGAAAAGAAATGCAAAAAAGCAAAATGGCTGTCTGAGGAGGCCTTACAAATAGCTGTGAAAAGAAGAGAAGCGAAAAGCAAAGGAGAAAAGGAAAGATATAAGCATCTGAATGCTGAGTTCCAAAGAATAGCAAGGAGAGATAAGAAAGCCTTCCTCAGCCATCAATGCAAAGAAATAGAGGAAAACAACAGAATGGGAAAGACTAGAGATCTCTTCAAGAAAATTAGAGATACCAAGGGAACATGTCATGCAAAGATGGGCTCAATAAAGGACAGAAATGGTATGGACCTAACAGAAGCAGAAGATATTCAGAAGAGGTGGCAAGAATACACAGAAGAACTGTACAAAAAAGATCTTCATGACCCAGATAATCACGATGATGTGATCACTCACCTAGACCAGACATCCTGGAATGTGAAGTCAAGTGGGCCTTAGAAAGCATCACTACGAACAAAACTAGTGGAGGTGATGGAATTCCAGTTGAGCTATTCCAAATCCTGAAAGATGATGCTGTGAGTGCTGCACTCAATATGCCAGCAAATTTGCAAAACTCAGCAGTGGCCACAGGACTGGAAAAGGTCAGTTTTCCTTCCAATCCCAAAGAAAGGCAATGCCAAAGAATGCTCAAACTACCGCACAATTACACTCACCTCACACGCTAGTAAAGTAATGCTCAACATTCTCCAAGCCAGGCTTCAGCAATATGTGAACCGTGAACTTCCAGATGTTCAAGCTGGTTTTAGAAAAGGCAGAGGAACCAGAGATCAAATGCCAACATCTGCTGGATCATGGAAAAAGCAAGAGAGTTCCACAAAAACATCTATTTCTGCTTTATTGACTATGCCAAAGCCTTTGACAGTGTGGATCACAATAAACTGTGGAAAATTCTGAAAGAGACAGGAATACCAGACCACCTGACCTGCCTCTTGAAAAACCAGGTCAGGAAGCAACAGTTAGAACTGGACATGGAACAACAGACTGGTTCCAAATAGGAAAAGGAGTATAACAAGGCTGTACACTGTCACCCTGCTTATTTAACTTCTATGCAGAGTACATCATGAGAAACGCTGGGCTGGAAGAAACACAAGCTGGAATCAAGATTGCCAGGAGGAATATCAATAACCTCAGATATGCAGATGACACCACCCTTATGGCAGAAAGTGAAGAGGAACTCAAAAGCCTCTTGATGAAAGTGAAAATGGAGAGTGAAAAAGTTGGCTTAAAGCTCAACATTCAGAAAAGGAAGATCATGGCATCCGGTCCCATCACTTCATGGGAAATAGATGGGGAAACAGGGGAAACAGTGTCAGACTTTATTTTTTTGGGCTCCAAAATCACTACAGATGGTGACTACAGCCATAAAATTAAAAGATGCTTACTCCTTGGAAGGAAAATTATGACCAAGCTAGATAGCATATTGAAAAGCAGAGACATTACTTTGCCAACAAAGGTTCGTCTAGTCAAGGCTATGGTTTTTCCAGTGGGCATGTAAGGATGTGAGAGTTGGACTGTGAAGAAGGCTGAGCACCGAAGAATTGATGCTTTTGAACTGTGGTGTTGGAGAAGACTCTTGAGAGTCCCTTAGACTGCAAGGAAATCCAACCAGTCCATCCTAAAGGAGATCAGCCGTGGGTGTTCTTTGGAAGGAATGATGCTAAAGCTGAAACTCCAATACTTTGGCCATCTCATGCGAAGAGTTGACTCATTGGAAAAGTCTCTGATCCTGGAAGGGTTGGGGGCAGGAGGAGAAGGAGACGACAGAGGATGAGATGGCTGGATGGCATCACTGACTCAATGGACATGATTTTGGGTGAACTCCGGGAGCTGGTGATGGACAGGGAGGCTTGGCGTGCTGCAATTCATGGGGTTGCAAAGAGTGGGACATGACTGAGCAGCTGAACTGAACTGAACCATACATTAAGGGTATGCATCTTTATACCAGCTAAAGTTGTTATAGCAGTTAATACCTCATATGCCAAAAAGTAGAAGACAGTTGTTATAATTTTGGACAGAAATGATATAATCATCAGTCCTTGGAAAATATATCATTTCAAATGTGAAATAATATTATCCAGAGACAAGGTTCAGCTTCTAAACAAACAATGGTTATAACCATCTCTCAATATCTCATTAAAAATCATCTGGCTTCCTAGGTTGTGTTGTTGAAAACGGGCCTTAATGACTCATTGTGACACCCAGGAAGTTATGAGCTTAACTCAAGGTGAGGCCAATAAAATGTATGTAATGACACATTTTGGTACTTAAATCTACTTTGAAAAATGTTAAAAGAATCAAAGATCTTGAGGTTCCCCTTGTGAAGTAGCTCATGGCTACTGAGAGTTCTAACATAGATTAGTTACTATTTTGTGGCAGTAAAGTGATGAAATTCACTGAGTCAACAAACTGAACAAAAACAGAATGAGAGGAGTCCAAACATCCCAGTGATAAAGTTGCAAACTTTTGAAGACCAATAATGTGGATGAAACCACGTAAGTGACCACCTACAAAATCACCCAAATAGAAGAGTTATTTTTCTAACTATTCAAAAGGTCAAGCTTGTCACATAAAAAGTAAGCTCACGGACCTATGACAGAACATAATTTCTCTGTGCCATGTTAGCAACTTATAAAATGCCTTCTTTGAGAAAGATTATTTTTTAATAAGTCCTAATTCTGAAAATAATTCTGTCTTGGTCCCCGTAACCCTCTCTCAACCCAAAGAAGGTTCGGTTTAAATAACCTTATGTCTCATTTGATATATCTGTGTCTTAAATATAAATAACTGCTTTGTCTTAATGTGAACTTACATTCAGGACCTGCTTGTTCTCACAAAAAGTTTTTTTTACACTGACCTTGTTTTTCATGCTATAAAAAAACTCAGATGCCCATTTTTAATTTAGAGAAATGCTATACAAAATGCAAATGGCCAATAAATGTATTTAAAAAGACCACTCTTTCTAAAAATAAAAAAAAAAAACCTACTAACACAACCATTTTACTTATCAGAGGGCAAATATTTTTAGAAATGATAATAGTGTTGGTTAAGTTGCAGGAAAATAGACATTCTCAATTAATGCATGGGAATAGAAATATAAACTAGTGCAAGATTGTTGATAAAGGCTTTATAGTGTACATGGATTTTAATCCTTCTGAAAATTTTTAAGGAATTAATGTGTAAAAAGTTTTAGTTACAAAGAAAGCATAGAGACTTTTTTACTTGAATTACTACTGGTTTACAATGTTGTATTAATTTCTGTTGTATAGCAAAGTGGCTCAGATATATATATACACACATACATACATCTGGTGAGACAGAAAGAGAGAATATATTATTTTTTCATATTCTTTCCCACTATGGTTTATTATAGGATATTGACCACAGTTCCCAGTGCTACACAGTAGGACCTTGCTGTTTATTTTATATATAGTAGTTTGTATCTGCTAATCCCAAGCTCCTAATTTATCCCTCCTCCCATTCCCTTTTGGTAACCATAAGCTTGTCTTCTATGTCTGTGAGTCTGTTTCTGTTTTGTATCATATTTTAGATTCCAGTATAAGTGCTAATATATATTTGTCTCTTTCTGACTTACTTCACTTATGATGATAATCTCTAGGCCCATCCATATTGCTGTAAATGGCATTATTTCATTCTTTTTATGGCTGAGTTGTATTCCATTGTGCTTATGTATATGTATGCCTACATACACACATGTACACACACCACATTTTCTGTATCCATTCATCTGTCAATGAACATTCAGGTTGCTTCTGTGCTTTAGCTATTTTAAGTAGTGCCACTATGAACACTGGGATGCTTCTTTTCAAATTAGAGTTCTTTCCAGATATATGCCCAGCAGTGGGATTGCTGGATAAAATGGCAACTCCATTTTTAGTTTTTGAGGGAAACTCCATACTGTTTCCATAGTGGCTGCACCAGTTTACATTCCCATCAACATTGTAGGAAGACTTCCTTTCCTCCATGGGCTCTCCAGAATTTATTTGTAGATGTTTTAATGATGGCCATTCTGACTCATGTGAGTTGATACCCCATTGTAGTTTTGATTTGCATTTCTCTAATAATAAATTTGGGCATCTTTTTACATGCCTATTGACCATTTGTACAATAAACTGTGGAAAATTCTGAAAGAGATGGGAATACCAGACCACCTGATCTGCCTCTTGAGAAATTTGTATGCAGGTCAGGAAGCAACAGTTAGAACTGGACATGGAACAACAGACTGGTTCCAAATAGGAAAAGGAGTACGTGAAGGCTGTATATTGTCATCCTGTTTATTTAACTTATATGCAGAGTACATCATGAGAAATGCTGGGCTGGAAGAAACACAAGCTGGAATCAAGATTGCCAGGAGAAATATCAATAACCTCAGATATGCAGATGACACCACCCTTATGGCAGAAAGTGAAGAGGAACTCAAAAGCCTCTTGATGAAAGTGAAAGAGGAGAGTGAAAAAGTTGGCTTAAAGCTCAGCATTCAGAAAACAAAGATCATGGCATCCGGTCCCATCACTTCATGGGAAATAGATGGGGAAACAGTGGAAACAGTGGCTGACTTTATTTTTGGGGGCTCCAAAATCACTGCAGATGGTGACTGCAGCCATGAAATTAAAAGACGCTTGCTCCTTGGAAGGAAAGTTATGACCAACCTAGATAGCATATTGAAAAGCAGAGACATTACTTTGCCAACAAAGGTTCGACTAGTCAAGGCTATGGTTTTTCCCGTGGTCATGTATGGATGTGAGAGTTGGACTGTGAAGAAGGCTGAGCACCAAAGAATTGATGCTTTTGTAGTGTGGTGTTGGAGAAGACTCTTGAGAGTCCCTTGGACTGCAAGGAGATCTAACCAGTCCATTCTGAAGGAGATCAGCCCTGGGATTTCTTTGGAAGGAATGATGCTAAAGCTGAAACTCCAGTACTTTGGCCACCTCATGCGAAGAGTTGACTCATTGGAAAAGACTCTGATGCTGGGAGGGATTGGGGGCAAGAGGAGAAGGGGACAACAGAGGATGAGATGGCTTGATGGCATCACTGACTTGATGGATGTGAGTCTCAGTGAACTCTGGGAGTAGGTGATAGACAGGGAGGCCTGGTGTGCTGCGATTCATGGGGTCGCAAAGAGTCGGACACAACTGAGCGACTGATCTGATCTAATCTGATGTCTTCTTTGTAGAAATGTCTATTTAAGTCTTCTGTCCATTTCTTATTGAGTTGTTGTTGTTGTTGTTGTTATTGAGTTGTATAGGCTGTTTGTATATTTTGGAAATTAGGCCCTTGTTGGTTGGCTTATTTGCAAATATTTTCTCCCAGTTGGTAAGTGGTCTTTTCATTTTGTTTATGGTTTCCTTTGCTGTGCAAAAGCTTGTAAGTTTGATTAGGTCCCATTTGTTTATTTTTGCTTTTATTTCTTCTGCCTTGGGAGAGTGATCTAAGATAATGTTGCTACGATTTACGTCAGAGAATATTTTGCCTATATCCTCTTCCAGGAGTTTTATGGTCTCATGTTTAAGTCTTAAAGCCATTTTGAGTTTATTTTTCTGCATGGTGTGAGGGTGAGTGTGTGCTCTGACTTCACCGATTTACATGTAGCTGTCCAGTTTTCCCAACACCACCTGCTGAAGAGACTGTCTTCATTGTATATTCTTGGTTGCTTTGTTGAAGATTAATTGACCATAGGTATGTGGGTTTATTTCTGGCTCTCTAACTGATTTTGAATCAATGTTATGGTTTCTAAAACAACAAGATATCAGATAATAAAGGTAAAGAAATTTAACCCTAAAAAGATACATTCAGTCAAGTAAAAATCATGTTGTTCAAGTCAATTTTTGTCTTGAAAAAATGTTCATAAAATATTATTAAATGAATAAAGCAAGTTACAAAACATGACATACAGCGTAATATATATTTTTGTCTGTCTAAAGTACTAAACACAACATATCAGGACAAGGGTTTGCAAGTATGTACATCAAAGTATAATCATTAACTGTGTCTCGGTAGATGCGATTATGAGTGTATATTATATTCTCTTTGCTTTGTGTTCTGATTTTTATTGTTTCATAATATTCAAGAAATTTTTAAGAACTGGTTTACTATATATAAATTTATTTAAAATAAACCATGCATTTTCAGTGAGGGCCATACACTCCCAAAAGTGGGAAAATTGGGTCTTGGAAGTATATGAATAACCCAGTCCAGTAAAATCTTGTTATTCTTAATATTTAATTTCATGTGGAGAACAATTTGGAAGAAAAAATTATCTAAAAATATGGTCTTTGGGGGAAAATGATTTTTAAAAATTTGAGAAACACTAAAATTGACCAAGATAAAACTTTTTTTTACAATATACACAAAGTATAAAAATCATAATTTATAATTAAAACTAAAACCATTATTCTAACACATATTTTCTTTGCATATTCTCTTCCTCTGGAAAAAAGGCAAAGGTCTCGCAGATAACTGAAAGCAGTCTCACACTCAAGCTGACATCAATCCAAGAAAAGTTAAATCATTAACAGACCTTAATATCAAATTGGCTCTTCTTGGCAGGTGAAGTCAGAGATTTTACTCTAAAATGATGGTACTCTTGGCCATCTCCTCAAATAAATTGATTTTTTAAAGACAGATAAGGGATTTTACAAAAAGAATTATGTAACTCATAACACATGGGTTGGTGTGAACACTCTTAGGATTTTTCACATCAGTGTAATAATCCCTAGGGAAACCTACAGTCTATTCACTTTGGGGCCATCTAATCTCTTATTCTGGTTACTGCTCATGGAGGGAAAGCATAATTACTGAGGTAAATATTTGAAATTTAAGGTTAAATCTGTCACCACAGCAATGGCAACAGCAAGTAACATATGAACTCACAATCAGGTCACACCTTTAACAGGCTTCAACAGGCCAGCCCTCCCAATTTCGTCAATATTTCTTATTTCACCTTCTGAAAGGAATCTTGAGGAATAAAACAATGCCAATAAAGTTTCACTTACTCTTTTCTTGCACCTGCCAACTCCCAGTTACAACTGCACATGGTTTCCAAGATGAAACACAGCCATAAATGTCAGAACAGTGGAACCAGCGATCAACACCAGGCAACGCAAATCCAAACATCGCAGAACTGAGTTCTGAGTGCATTTCTGAAACTACTATTCTAGTAGACCAAAACTTACTCATCCTAACCAGTCTAACTGACAATAAGATACAAAAATACACGTGGGATTCTGGGCTGGGTTCTCAACGAAAACAAGCACACACATCCTGGGATATAACAGAGAGACGAACCATAATATAGGAGAAGCTCCTGATGATTTGAGCTGCACTTGACCCCAGGAGTCAAGAACACATTTACGGAACTTGATTCCACTGATCTTGGAAGAGAGACAAGAGAAGGTTTCAATGGTCCCAAAGCAAAAGCTTGGCACTGGGGACCATCATGAGCATGTTGCTGGCTGACTTCTATAAGGATTTGATAGTTAATCAATTCTTTTATTACCAGATGCTTCTACAGGCACATTTCAGGTGGTTTCACTGGCCAAAATAGACTCTTCCTGCCCAGCCCTTTAAAAAGGCTGCTTAGTAACCTACTCCAAACACATTAACTCTACAAGTCCAAAATGATCCAATTATTCCAAGAAGCTCCCTCATCCATAAGTATTTCTTTTAAAATCATCTTTGCTTTAGCTGTGCAGATCAGATCTGCATGTCATTTTCCAACCTATGTAATATGACACTGAGGTCAGAGTGCTGGGACACTTACTTAACTTGAGCCATTTTTCTGTTATGACAGTCATCAAATGGTGTCTCTTTTTTCTCAATTCCCTGTTTCCTTAGCCTTCCAAAAATAATTCCAATCTGGTGCTTACCATGTGGGTACCCACCTTCAGGATGGGAAAACATGATGTGAACACAATGAAAGAAATACCAGTTTGTGTTCACTGCTCTGGTGTACCCAGTACCGCCATTGTTTTAGATCTCTCAGTGCAAGTCAATCTTGCCTGTCATCAAAATTTACAGACCCTGAAAACTAAAAGAGCCATGACATTTAGCTATTCTCACGAATTCTGTGAAAGAGAACACGAGCATCAAGTATTCAAGGGATTAATGGAAACTGTTCCCTAACAAGCTGTAAATCTGTCCCTAATTTTAGGATTTCTATTATCTGACTCATAAAACACTGAGATGGCTATAACAAGAAAACCCAATTTGCTAAAGAAATAGCCCACATTTACATTTTAGCACATTTGTATTTACCTTTATAATCTCCCCCCAACTGTGCTAGTGTCAAGTGGAGGATGAGGTAATGTTTGCACCTAGTCAACAGTCTTCAATTCCAGACATCTGTAATAAATTTTCTTCAGGCTCAACACTGGTACTGCATACACACCTGGAGTTCGAAATAAGTTACTGTGATATGATGCCACACTCCCTGTTACGGTTTGCTAGCCTGGGCAATGGGGAGCACTTACCAGAAATCTCTGACCTCACTAGAGAAAAAGAGCAGAATTTTAAATGGATGTCTTCGTCTAGCCTCTGCAAATTCAACAACATCTTAAAGAGGTATCTTTTCTTTGAATCGTGCATAGGACAGAAAACAGAAAAGACTTAAGAACATTTATTTACACATGGATAGTGAATTTGTGATCCATGGGGTCACAAAGAGTCGGACACGACTGAGCAACTGAACTGAACTGAACTGAGTGAATTACGGATCATTCTTACTTTCTGATATTTGTTCACATTGAGTTTTTGTTTTATGTTTGCTGCTTTTTACTAGCGCATGACCTGCCTCTTGAGAAATTTATATGCAGGTCAGAAAGCAACAGTTAGAACTGGGACATGGAACAACAGAATGGTTCCAAATAGGAAAAGGAGTACATCAAGGCTGTATATTGTCACCCTGCTTACTTAACTTCTTTGCAGAGTACATCATGAGAAATGCTGGGCTGGAAGAAGCACAAGCTGGAATCAAGATTGCCGGGAGAAATATCAATAATCTCAGATATGCAGATGACACCACCCTTATGGCAGAAAATGAAGAGGAACTAAAAAGCCTCTTGATGAAGGTGAAAGAGGAGAGTGAAAAAGTTGGCTTAAAACTCAACACTCAGAAAACGAAGATCATGGCATCCGGTCCCATCACTTCATGGGAAATAGATGGGGAAACAGTGGAAACAGTGTCAGACTTTATTTTTTGGGGCTCAAAAATCACTGCAGATGGTGACTGCAGCCATGAAATTAAAAGACGCTTACTCCTTGGAAGGAAAGTTATGACCAACCTGGATAGACTATTGAAAAGCAGAGACATTACTTTGCCAACAAAGGTCCGTCTAGTCAAGGCTATGATTTTTCCTGTGGTCATGTATGGATGTGAGAGTTGGACTGTGAAGAAAGCTGAGCACTGAAGAATTGATGCTTTTGAACTGTGGTGTTGGAGAAGACTCTTGAGAGTCCCTAGGACTGCAAGGAGATCCAACCAGTCCATTCTGAAGGAGATCAGCCCTGGGATTTCTTTGGAAGGACTGATGCTAAAGCTGAAACTCCAGAACTTTGGCCACCTCATGCGAAGAGTTGACTCATTGGAAAGACTCTGATGCTGGGAGCGATTGGGGTCAGGAGGAGAAGGGGACGACAGAGGAAGAGATGGCTGAATGGCATCACTGACTCAATGGACTTGAGTCTGAGTGAACTCCGGGAGTTGGTGATGGACAGGGAGGCCTGGCATGCCGCAATGCATGGGGTGGCAAAGAGTTGGACACGACTGAGTGACTGAACTGAACTGAACTAGTGAGTGAATTCAGAACTATTTGGGAGGCAGATAGCTCTTCTAAAACTCCTGGTCTTGCACCTTATGGATAATAGAGCTGAATGAATGTGAATGGGTCAGCTTTTACATGGAAAACCACAGAGAACCAACAGATGAGTCCTTCTGGGCAACAGTCACTGCAACTTAGCAGTTAAAGCAATGTGTGTCTTCCAATTGACCTGAGGTAGAAACCCTTAAGAAAATGGACCTGGCTTTTCAATATTCCTTAAAAGATTCCCCTGAAAACTCTTCTGCACTCAGGAACTCAGAATCTCCATGAAATATCCAGAGATAAGACTGTTGATTCAAATTTCAGTTCATTTTGAGTTCTCCTTCACAGTTAGAAGAATCTCAGGCTAACAAAAGAAGTCACGTATTATTCTTTCCCATTCAACATGTGTGTTGACCCATGTTAGAGGAACACTGGAACAAGGGTCCTAGGCCTAGGCTCCAGTTTATCACTGACAAGGCATTTCACATTCCCTAGCCATACTTCCCTTTGCATAAAATGAAGTTGGTGTCTGCAATTCATTCTAACAAAAATTCTGGTTTCTCCTTAAACCTTCAAATACATCAGAACCTTCCTGAGTCTCATTTTGCTCATTTATACAATGAAGGAATTGAATTATTTGATTTCTAAACTTGCATCCCATGTGATATTTAGATATTGTAGGATCCCTTATAAAATTATGCCATTTATACGAAGTTTTCAATCAGAGAAAAAAAACTCTTTTCACTAAGTTGCTCTAACTCAAACTCAATAAGATAAAATGTTTCAGCCTAAGATCAATCCATTTTCTCCTTGTCTTATATACTAGAAGTTAATTCTTAACTTTATATCTTATTCCACGTGCATCTTTGTATAATACTCAGAACTTGAAAGTGTTTCCCAAGATTTTCTTTTCCCTTGGTTAAATCTGCCCAGTTAAGTTTTATGACATATGTAGAAAAAGAGACACTGTGATAACTATTTTAAATGGTCTTGCTAGTTATTTGCAAAGGAAGCTTTAACAGAGCAAAAATATATTTCAGTACTGAAAAAATATGTAAGAAGCTTGTTTTGTAAATAAGGTGATGATTTTGTTTTATTCAAAATATTAAATATCAATTGCCTGGAAATAGAGATAGCAGAATGAAGTCTCAAGCAAGAATTGAAAATGTTCCAACCTTTTATGCAATTCAAACAATGATGAAACTAGGAAGAATTAATTGAATTCCATCTTCTCAGGTTCAAGTAGAGAGAAAATAAAAAATACACTGAGCTTTACTGTGTTTTAAGCCCCATTCTAGCTACTTTTACAAAACTGTCCTCTCCCAGAAGGGAACCCTCCTACAGAATTGGTGGAAATGTAAATTGGTGCAGCCACTATGGAGAACAATATGCAGGTTCCTTAAAAAACTAAAAATAGAGCTCCTATAAGACCCTGCAATCCCACTTCTGGGTATATATCTGGAGAAAAACATGGTCCAAAAGGATACATGCACCTCAGTGTACACCGCAGCTTTATTTACAATAGCCAAGACATGGAAGCAACCTAAATGTTCACTGACAGATGAAGAAGATGTGGTACATATACAAGGGAATATTACTTAGCCATGAAAAGGAATAAGATAATCCATATGCAGCAACCTGGATGGACCAAGAGATTGTCTTCCTGAGTGAAGTAAGTCAGACAGAGAAGGAGAAATATGTATGACACCCCTTATATGTGGATTTCTAGAAAGAAATGATACAAATAAACTTATTTATAAAACAGAGAAAAAAAAAACCCTATCCTCTCCCAAAGAAATATCAATAACCTCAGATATGCAGATGACACCACCCTTATGGCAGAAAGTGAAGAGGAACTAAAAGCCTCTTGATGAAAGTGAAAGTGGAGAGTGAAAAAGTTGGCTTAAAGCTCAACATTCAGAAAACGAAGATCATGGCATCCGGTCCCATCACTTCATGGGAAATAGATGGGGAAACAGTGGAAACAGTGTCAGACTTTATTTTTCTGGGCTCCAACATCGCTACAGATGGTGACTGAAGCCATGAAATTAAAAGACGCTTGCTCCTTGGAAGGAAAGTTATGACCAACCTAGATAGCATATTGAAAAGCAGAGACATTACTTTGCCAACAAAGGTTCGTCTAGTCAAGGCTATGGTTTTTCCTGTGGTCATGTATGGATGTGAGAGTTGGACTGTGAAGAAGGCTGAGCGCCAAAGAATTGATGCTTTTGAAGTGTGGTGTTGGAGAAGACTCTTGAGAGTCCCTTGGACTGCAAGGAGATCCAACCAGTCCATTCTGAAGGAGATCAGCCCTGGGATTTCTTTGGAAGGAATGATGCTAAAGCTGAAACTCCAGTACTTTGGCCACCTCATGTGAAGAGTTGACTCATTGGAAAAGACTCTGATGCTGGGAGGGATTGGGGGCAGGAGGAGAAGGGGACGACAGAGGAAGAGATGGCTGGATGGCATCACTGACTCGATGGACATGAGTCTGAGTGAACTCCGGGAGTTGGTGATGGACAGGGAGGCTGGGCGTGCTGCGATTCATGGGGTCGCAAAGAGTCGGACACAACCGAGCAGCTGATCTGATCTGATCCTCTCCCAAAATTGCTTTAAGGCAAATTTTATTATCTTCACTTTATGAAATGAGAAAACTGATAATTTAAGTGATGATTAAAATAAAAATAGGCAGCGTTAAGGCAAGAATTTAGATCCAGGCTTCTGAACTCTTGCCACTAAGGCAGAGCCTCAGCGAGAACTACAGCACAGTCTGAAATGCCTGCTGCTGCTACTGCTGCTGCTAAGTCGCTCAGTTGTGTCCGACTCTTCACAACCCCATGGACTGCAGCCTACCAGGCTCCTCCGTCCATGGGATTTTCCAGGCAAGAGTACTGGAGTGGGGTGCCATCGCCTTCTCCATCTGAAATGCCTAACTGCCATCAAAAGAATAGGTTTATTTTTCCAAATTCTAAAAGTTCATAACTCAGAGACAGAGAGTTTCCACTTCTAGAAATGAAGCCTTGTAAATAATCACACAAGTGCCAAAATGTAAAACATCAAGTATCTTCCTCATAGTAATGATTAAAATAAAATAATTTGGAAATAACTTGTAAATGGTGGTAAATCTCTGTAGTAGAATATGGCACATTGCGTATAGATAAAACTTATTAGTATAAGGATATTATGTCCAAAGGAGACTATTGAAGGAAAAAGAGTATAAAACAGCACATGTAATATCCCATTTAATCAAGGAAATATTAAATAGATAGATGATAGACAAAGAGACATAGGTCCGTAAGCCAACCAATCACTGGACCGGATACAGCAAAGTGCTACCAACTGCCATCAGGGTGCTGTGAATGAAGGTTTCACTTTATTCCTCACTTTTTTTTTTGCATTGTGAATCATGTGTCGCTTTTTGAAAGACGGTGAAAAAAACTATTTCAAGTTTGAAAAGGAAAAGGAAAGATCACAAGAACTCAGCATGTGTCAAAGTAATTTTTTGGTATTCATGAGAATGGTTCTTATACATACCATTAAAGATGATCTTAAAAGACCCTCTGTGACTACTTTGAAAATAATATTCAACTAATTAGAGTTATAATTTAAGAATTCTAGTATTTCTTAGGTACTTAAATTGAACTTATAAATCTCATTATTTATTTATAAGCTAAAAATATATTGTTAATCATCTTCAAGGGATGATTTGATTAACATTTGGTCTCATTTATGAAATTAGAAAATTGAATCCTCTAAATATTTCAAATTGCACTTTAAATTTTAATATGTGGAATTTTCTTTTTAAAAACTTCAAAAGCCTAACAAACAAAGTGCTCCTTGGTTATTAATCCTAATAAGTCTAGTCAATTAAACATAAATATGGTCTCTTTCAAGTACTTTAAGTAGTCCAACTCTATCCATAAATTCAGTCAAATTAACTTATTACATTTCAATTTTAAAATCCCAAATATTAATATTAATTACACATTTTCAATCAGAATAACAAGGCTAGTCAAATATCAAATTCTCTTAAACATTAATGAAAACTTTAAATACTAACTATATACAGAGCTTATTCTCAAATGCAACACAAAATTTTAATTGAATGCATTTTTAGAATATTTAATGATAACCATTTCAGGGATAAAGTATACAGTTACTCAGTAAGGAAGAGGTTCTCAACCCTGACTACACATTAAAATCATTTATAATTCTTTAAAGGAAAAAAATGGCTAAAGCCT
This sequence comes from Bubalus kerabau, assembly GCF_029407905.1. Classification (NCBI taxonomy): domain Eukaryota; kingdom Metazoa; phylum Chordata; class Mammalia; order Artiodactyla; family Bovidae; genus Bubalus; species Bubalus kerabau. The sequence goes on from NC_073627.1 coordinate 91,906,581, forward strand.
ACTTTCAATCTGACCCATTTAACTCAGAATCTCTAGGGATAATTTTTTTGCTAGAAAAAGTCCAGGGGATGGTAATATGCAGCCAGGTTTCTAAAGATCTACTGCTCTAAGAAAATAATTATATCATTCCAAGTAAGAACTGGCTTTACCATCTCAGGGGTAACTGGCAATAAACTAATACTGCTTATTCTGATGAAGTTTTGGGGGCTGGCAATGAGGTTGAAATACCTAAAACTTAGGACAGGTAAGCCCCTTTAAATATTTCATTCCCTAAAAATGGAATGGACTGGTAGGCAGGCTATTCATTAACTAATTGTGCTATTTGAACAGAGTCTGCAAATCCATACATTTGATTAGCTAGTCTATTTCCTGACTTCATTCTTAATTGTATTCATAGTCTTCCTGTCTGACAGGGCCACAACTTTTATAGATAAATTATTTAATTGAATCCTGTATAATTTTCATGGCTTTATAGTGAAGCTAATCCCATGCTATGTCAGTAATGAATGTGAATAATCATAAATTGACTAGTATTTAAAAGTATAGAATTATGGGTATAGAAAATATTTAAGCAAGAAGTGTGTGGTTTGACTCTGAATTGTGCCTTTTGTCTTTTTTTAGGAGCATCTAGCCACTGTTGCCCCAAGGGCATATCCTAATACCTCAACCTTGAGCCTTTGTTTTTCCACCAAAAGTCAAGGTCAAGGCCCATTGTGGGAAGTCTTACACATTAAAGGGGTGCCCCAAAGGCTACACCGAATAGTCAAAGTAACCCAGAACTAAACCCCTGCCCCCCTTCCATCAGCTTCCAGGACTAAAGGAAAAGATGTCCTGGTACAGAGCAAAGCAGGGGAAGAAAAAGGACAAAAAAAGCCTGTATCTAAACATGCAATCACAGATTGGACCTTGAGAAGATCTAGACATCAGGTGCTAGCAGACTGAGTATGGTAGGGAACCTCTGCCATAAATCTGTGAAGGTGCTTTCTTGAGACAGTGCCCTCAGGTACCCTGCAGAAGAAAATGAAAAGCATCTCCAAAGAAGGGCACGTTAGTCCTAGACTATAAAGTTGGCTCACAGAACGTCGAGAGTCAACAACAAACAAGCAATGAAAATTAATGAGGCCCACAGGAAACAAGACAACATAAGTAAGAACTAGCGCAAATAACGAGCAGAAAGAAGCCTGGAGCGACGTCAGATATTTAAACTATCTAAATAACTGCGAGTGCTTAATGAAATAGGTGACAAACTTGAAAATAACTCCAGGGAACAGGGAGTCACAAAAAGTGACGCAGATGATTTGAAAAAGGTATTTGTGCTATAAATGAAAAATAGAATGAAAATTAAAATCCACTGGCCATATGTGGGAACAAAAGAGAGAAATAGTGAATTGGAAGATAGCAAAGGAAACAGAAACAGAAAAAAACTATCCAGACTTTGACACAGAGAGACAATAAGATGAAAATATAGAAAAGAGACATTGAGGATATAGGTAGACCTCTAACCTGGTTCTCATTAGAATTTCCCAGAAGGAAAATACAGATAGTGAGATTTACATTGGCTTCCACCCCTCCACCCCTCCACCCCATAAATTAAGCAACACACAAAAAAATATTTCCTCCTAATCAATGCTCACATTTAAGAAGGTAAAAATGTATCTTTTGGACAGGCATATTCAAGTATCCAAGCAGAAGAATCACTAAAACATAAGTACATTTTATCAAATAAAATTGAATAAAAATCTCATTTAGTTAAACCAATAGAGCTACTTAAACCTGGCCTAAGGTTAAAAACAGCTATTGACATGTAAGAAATAACGTTAATAAATAAAGTCATGTACAGATGATCCACAGCGTTCAAGGGTTCAACTTATAATTTCTCAACTTTATGATGATATGAAAGAGATACATATTCAGTTAAAACTATACTTTGAATTTTGATCTTTTCTGGGGCTAGTGATGCTCTGGTGATGCTGGGCTGTGGCAGTAGCTGCAGCTCCCGGTCAGCTACATGATCACAAGTTTCAACAATTCCTTATAAGCATTATAAGCAACTCATAAGCACTCGACTCACACAAACATTAGAGTCTTCACTTTTAGTATAGCATTCAAAAAACCAACATTGTATTATAAAAGAGACTTTGTTAGGTCATTTTGACCAACTATAGGCTCATGAAGGTATTCTGAGAACATTTAAAGTAGGCAAGACTAAGCTATAATTTCAGGTCAGGTGTATTGCATGCATTTTGGACTTGAGATACTTTCAATTAATGGTAGTGTGGGACAGGAAAGCCTGGCATGCTGCAGTTTGGGGGGGTTCCAAAGAGTCAGACAGGACTTAGTGACTGAATGACACAGTGTGTCAGTCAGCTGTAAATTCATCCTAAATCAAGGAACATCTGAACATATTTACCTTTCCAAAAACGACACATGTATGTTACAGATTAGGACTTTTCTTTCTTTTTAATTTTATATTCATAGGTTTAATTAATTATGGACAAATTCTAAGATTCCTGAAACTGCTAACTCTGACCATGTGTACCTAGATTTAAGAATCCACTTAAAATCAAATGAGCACTGATAGTTACCAGGCATTTGGAGGCTAAATGGCAAAAACAAAGTCACAAAAATTATTCATTAGTTTAGAGATTCTAAGGACTTTGTTCTTTTTAGATGAGAAGACGAGCTATTTTCTTCAAAGCCAAAATCTGGCTCCAGAAAAAAAAGAATATTTTAATGTTCAAAGGCTGCTTGGCAGTTTGTTTGACTACATTTTTTGCACCTTTACCCTGTGTGCATGCTAAGTCGCTTCAGTTGTGTTTGACTTTTTGCAACCCCGTGGACGACAGCCCACCAGGATCCTCTGTTCATGGGATTCTCCAGGCTAGAATACTGGAGTAGGTTGCCATTTACTCCTCCAGGGAATCTTTCCAACCCAGGAACTGAACCAGGTTGGAAACCCATATAACGCCTCTTTTGTCTCCTGCATTGGCAGGCAGGTTCTTTACGCCACATGGGAAGCCCAATACTTTACCCTGTACCCCCAAAAATCAATTGAGGAAAATAGTGTTCTGATGGTACATTTAATTTTCTCATACCTGCTTGCTCTTCACAAAGCAAACAGCAGAAAGTTTAAGTTTCATAAATCAAAGTCTTGGTATATAAACAGATTTATGTGTATATGTACAAACAGATCTACATGTATCAATAACCAAATTTACTAAACGTCAAATGAATATGCAAACATTTAGAGAAATATTTATTAAAGCATGACATATAACTATATATATATAATCTAGTTTATAATCATTTTCTATTCTTTAGGAACTATACTAGATATTAGACTTGATTTTAACCTTCTGAAAACATGGAATTTCATGAAGAAGACACAAGATCAGATAATTTTTGACAAGCGTCATGCCAGAGGTACACCCAGACAATTATAAAGATAGGAGTAAACACAGGTGTCAGTGGAGCACAGAAACCCCTAATCCAGTCTATACATGGATATGTGCTTGTAGGGATGGGGAAGGAGGCGTGGAGAAGACAGAACCAGGGACAACAGCCTGGAGAAGATGAATCATGAGCTGAGACCTGAAGGATGAGAGGAGCATGTGAACAGAGAAGGGCAATGGTGTTTCTGTACATAGGAAACAGCCACCGCCTAGAAAGGAGGTCAGTGTAGAGGCCTGAACATCCACACAGCTAAGAACCACTGAAGCACAAAGTGACAAGTGGTAAGGGAAAGGGAACAGGCTCAGGAAGCTCACTACATGGCCTGAACTCCATGCCTAAGTGTTCTGATTCCATCCTGAGGACAGTGGTGAGCCACATGAGGGTTTTAAATAGGAAAATGGCATAGATATTCTTTGGAATAATTTGAACAGATAAGAAGGATATTGCCATGTTCTGAGTAACAGCTATCAAGGTAGTCAGGATAGAATGGAGAGGATGGTTTTGTAGCCCATTGGTAAGATATAATAGGTCCATATAGGAAGAGTCTAAGAGGGTTCCTGTGGTTTTGTTGGGATTGGACAAATGGTTGGAAAATCAACTGATTCAGGAAATACTCATGATCTAAAGTAGGACCTGGAGAAAGATGATGAGGCCACACTATGTAAAAGAAATCAATCTTCAAGCCCAATAGAAATGTACACTAAACATCTAAATATACTACTTGAAGATTAACTAAAAGCCAAAGCCTGGTGAAAGAGGTCAGTCTAAAGATATAGGGTAAGGTTACTATAATGATCTAAGATGGTTTCAATTTTTTTTCTAGGTAAGTAGGCAAAAAAATAAGGAAGGGCTTTAAACTTTCAAAGAAAGAGGCACCAGCATCAGTACAAGGGCACTTAACACTGAAACCAACTTAAACCCCAGTGGGCCTTATAATTCAAAGGTAGTGAAAATGCTAGTCACTTAGTTGTGTCCAACTCTTTGCGACCCCATGGACTGAGTCTGCGAGACTCCTCTGTGCGTGGGATTCTCCAGGCAAGAATACTTGAGTGGGTAGCCATTCCCTTCTCCAGGGGATCTTCCCAACCCAGGGATCCAACCTAGGTCTCCTGCATTGCAGGCAGACTCTTTATCATCTGAGCCACTAGGGAAGTCCCCATAAATAAGTTACTGAAACACAGCCAGATCTGATTGCTTGAGAGAAATATACTGCCATGTCATGGACTCTACATGTAAACATTTCTAGAAATGTGGCAAAAATGCCTTCCTTTGACATATCCCCCTTTTGCCCAAGAAAATAAACAATCTAACATTTACGGGACTGAAGAGCATCGTAAAGGGTAAATCCAAGGGACTTCCCTGGTGGTCCTCCAGTTAGGACCCTGCGTGTCCATTGCAAGGGATGGGGCTCAATCCCTCCCTGGTCAAGGAATTAAGATCCCACATTCTGCATGCAGTGCAGTGCAGCCAAAAATTTAAAAACAAAAAACCAAGAGTGACCCCAGGTCATTCAGTTTTCATGCATGAAACCATGTATACATTATACACACATTTTCACACCACACTCTCTACATGAAAATACCAGTTGTGCCCTTTTTTTTTTTTTCATTTCCCTAAGCCTTTATTTCACTAAATAAGCAAGAAGGCTACCTGTTCTTTTTTTATATATAGCTATTCCACCTACTTGGAAATCCTAAGTAGGTGTTTGAATCACCAGAAGGCATTAAAAAGGGCATTTGAGGAAATAAAAATTTAACGTTTCTACTTTAAATAGATGTATAGCCACTCTCGGTACATTATAATAGTGTAATACAACAATGTTCTATTGTGTTATTTATCTTTTTTTTTTTTTAAGTGTATACATAAGAACCTGGGCTTCCCTGGTGGCTCAGTGGTAAAGAATTCACCTGCCAGTGCATAAGCTGCAGGAGATGTGGGTTCGATCCCTGGTTCAGGAAGATCATCTGAAGAAGGAAATGGCAACCCACTCCAATATTCTTGCCTGAAAAATTCCACGGACAAAGGAGCCTGGCGGGCTACAGTCCATGAGATCCCAAGAGTCAGATATGACTTAGCAACTAGACAATAACAATACACAAGAACTTACATGATACACCTTTAATTCAACAAACAAAACTGGGCCATGATACATACTGGATATTATGGAAGTCATCCATGGAGTGAAGCACACAAATAATAGTATTTCATATATCAGTACACAGTGTCATGGCTTTTCATCTTAGTGCTGTGCTCTATGAACTACTTTCATGATTTTATCTTTAAAAAGAATTTCATTTTAGGTTTTTAATATAGCATGTAATATGGACTCAACACCAGTAAAAGTATGCATATGGCTAAAATAACTTTTTCATAAAATTATTTACTTTGTTACTATTACAAATATTAGACTTGAAAAATTATCAACATTCAGTTTATTAAAGATACTCTCTAAGAAAAACTTAACAATGTACAGATAAGACATATATTTTCAATGTACAACTAGGTGTTCTACCTCATTTAGTATACCACTCAAATATTTCTTCAGATCTCCTTTTTAGATAATAAATAGCATCTAATACTCGATAGAATTTCATGTATATTTCCTTAGCTCTGGAGGGGGAAAAAAAAAAAGGTAAGATGTGTAAAGGAAAGAGTATTGCTGCATAAGACCTTAAATCCTTCCAAAAAGTGTTGATTTACTGACTATAATTTCTTTTTGTTTAATTCGAATGTGGCAGAACGATGTGTCTGAAACCAGATACCTCATGAAGACAAAGTCAGTCTCCTCCATCTCAGAGCTTCCTTCCTCATAACTCAGCCTCATTCACTGTTCCAGGAAGCATTGTCACATTGTCCACCCTGCTGAGGAAGGCTCAGGGTTGGCCAAGAAACATCATTCTCTAATATCACATCTCCTGCCTATTTCCTATAAAGTTTATTTCTCCCAACAGAAGAGAGAAAGCTGATTTCAACTGGCAATCTAGTAAACACTCCATTTCTGTTCTAATCATTCAGTGGTGTCTTAGGCAGAGTTGGTGTTAATGCAAATAATCAAAATTAGACAAAAAAAAAAAAAAATCCTAGACAGTGAATGATGTAATTCAATCAGGAGAAAAGCTCCTGCATCTATGGCAGGAGGAACAAAGTTTGATCATACAGCAAGATTCAGAAAGAGATCTCAGAAGAAAGAACTGGTAAAGGACATAAGAAATATATCATGGGTCAATGTGATTAAAAGCCAATACTGGCAGTACAAAGAACAGAGGAAAAAATCCTATCTGAAATGTCACTGAGGTAGTTATAAACCATTCTGCACATGAAGAAATTGTTTAAAACCCCATCAAAGGACTACCAATATATTAACAAGTCTCCCAAAGATCTTTCAAAATAACAAATTGTCAAAATTTATTTTTGGATGCTGGTTTAAAAATGGCATGGCTCAGGCTAGTGTAAAGCACAGCCTTTCCTAACATTACACGATAACCTCTAAGATTCAGAAATAGATGAAGTCAAATCAGCTCCAATAAATGAGAATAAAATATTGTCAGAATCTGAGAGAGAATTCTACTACCTATGTTATAGCGGAGGTAAGCTAAGAATCAAACATCAGTAGTCAATGCCTGCTTTACCAGCTGAAACAAAGCACACTCACCAACATGCATGAATATAGGGATGGAATTTCATCCTTCCTGCTTTACCTGGGAGACCAAGCGTTTGAACTAATCAGCTAAAATTGGGCAGCCATACCTCTATAGCTCACTCTGTAAGCCACCTGAATGTCCAGTATGCTGTTCGTATAGTATCTACTCGGTTCTGATCCAACATGTATTTAGAAACTTCAGTGTTCAGGAAGAACACACATACATGGACCATAAACACACTCCCTGGAAAAAGGATGGGAACTGCCAGGGGCACATGCACCCTGGGAGTTGCAGAATTAGCACATACTGTACCAAGAGATGGTGGAGGACAAAGGTGTGATAAACCCAGTTCATGCTAAGATTTGTAGTCTTTGCTATAACTAGGCAGTTCAGTTTTAGAGAACCAAGAAGAAAGGAAGAGAATATTCCTCTTCAAACAAATAAAGCTATATTACACAAACATCTGTTAACAAAGATTGCAATAAGAGCAGTGGATAGCAACTTGCCCTGCAGTTGAATAAGAGAAAATGAGATCTGACAGTTCACACGTGGTCAGTGACCAAGGCCAAGTGCAAGCTACACACCCAGTCTGTTGGCAGATACCAAGTTTGGATAGACTTTTCATTGTCCCAGGGTGAATAAACAGAAAAAAAAACCTTGAACAAAACAAGGAAAATTAGACAACACTGGGAGAAAATATTACAGGAACCAAAAGAATATTTCAGAAAACCAGTTGACATCCTCAAAAGGACACGAAAAGACCTCTATAAATCTGGAGTAGGCATCCATACAGAAAGAAAAAGCTGAGATAAAAAAGTAAGCTAAATCAGATACAGTATGATGACAAGGAAACTAAAAATCCAATTAAAGATTTATAATCTACATTGGAAGACTTAACCTCCCTAAATCTTGTTTTATCATCTAGAAAGGAAATAAAATGTTAGGTTTACCTAACTGGGTTGCTTTGATAATTCTGTGGAAAGTGCAATGGAGAGTGCCTGCTTCATAATGGTAGCTCAAGAAATATTACTTATTATTATTTTTATTAATGTCCCTCTGTAAAAGAATTATAAATATACAGAGTCGGACACAACTGAGCAACTGAATTGAACTGAACTGAACTGAGGCAACTCTGAGATGAATTTAAATTAAGAACATAAGAATAGCAAATCACGGTAAACTGGGTTGGCAAAAAGACTGAAATGAATTAACAAACTGAAATTATAACCATATTCATTATAATGAATAAATAATGCAGCAGTGAAAGTCGCTCAGTTGTGTCCTACTCTTTGAGACCCCATGGGCTATACAGTCATGGAATTCTCCAATCCAGAATACTGGAGTCGGTAGCCTTTCCCTTCTCCAGGGGATCTTCCCAACCCAGAGATCGAACCCCAGTCTCCTGCATTACAAGTGGATTCTTTACCAGCTAAGCCACAAAGGAAGCTCAAGAATACTGGAGTGGGTACCCTATCCCTTCTCCAGGGGATCTTCCTGGCCCAGGGATTGAACTGGGGTCTCCTCCATTGCAGACAGACTCTTTACCAACTGAGCTATCAGGGAAGCCCAATGCAGCAATAGGAGCATAAACTGGTATAAGCTGTCTGAAAAGGCATTGGGCAAAAAAAAAAAAAAAAAAAAAAAAAATTAGGACCTTTAAGTTTGACTATATCAGAAATTCCCAGAAATTTCAAATCTAGGAATGACTGTGTACATGGCAGCTTCCTACCTAGTTCTACTGAAAGCCCTAAAGACAATGATTAATTCAGTAATGATAAGCTTCCCTTAGTGCCCATATTAGGATCCGGAAATATCACTCACACTGAAAGTAATCAAGGCTTTTGAAGAATTATCTGAACTCAGTCAATTTGAATTTCAATAATTAAAAAAAATCAATGGATTGAAACTTTTAATTCATAAATTCATAATGATATTTTAAAATACTAGTCACTTTCAGTGTTGGAGAAGACTCTTGAGAATTCCTTGGACTGAAAGGAGATCAAACCAGTCAATCCTGAATATTCATTGGAAGGACTGATGCTGAAGCTGAAGCTCCAATACTTTGGCCCCCTGATGCCAAGAACCGACTCTTTGGAAAAGACCCTGATGCTGGGAAAGATTGAAGGCAGGAGAAGGGGACAATAGAGGATGAGATGGTTGGATGGAATCACCCACTCAATGGATATGAGTTTGAACAAGCTCTGGGAGATGATGAAGGACAGGGAAGCCTGGCATGCTGCAGTCCATGGGGTCACAAAAAGTTGGACACGACAGAGCAAATGAACAACAAGTCACTTTCAAAACATGATAGAAAACTAAGTAGTTATCTTGGTAACTGTTAAAAGAAATTATTAAGCACTTATTTTCTTTTTTTCCATGAACTGTGCATACATGCTAAGTCACCTCAGTCACGTCCAACTCTTTGCAACCCTATGGACTGTAGCCTGCCAGGCTCCTCTGTCCATGGAATTCTCTAGGTAAGAATACTGGAGTGGGGTTGCCATGCCCTTCTCCAGGAGATCTTCCCAATCCAGGGATCAAAACCATGTCTCTTAGGTCTCTTAGGTCTCCTGCCTGCCACCTGGCAAGCCCTATATGAATTGTACCACTACATAATCAAACAACCAAAATAGGAAAAACTCTCTTTGAATGTAATCCAGCTGTTAATGAAAAAGAAAGGCTAGAATTAGAATATCACCATTTATAAGCTTTAATGGATGAAGAAACATAAGCATTCAGTATTAACATTTGTTAAAACCATAAAAAAAGAAAGACAACAAACCATTTTAAGCTACAAGTGATAGAGTCTTGTCAAAAAGATGGAAGCAGATCTCTGAGTTTGGTGGTGGATTTTGCAGAGATACCAAGGACAGAGGACCATGTTAAACTGCTTCATAAATGGGCAATCAACAAAACCCAGCTGTGGGAAACTCTGCTGGTTAAACAACCCTTGTTCTATAATGGAAAATTTTAAGAAAAAGAAAGGGATGGAGTGGGGAGACATACAGACAGAAGAAAAATTAAGGCACTTATTTTTTAAAGGCAAAGACTAAACTGTATTATCTGCAATCTGTAGATGTACATTTTGTACAATCACATTTTGGTGATAAAACTATAAAATCAAAAACACAAGGAAGAAAAAATACTATAAAAGGCAGAATAATGGTTACTTATTACAGAAGGGAAGGAGGATTTGTGACTGGAATGGGGCACAAAGAAGAGACTTCTGAATAAATGGCAAAATTCTATTTCTTGACTGGGGTAGCATTTACCTTATAGTCATTAAGTCATACGTTTGAGACTTGGGGTTCTCAATATCCGTGTTTTATTTTACAGGAAAAAGTGAAAACAAAAATGAAAAATTAGTAAATCAGTAAATAAACTTCTTCCATCATAGCACTCTGATTATAATGATTTATGCCTTTTCTCTCTCCTAAGACTTGATTCCTTAAGGCAAAAACTGTGTCTTGAGGTGTTCATTACATATATTCAGTAAGTTTCCTGGACACATCTTAACCTGCAAGCTCTCTGTGGGTCACTGCATTCCTAATATATATATATTTTACACTGCTGCTGCTGCTGCTAAGTCACTTCAGTCGTGGCCAACTCTGCGACCCCATAGATGGCAGCCCACCAGGCTCCCCCATTCCTGGGATTCTCCAGGCAAGAACACTGGAGTAGGTTGCCATTTCCTTCTCCAATGCAGGAAAGTGAAAAGTGAAGGTGAAGTCACTCAGTCATGTCCGACTCTTTGCGACCCCATGGACTGCAGCCCACCAGGCTCCTCTGTCCATGGGACCCTCCAGGCAAGAGTACTGGAGTGGGTTGCCTTTGCCTTCTCCATATTTTACACTAGATTTTCAAAAATGTCACAGATAGCTTTTATTCCACTGAATTGATACTCAGTAATAGGAGATTAATTTGCATCTTTTCACTAGTTCAAAACTTGGCAGCAGAGGAACAAAGCAGAGAAAACACAGTGATTGGATAGGCAGCAGTTCCTGCTAATAGATATGCTGTCATCAGCCAAAAAAAAAAGCTTCAGTTTACTTTGGGGATGTAGGAGCAGCTTACCCTCTGGAATGGGATATCTGAGCATCCAACGGACTACAGCTATGTGGCATTCTCAAAGCCTGGAGACATAGTAACCACATGTACTTGGTTGGATACTTGCATGCCCTTTGGGCCTCCAGCTCTTACAGAATCAATTATCCAAGGCCCATTGAATTAAAATTCTGAAAATAATTTCCTTTCAGTCATGGAAATTGTCAAAACCCTGAATACCCCAATTTATCATGTATAATGGAATTTTCTTTAAGGATATCATAGCAGTCTCTACCAGGACCCCCTTGGTTTGGTTTGTCTCTACTGATTAGATAAACTTAGTAAGTGGTATGATTGCTTTATTTTTTTTTTAAGTCTATACACAGCACATCAGTTAGTAATTAACATTGATGGAATATTTTTTATTCCACAACACCAGAAATTCAGCATTTAATCAATGAGAAATCAATATGCATGCCTTTATGGTCTATAATAATTCATCATTATTTAATGTAAGTATATTCTCTAGAGATACAAAGTTCAAAATATGTTAAATTTTGGTTGTATCATATTTCTTCTTCTTTTTAAAAATAAATTGTTCACTTTTATTCTGGTAAAAATATTCCCTTTAAATGTTTACAGGAAACAACGGGACTGTTCTAATGAAAAATACATCAATAAAAGGTAGAAAAGAAAATTATCATGAGGTTTAAGAAATTAAGTGATATTTTATTGAGATTCCAATTAATTTCCAACTTGTTCAATATATATCACTGAAACTGTAAAAATGCTAGCTGAAAAAAAAAACCTAGATGAAGTGAATGCTATTTTTTAACAAGAAAATTATCCCCCGCTAAAGAAAGTCATTGAATAAATTTCTTTAGCTTTTCATTTTTACAATATTGTAGATACATATAGTTGAAAAAAAAAATTGGTGCAGAGACAGCCCACGTACTCTTCACCCAGTTTACCTTAGTGGCAACATCTTTTTTTTAATTAATTAATTAATTTATTTTAACTGGAGGCTAATTACTTTACAATGTTGTAGTGGTTTTTGCCATACATTGACATGAATCAGCCATGGGTGTACATGTGTCCCGAATCCTGAACACCCCTCCTGCTTCCCTCCCCATCCCATCCCTCAGGGTCATCCCAGTGCACCGGTCCTGAGCATCCTGTCTCATGCATCGAACCTGGACTGGCCATCTATTTCACATATGGTAATAGATATTTTTCAATGCTGTTCTCTAAAATCATCCCACTCTCGCCTTCTCCCACAGAGTCCAAAAGTCTGTTCTTTACATGTGTGTCTCTCTTGTTGTCTCGCATATAGGGTCATCATTACCATCTTTCTAAATTCCATATATATATGCATTAATATACTGTATTGGTGTTTTTCTTTCTGAATTACTTCACTCTGTATAATAGGCTCTAGTTTCATCCACCTCATTAGAACTGATTCAAATGCATTCTTTTAAATAGCTGAGTAATATTCCATTTTGTATATGTACCATAACTTGCTTATCCATTCATCTGCTTATAGACATCTAGGTTGCTTCCATGCCCTAGCTATTGTAAACAGTGTTGCGATGAACATTGGGGTACACGTGTCTCTTTCAATTCTGGTTTCCTTGGTGTTTATGCCCACCAGGAGGATTGCTGGGTCATATGGCAGTTCTATTTCCAGTTTTTTAAGGAATCTCCACACTGTGCTCCATAGTGGCTGTACTAGTTTGCATTCCCACCAACAGTGGAAGAGGGTTCCCTTTGCTCCACACCCTCTCCGGCACTCATTGTAGACTTTCTGATAGTAGCCATTCTGACTGGCATGAGATTGTACCTCATTGTAATTTTGATTTGCATTTCTCAGATAATGAGTGATGTTGAGCATCTTTTCATGTGTTTGTTAGCCATCTGTATGTCTTGTTTGGAGAAACATGTGTTTAGTTCTTTGGCCCATTTCTTGATTGGGTCATTTATTTTTCTGGCATTGAGCTGCATGAGCTGCTTGTATATTTTTGAGATTCTTTATCAGTTGCTCCATTTGCTATTATTTTCTCCCATTCCGAAGGCTGTCTTTTCACCTCGCTTATAGTTTCCTTCATTATGCAAAAGCTTTTAAGTTTAAGTAGGTCCCATTGTTAACTTTTGCTTTTATTTTGAGGATCCTGCTGTGATTTATGTCAGAGAGTGCTTTGCCTACATTTTCCTCTAGGAGTTTTATAGTTTCTGCTCTTACATTTAGATCTTTAATCCATTTTGAGTTTATTTTTGTGTATGTGTTAGGAAGTGTTCTAGTTTCATTCTTTTACAAGTGGTTGACCAGTTTTCCCAGCACCACTTGTTAAAGAGATTCTTTTTTTCCATTGTATATTCTTGCCTCTTTTGTCAAAGATAAGGTGTTCATAGGTGCGTGGATTTATCTCTGGGCTTTCTATTTTGCTCCATTGATCTATATTTCTGTCTTTGTGCCAGTACCATACTGTCTTGATGACTGTAGCTTTGTAGTATAGTCTGAAGTCAGGCAGGTTGATTCCTCCAGTTCCATTCTTCTTTCTCAAGATTGCTTTGGCTATTTGAGGTTTTTTGTATTTCCATACAAATTGTGGAACTATTTGTTCTAGTTCTCTGAAAAATACCATTGGTAGCTTGATAGGGATTGCATTGAATCTATATATTGCTTTGGGTAGTATACTCATTTTCACTATATTGATTCTTCTGATTCATTATCATGGTATATTTCTCCATCTATTTGTGTCATCTTTGATTTCTTTCATCAGTGTTTTATAGTTTTCTATACATAGGCCTTTTGTTTCTTTAGGTAGATATATTCCTAAGTATTTTATTCTTTTTGTTGCAATGGTGAATGGAATTGTTTCCTTAATTTCTCTTTGTTTTCTCATTGTTAGTGTATAGGAATGCAAGGGATTTCTGTGTGTTGATTTTATATCCTGCAACTTTACTCTATTCATTGATTAGCTCTAGTAATTTTCTGGTGGAGTCTTTAGGGTTTTCTATGTAGAGGATCATGTCATCTGCAATCAGTGAGAGTTTTACTTCTTTTCCAATCTGGATTCTTTTATTTCTTTTTCTTCTCTGATTCCTGTGGCTAAAACTTCCAAAACTATGTTGAATAGTAGTGGTGAAAGTGGGCACCCTTGTCTTGTTCCTGACTTTAGGGGAAATGCTTTCAATTTTTCACAATTGAGGATAATGTTTGCTGTGGGTTTATCATATATGGCTTTTTTATGTTGAGGTATGTTCCTTCTATGTCTGCTTTCTGGAGGGCTTTTTATCATAAATGAATGTTGCATTTTGTCAAAGGCTTTCTCTGCATCTATTGAGATAATCATATGGTTTTTATCTTTCAATTTGTTCATGTGGTGTATCACATTGATTGATTTGCGAATATTGAAGAATCCTTGTATCCCTGGGATAAAGCCCACTTGATCATGATGTATGATGTTTTTAATATGTTGTTGGATTCTGTTTGCTAGAATTTTGTTCAGGATTTTTGCATCTATGTTCATCAGTGATATTGGCCTGTAGTTTTCTTTTTTGTAGCATTTTTTGTCTGGTTTTGGTATTAGGGTGATGGTGGCCTCATAGAATGAGATTGGCAGTTTACCTTCCTCTGCAATTTTCTGGAAGAGTTTGAGTAGGATAGGTGTTAGCTCTTCTCTAAATAACAAATGGAGTCATACAATATGGAATATTGTTTTTAGAGTTTGAAGAAATACATGGTTCCAGTAAATAGAGTTTTTTAAACTCATAGGGAAAAAAAAATCTGGGAAAGGAAGATACAGGGATGACTTATCTTATGAACAAGACTCCAGAGCATATGGTGTTACATTGAGAAAACAACAAAATATTTTTACTACCCAGGAAGGGCTATTTTTCCATGCATAATGAGTCACCAATAATTAATTTTGCAAACTTTGTGATCAATTCTCAAAGGCCAGTGTGTTCCAGGGGACATGGTTTTGTTTTGTTTTGTTTCTGTTTTCTTTTCAATTTTGTTTTAGCATGCTTTGCAAAAGTTTGTCTAATTTTTATGCTGTACATCCCACTAAACTAAAAATTAAAAATATGTAGGACATAAATCTATCAGCTCATCAAAGGCACAGCTATCCATCACTGAGGAGGTTTAGAAAGTGAGAGCCAGCACAACTCTCCCCATTATCACTAAGGATTCCTTTTTAAACATTTTGTTCTTAAGTAGGAAAATAAGGAGTCATGGTGTACAATTCTGTTATTCCTGGGAATCTTTCAACAATAAAATCGAAGGGATCTACTAACAAAGATTTCTGTTAGGCTAAAGGGATAAAGGTACTTCAATTTGGATCTCAATTTGGACTGTTTGGTGTGACATAATGATGTGACTCTAGGAAGCCTCTAGAATTCATATGTTCTGAATTGAAAATCTGGGCTTCCCATGTGTCTCAGTGATAAAGAAATCTGCCTGAAATGAAGGAAATGTAAGAGATGCTGTTTCAATCCCTGGGTTGGGAAGATTCCCTAGAGGAGGAAATGCCAACCCACTCCAGTATTTTTGCCTGTTAAATCCCATGGACAGAGGAGACAGGCAGGCTGCAGTCCATGGGGTCACAAACAGTCAGACGCAACTGAATGACTAAGCATGAATTGAAAATCTGTCCTTTTACAGTCAACAACATGCAGACATTAGAGTACAAGAACTTTCTAAAACTGCACTCATTTCTTTAGAGTCTCTATTTTTTTTCATATGGAATTTTTTTTCACCTTCAATCTCAGTTTCACTAATAATGCTGTCACAATGTGTTACTTGAACAATAATTATCTTAAAATCACTCTTTCTGTCATAAAGAATGTTCTTGAAGGACTGGTAGCCATGCTTTAATTTTCCTTTAAATTCCCAAATGTATGCAATCTAATAGCTGGCCTTTGTTAGTGCCTAATGATGCTTAAAAACTCCATCAATATAAAGGGATAGATGAATAAATGTGTGATTAAGCAAACATAGCAAAATGTTATTTGTAGAAACTATGTAGAGATATATAGGTTTTAATAGTACTCTCCTACGTGTTTGATTCTTATGTATGTTTGAAATATTCAAAATAACAGGATAAAAAAACTTCAACCTCTGAAACAGAGCCGGATAAAACTGGGAAAATCATCATAAATTAAAAATTTTAGATTACTTAATTGGAATTTCTCAATTGAACCTCTTAATCTCATTTATTTAGGTAGCTAGTAGCAAGTTTCTATACCCTGAAGGTCAGACAGAATCCTGTCTTCTGGACCCCTGCCTTGACACCAGTGACATCATGAGAAGTAGTTTCAACTGATTTGGGTTCTTAAATACCAACAGACAATTACTTCATCAGGAAACTTGGCAATAAGACTGTATACTTTGAGTATGACGTCACTGTTGATTCAAAGAAATAACTACATGCTGTGCAAGGTTGTCTTCAAAGAAAAAAAAATGAACATATTTCTTAAAAATAGTTGAAAATATATTTGAAATTTGAAAATATACAAATATATCAAGAATCATATTTTTTAAAAATACCATATAGGAGAAAAGGATTGCATAATTGGTCCGAGGAACCTCCACAAAGAGGACCATAAAGCTAATCTAGAACTTCAAATTCCTGAACTTTAAGCATTGCTTATGCCATCATCTCATATTTTTCTGCTGTGTCATAATTATAGGCATTAAACTTTGAGTTCTCAGATTTGCGGTGGCCAAAGGGGGATGGGAGGTGAAGGAGGAATGGATTGATTATATACAGAACAGATAAATAACAAGGTCCTACTGTGTACCACAAGGAACTATACTCTATATCTTGCAATAAATCATAATGGGAAAATATATATATATATATTATATATAGCTGAAACATTTTGTTGTACTGTAGAAATTAATACAACATTGTAAAATCAACTCTACTTCAATAAAATAAAGCTTTAAAAAAACTCTGGGCTCTCTATCACAGCTGAAATTAACCCCAACAAATATACTACTCTTTTTCTCTGTGACTCCAGTGTGAGATCCGAAAGGTAAGCAGTGCCCAAGCCAGTATTAGCAGAAGGTGATAAAGACCCATTTTACAGATAACTCAGATCAGACTTGTAAACTCAAACTGAGAAGGTCATACTCTAGAACAGGGTCCAGGGGTGAGGGGGAAAATAAAGAAGAAAATACTGGGGGGTGGGGGGGGTGGGGAGGGATTAATAAACTGAACATGTCTGTGACATATTTCAAATACACAGTAAAGTTATGGGTGGGAAAAGAAGGGTTTTCATTATCATTTATACAATATCAGTTAAATAATCATACAAGAAAGCTAAAAATAGCAAATCTTGAAAGCAGTAGATGAGAAAAAAAAAAAGTATGACATTAAAATGATCTTCATCATAAAACTAAAAGTCTAAATGTTGTTTGGTAAAATTCTAGGCACAAATTTAACTTTTCCTTTATCTTCTTTAAGAATGTAAACATATTCAGGATATTTAGAAATTCTTTCCGGGTTCCTTTTCACATCATAAACTACATATAGAATTTTTGTTGGCACTTGAAAATGTCGTATTAATGCACTATAGGAGTAACTGTTTTAAGTTAATATTCCCACAGGCAGAAAACTTTAAAATAATTTAAAATATAAATTCTGAAAGTCTCTAAAATCTGGAAGTACTGGTGAAGTGCTCATCTGACTACTTTTAAAGTCCTGATAAAATAAAAAGTTTATATTTCTGCCTAGTCAGGATTTGGTTTTGCCCTGATTTAAAGTATGACAGTAGGAGTACCAAAATGATACAGGTTTTCTCAACTACTGCCTGAAATTATAACAAGCCATAATTTCTCATGGAATTTAATAGGGTTATCATTCTGTAATAGTACATATTGTTTATATCAGGCAAGATCTCACATGTTCTTAAATGTAATTTTTAGGACTTACTTTCCTTTTCATTGGCATGGAAGAAATGTAAGTTTTGGTTTGGTTTGGATTTGGGGTTTTGATACACAAATCCAATTTTTAAATCACCTTACTTGAACTTCCCTGGAATGTGTTATGCACAAAACATACGATGCCACAGAAACTGTGGCTAATTAATGTAATTAAGGACAAGGAAAGGAAAAGAACATTTTGTCCAATGCCCAATTAATGAAGCCATTATTCATCTAGGGATAACCAAATTATTTTGGCTCAGGATTCAGCCTAAGACACTGTTAGCACTCCATGAATTTTACTTGGAAGAAGAATGTCAGCTAAAATAATCTTCCTGTAACAAAAATTAATGCAATAAACTTGCTCACAAAACTTGAGCCTTTAATAAACAAGACTGCTAAGTATTTCCCAAGATGGAGGGAATGCTTCTACACGTTGCCTCTTTTCCCCATGATCTCATCTGAATGTCTAGTGGAAAAACAAATCTTAGCACCATGTATTGTGGCTCTATTGTCTACACTGCTTTTAACAGGAAAAAGGAAGCAGTTTTGTGTGAAAGGTTGGCTTGCACTCCACAGCTAAAACTTACTCATCCCTTATTAAATAGTGGAGCTTGACTACAAAGAGGTGAAATAACTTAAGACACAAAAATGAATAATGAAAGAAGAGATATTTGGAAGAAGGACTAGAAAGAAAAAGAGCTGGAGAAAAGTGAGACAAAGGGTATGATCAACATATTTTGGTATGTGAGTGTATTAGTGTTCTAGGGTTGCGATCATCGTCACAATCTAGGAGGCTTAAAAGAAGAGACATTTATTCCCTCACAGTCTTGGAAGCTAGAAGTTGGAAACAGGTGATATCAGGGCCATGCTCCCTCTGAAACATCTAGGGGAGCATCCTTCTTTGCCTTTTGCTAGCTTCTAGGGGCTCCCAGTCAGAGAAGGCAATGGCACCCCACTCTGGTAGTCCTGCCTGGAAAATCCCATGGATAGAGGAGCCTGGAAGGCTGCGGTCCATGGGGTCGCTGAGGGTCAGACACGACTGAGCAACTTCACTTTCACTTTCATGCATTGGAGAAGGAAATGGCAACCCACTCCAGTGTTCTTGCGTGGAGAATCCCAGGGACGGGGGAGCCTGGTGGGCTGCCGTCTATGGGGTCACACAGAGTTGGACATGACTGAAGTGACTTAGCAGCAGGGGCTCCCAGTACCTCTTGACGTTCCTTGGCTCATAACTGCATCATACAGTCTGTACCTCCTTCTTCATGTGGGTATCTTCTCTGTGCCTCTGTGTCTCCTCTTCTTATATGGACACCAGTCACTGGATTTAGGACCCGCCCCAATTCAGTAGGAACTCTTTGTAATTACACTTCCATATAAGGTCACATTCTGAGGTTCCAGGTGGACATAAATTTGGAGGGACACTATTCAACCCATTAATGTGGGGAGCAAAGGCCTAATCTGAGTTACTGCTTCCCTTACCACTGGAAACTGATCTATGGAGAGGCAAAAAGATAGGCTGACAAGAGAGGAGTAGAGATAATGAGAAAGCTTAAGGATGGACGTGTCAGAATCTCAAAGAGCTGTAAGGACAACAATGGCAACCTTCCTCTGGTAGTAATGTTTTTCAGAGTCTGTTAGAGTCTAAGGCATGTCCATCAAAAGTCAAAGCAAATATGAGATTAAAGAGAAGTAGCAGCAGCAGTTATCTGAAAGGTAGAGAGGGGGTAGAGGACAGAATTCTAAGGCGTTTACAAGAGGCTCATCTATGCTCTGATTCTCCAGCAGTGTTTCTCATCCTGAGGCTTTATGGGTCTGTGAGTTTCTCTGGAACATTTCATAAATAATTACACAAAACACACATATTTGATCCATCTTTGAATTTCAATCAATCTTTTGAATAGTAATTTTCTTATGAGCATTGAAGCATTTTTTTAACTCTTAGTTTTCGTTTTCATGAAAATCTAAGAAAATAAAATATACATTCTGGATCATATGATAACTGTGTAATTTTCACATGCACGTTACTGGTAATAATTAAGAGGCACCAAAGCAGGATGATTTTAATTGTTGCAAACTAGTGAGAAGAAGAATAGGCATGAACTCAAAATTAAGCTTTCATTTTTAAGCCAAGGTGAGGACAATAGCTCTATTTCAGCAATACAGAGAAGGCTTTCAGCATTCCAAACAAAGAAAGGGAGCAGGAAGACTGAGTTCTCCTACAGACACACAGCCTGCAAGCATCTTAACCTGCTGAAATTACCTAGGTGGCCCACTCATAAGGTGTTTTACTCTGGAACTTTCTATGCTACTCTCGAGTCTTTTTTTTTTTTTTACCCTCAAGTCTTTTATTTGCTTAAATCATATAAAAATCTCACTAGAATTTGTGTTTTACATCAAAAGAAGGGTGCACAGCCAAAATTATCAAGTCTATCAGTACTGCCAATAATCAATATTACCATCAATACTATCTAATCAACACCACTATCAGTACTATTTGTGCCAGGCAGCTTAGCCAAACAAACAAGATCAAATTATATTCTATACGCAGGGTAACTGATTATGAGACTTAGATCATCTCTAAGCAAAACAGTGAGGACATGTGTCTCCAAAGAAAGCTTTATAACAACTTCACAAAGAAGGTAAAATGCACTCATGAAAAATGCAAATTTCTGTTAAATAAATTATTTAATACATAACATTAGTCTAATGGATAACTGAGCATACTTGGATGTAAAAAAATGAAATATTCAGATTTTTCCATCGCATTTGGTTGCCATTTATAAAAAACTTCAGCAAATGTTTTAAAAATGCTTTTCTCTCCTGAAAGCTTTCAAATTAAAATTTTTTCCCTAAAATAAAAATTCAATAGAGAAACATAACATTAGAAGTCCAAAAGACATTATAACCACAATCCTAAATTTGGACATTTTTAAGACTTGGTTTCTTCAGCAAACCAAGCAAATTAAGAAAGCAAAAGTTTTCCTTTTGCTGACAATATAGGCAATAAAGTCTTCTATTTCAGGTACCAGGAAAGGATGAGGCACTTTGGCGACTTGCAAGGTTGCCAAGAGCCAGAGAGCCACAGGGAACAGACTTGGCAGTCACATGAGAGGCAGGCTATTGTGTTATTAAGAAAAAGCCATGTCATGTGTATGCTAGATGGTAGATTAAATCTTTCTATAACATTCTAGCCACATGATATAACATACCTATACATAACATGAAATATGCACGCATACACATTTGTATATGTACATTTACCTTATTATTCATTATTTTTAACTGAGGCCACATTCATTTGCATCTAACCTTCATCTTGCAGTCTGGATGCTACTGCGACGGGTCCTAAGGGCCCTCAGAGTTCCGGAGCAGCCCAGTACCTTTCACCTTTGGTTTGACAGACTCCAGGTCCAGCACCATCATATGGCTGAATTGGAAGGGGTGGGAATTCAGGACGTTTAGGGGAAACATGAACCTTTCCTGTACAGAGTGATTTCAATTTAAGTGAAAACCCTAAACAGACCCAACTGTGTTTAATTTTTTTCCCCCTTTTAAAACTTCAGGTTGTTAACTTAGATTAAAACTCTAGCCCTCTACCTTCTCTGTTCTCCAAATCTAGCCCCCTTATCTGTGGAAGACCGTGAGTATTTCCTAGGCACACTGGAGGACAACTTGAACCACTGAGTACAGCTCCTTGCTGTGTACCAACAAGTCATACAACCCTAAAATCCCTGAGCTGTATGAATAACAGTTACATCTGGGGCTGTTTTCCTGAAAACATCATATAGATAGAATCAGAATTATTTTTTAATTAAATCATTCTGAAAAATACACAATTAAATATAAGTCTCCCTAATATCCAAACCCTCTGGGTCCCTCTCCAGACGCAATTACTCTTAACAAACTTCTTATATATCTGAGTTCAGACACAAATTAAGAGAAATTAAAGACAATCAAAGTTAAGTTTACGAGCAGGATATTTGCAAATTTTTGGCTCTTTCACCTCTAAGAGGGGGATTCTAATGCCTTAAATCTGGACTGGTCTTAGTGGACTCACATGATTAATGGAATGTGGTAGAGGTAATATTCTGCAACCCCCTCAAGGCCAGGTTATAAGAAAGTTTGTAGCTCCCACCTGGGCCTTTAGAAACACTCACTGTGGAAGGAGCCAGCCATCTTAAACTCCAGCATTCTTGCCTAGAGAATCCCGTGAACAGAGGAGTTTGGTGGACTGTAGTCCATAGGGTTGCTAAGAATCAGACACAACTGAAGTGACAGCACACCCTACTCTGAGACTGCCATTGCTGTGAGGAAGCCCAAATGTGCTACATGAAGATGCCATGTGGGAAGAAGTGGGAAGGAGAGAGAAATTTCCCTAGCCAGGGAAATTTCCCGATCTTCCAACTAGCTCAGCCTAGCCACCAGCCTTGTGACTGAAGAAGTCACATTAAATAGACCAAGGAACCCAACCAACAGCCAGACATATGGCTCCTTCAGGCAACCCAGCTATCTGCAGCCATTCAAGTGACCTACCTGAGACTCCAGTTTTTCTGGAGTACAAGTAGGCCTTCCCAGTTTGTTCTGCCCAAATTCCTCACACACAAAGTCAAGAGCATAAAAACTTGCTTGTTTGGAATCATGAAGTTGCAGAGTGGTTTGTCTCGCAGCAATAGATAACTAAAACAGTATCCTTCCAAAATTTCTCTGTGCCTATATAAGCATAACCTTTTCTTTTATTACATGTCTTATTCTGAGCCTTGAGAGTTTGTTTTTTTTTTCATATTTAACATTAGATCTTTCTAACATAAATCAGTGCATGCAGACTTACTGAATATGATTAGAGTTTGCCGAGTATAAAACCAGTTCCTTAGTAATGGACATTTAAATACTTTTCATTTTTTGGTTTTTATGAATAATACTGAATGACAGAATGAACCTCTTCATAAATAAATCTCTGTGTGCATATGACAAACTACTGTAACTGAAATTTCTAGACTGAAAACACTTTGCTTCTGTAAAGATGGTTTTCCATTCTCTCCTTAGAAACTTGATCTTTTAACAAACAAGGCCAAACCCAGTTGTTGCCTTCTCTGTGAAATCTCCCAAGATTCTGACAGGTAGGATGAATTGCTCTTCTTCTCTGGTGTCCCTGAATATAGCATTTAAATTATTTCCACTAATAAACCATGAACCCTGTCACGGGCATTGTTTCTGCCACACTTATTATACAACCTACCCCACTTCAGGGAGCAGCGGCTACATGGCACTGGAGCAACTGTGAGGAGATACCCCACGTCCAAGAGCAAAGGAGAAGCCCCAGCAAGATGGTAGGAGGAGCAAAATCACATTTAGACTCAAACCCCATACCTTCCAGAGATGCTCAGAGGGCTCAAACATACCTTGTGCACACCAGGACCCAGAGACTCCCCCCCAAAGACTGAGATAGAACTGTGTTTGAGTATCTCCTGTGGAGGTACAGGTCAATAGTGGACTGCTGCAGGGGCAGGGGCTCTGGGTGCAGCAGACTTGGGTATGGCATAAGGCCTCTTGAAGGAGGTCACCATTAACTTTACCATAGAGCCTCCAGAACATCACAGGACTCAGGAAACACTCTTGGAGGGAACAAACAGAACCTTGTGCACCAGGACCCAGAAAAAGGGAGCAGTGACCCCACAAGAGACTGACCCAGACTTGCCCGTGAGTGTCCAGGAGTCCCTGGTGGAGGTGTGGGTTGGTGGTGGCCTGCTGCAGGGTTGGGGACACTGTGTGCAGCAGTGTGTGCATGGGACCCTTTGAAGGAGCCCACTATCTTCAGTACCTCCACCATAGATTGGCCTCAGGTCAAACAACAGGTAGGGAACACAGCCCCGCCCATCAACAGAAAATTAGATTAAAGATTTACTGAGC
Source organism: Bubalus kerabau (assembly GCF_029407905.1). NCBI lineage: Eukaryota > Metazoa > Chordata > Mammalia > Artiodactyla > Bovidae > Bubalus > Bubalus kerabau. The sequence goes on from NC_073627.1 coordinate 91,930,560, forward strand.
ATGGCCCTGCCCATCAGTGATCAATGCAAAGAAACAGAGGAAAATAATAGAATGGGAAAGACTAGAGAGCTCTTCAAGGAAATTAGATACATCAAGGGAATATTTCATGCAAAGATGGGCACAATAAAGGACAAAAAATGGTATGGATCTAACAGAAGCAGAAGATACTAAGAAGAGGTGGCAAAAATACACAGAAGAACTGTACAAAAAAGATCTTCACGACCAAGATAATTAGGATGCTGTGATCACTCACCTAGACCAGACATCCTGGAATGTGAAATCAAGCGGGCCTCAGGAAGCATCACTACAAACAAAGCTAGTGGAGGTGATGGAATTCCAGTTGAGCTATTTCAAATCCTAAAAGATGATGCTGTGAAAGTGCTGCACTCAATATGCTAGAAAATTTGGAAAACGCAGCAGTGTCCACAGGACTGGAAAAGGTCAATTTTCATTCCAATCCCAAAAAGAGGCAATGCCAAAGAATGCTTAAACTACCACATAATTGCACTCATCTAAGAGATGGGAATACCAGACCACCTGATCTGCCTCTTGAGAAATTTGTATGCAGGTCAGGAAGCAACAGTTAGAACTGGACATGGAACAACAGACTGGTTCCAAATAGGAAAAGGAGTACGTCAAGGCTGTATATTGTTACCCTGTTTATTTAACTTACATGCAGAGTACATCATGAGAAACGCTGGACTGGAAGAAACACAAGCTGGAATTAAGATTGCCAGGAGAAATATCAATAACCTCAGATATGCAGATGACACCACCCTTATGGCAGAAAGTGAAGAGGAACTCAAAAGCCTCTTGATGAAAGTGAAAGAGGAGAGTGAAAAAGTTGCCTTAGAGCTCAACATTCAGAAAACGAAGATCATGGCATCTGGTCCCACCACTTCATGGGAAATAGATGGGGAAACAGTGGAAACAGTGTCAGACTTTATTTTTCTGGGCTCCAAAATCACTGCAGATGGTGACTGCAGCCATGAAATTAAAAGACACTTACTCCTTGGAAGGAAAGTTATGACCAAGCTAGATAGCATATTCAAAAGCAGAGACATTACTTTGCCAACAAAGTTTCATCTAGTCAAGGCTATGGTTTTTCCAGTGGTCATGTATGGATGTGAGAGTTGGACTGTGAAGAAGGCTGAGTGCCGAAGAATTGATGCTTTTGAACTGTGGTGTTGGAGAAGACTCTTGAGAGTCCCTTGGACTGCAAGGAGATCCAACCAGTCCATTCTGAAGGAGATCAGCCCTGGGATTTCTTTGGAAGGAATGATGCTAAAGCTGAAACTCCAGTACTTTGGCCACCTCATGCGAAGAGTTGACTCACTGGAAAAGACTCTGATGCTGGGAGGGATTGGGGGCAAGAGGAGAAGGGGACGACAGAGGATGAGATGACTGGATGGCATCACTGACTCGATGGACGTGAGTCTGAGTGAACTCCGGGAGTTGGTGATGGACAGGGAGGCCTGGAGTGCTGCTATTCATGGGGTTGCAAAGAGTCGGACATGACTGAGCGACTCATCTGATCTGATCTGAACACACTATCGAAGTAATGCTCAAAATTCTCCAAGCCAGGCTTCAACAGTATTGAACCCTGAACTTCCAGATGTTCAAGCTGGATTTTGAAAAGGCAGAGAGAAACCAGAGATTAAATTGCCAACATCTGCTGGATCATTGAAAAAGCAAAAGAGTTCCAGAAAAAAACATCTACTTCTGCTTTACTGACTATGCCAAAGCCTTTGACTGTGTGGATCACAATAAATTGTGGAAAATTCTGAAGGAGATGGGAATCCCAGACCACCTGACCTGCCTCTTGAGAAATGTGTATGCAAGTCAAGAAGCAACAGTTAGAACCCAACATGGAACAACAGACTGGTTTCAAATTGGGAAAGGAGTACATCAAGGCTGTATATTATCACCCTGCTTATTTAACTTATATGCAGAGTACATCATGAGAAATGCTGAGATGAAGCACAAGCTGGAATCAAGGTCACCAGGAGAAATATCAATAACCTCAGATATGAAGATGACACCACCCTTATGGCAGAAAGCGAAGAAGAACTAAAGAGCCTCTTGATGAAAGTGAAAGAGGAGAGTGAAAAAGTTGGCTTAAAGCCCAACATTCAGAAAACGAAGATCATGGCATCTGGTCCTATCACTTCATGGCAAATAGATGGAGAAACAGAGGCAACAGTGGCTGACTTTATTTTTTTGGGCTCCAAAATCACTACAGATGGTGATTGCAGCCATGATATTAAAAGATGCTTGCTCCTTGGAAGAAAAGCTATGACCAACCTAGACAGCATATTAAAAAGCAGAGACATTACTTTGCCAACAAATGTCCATCTAGTCAAAGCTATGGTTTTTCCAGTAGTCATATATGGATGTGAGAGTTGGACTATAAAGAAAGCTGAGTGCCAAAGAATTGATGCTTTTGAGCTGTGGTGTTGGAGAAGACTCTTGCGAGTCCCTTGGACAGCAAGGAGATCCAACCAGTCCATCCTAAAGGAAATCAGTCCTGAATATTCACTGGAAGGACTGATGCTGAGGCTGACACTCCCATACTTTGTCCACCTGATGCAAAGAATTGACTCATTTGAAAAAACCCTGATGCTGGGAAAGATTGAAGGTGGGAGGAGAAGGGGACAACAGAGGATGAGATGGTTGGATGGCAGCATCAACTCAATGGACATGAGTTTGAGTAAGCTCTGGGAGTTGGTGTTGGACTGGGAGGCCTGGCGTACTGCAATCCATGGGGTCGCAATGAGTTGGACACTACTGAGCGACTGAACTGAACTCCACTTCAGGTAGAGTGCCTGAAGCATGCTCTTGTTCTATTAAAAGTTGTATAATGAATAAATGAGTGAATGGGTAAATATACTGGTGCAGATAGCAACAAATGTACTGTTGAGCATCAGTAGCAGTAAGAAAAGCCTGAACTTCTAGCAATGCAGTGACTTGTGCAACATAGCATTCTGCCAAGGGCAGCTCTTTTGTTGGACAAATTGCCACATGGCTCAGTGCTTATAAAGGGTCCAATCAAAGCAGATGCTGAGGTCCCTGTGTATCTGTCAGGGAATGACTCAAGTACATGAGGGATTGGGGAAAGAAGGCCTGAGTGCTCAAGAAGTTTCCAGGACTTCAGAGGAGACCATGCAGGAAGAACATGATGTGTTTACTTGGGCATCCTGTTAGCCAATCATGTGTTTGCCTACCAGAGTCCTGGGGAGAAGGGGTCATAATAAAAGGATGTCTCTTCCCATACTGTCATGATCTGCACACTGTCACAGTTCTACTATCGTGTCTTTGATTTCCTAACAGAGAATTCCACAAAGCTGCTGGATTCATTTATTCACTCACTCAAACAAATATTTACCAAGAGCCTACCGAGTACCAGGCATTGCTCTAGGTATAGAAATTACAAAAGTAAATAAAACAAAGTCCCCATCATTGTGGAGCTTAATTATAGTGTGGTGAGGCAGGAAAGAAAACTTAAAGATATAAAGCGCCAGTTAGTAACAAGAGCTATGAAGAAAACCAAGTATGGTAAAGGAGAAAATGAGGGAGGTGTATCATGTAGATTTGTAAGGGGAACAAAGAAGAGCAGGGTAAGAGATAAACCCAGAAGGGGGTCATGGGACCAGATCACAGTAAGGCGGTACAAGCCACCATAATGACTTTGGATGTTACACTAAGTCAGATGGAAAGCCTGCGGAAGCAAAGAATAATATGTTACAGAGGTGATAAAACATGTAACATTCTTCCATACTAATGACATAGCTTTTCTCCACACTGATAATGACCAAAGAGAAAATACAATGGAGAAAAAAGATTCTAGTTTTAATAATAACTCCAACCAAAGATATATAAGATATTTCTTAGAAAATTATGAGATTTGATTGATGGGCACAGAAGAAGATTTGATGAAGTGGAAAGAGATACCTAGTTCAAGAATGGAAAGATGTCATATCATAAAGATGTCATATCATAAAGATGTCATTTCTACCCAAATTCATGTAAGCAATCCATGCAAGTCTAATCAAAAAATTGGACAAAAATTAATGAAATTCATGTGAAAGAATCAAGATTTGAATACAGCTAAGACATCCTGCAGAATGAGGGGAGATGAAGAAGTGGAGTGGAGAGAAGGGAGGTTATTTCCAGGTAACAAAATTCACAACATCATAGCTTATTAAATCACAGTAGAGAGAACATGGTTGTATCTGTGCAGGAGCATTCAGAATGATCCATGCAGCAGGATGAAAAGCCCAGATGCACGCCTATGCTTAAATGAGAACTTGGGTGTAAGACAGAAGGCATAGCAAACAGGAGAGAGATGACAGACTAGTATGTAAACTGTATCTGAATGAATTTTCCATGAGAAACAAATTAGATGCTATATCACAGTAAACAAGATGTCTGTATCACAGTAAGCAAGCAAAAAGTCCCAATAGATTAAAGCCCTACAAGTCAAAAGTAAAACTTTTAGACTAAAAAACTTTTAGACTAAAATTTTAGAAAAATACTTCATAAGAATACTTTTATCTGTCACCCTGTTTATTTAACCTATATTCTGAACACATCATGAAAAATGCTGGGCTGGATGAGTTACAAGCCGAAATTAAGATAAGCAGGAGGAAAATGAACAACCTCAAAAATGTGGATGACACCACTCTAATAGCAAAAAGTGAAGAGGAACTAAAGAGCCTCTTGATGAGGGTGATAGAGGAGAGTGAAAGAGCTGGTTTAAAACTAAATATTAAAAAAAAAAAAAAAAAAAAAACAAACAAAGATCATGGCATCTGGTCCTATGACTTCATGGCAAATAGAAGGGGAAAAGGTAGAAGTAGTGACAGATTTCCTCTTCTTGGGCTATAAAATCACTGTGGATGGTGACTGCAGCCACGAAATCAGAAGAATTGTTTCTTTGCAGGAAAACTGACAAATCTAGACAGTGTGTTGAAAAGCCAACATTACTCACCTGACAAAGATCCATACAGTCGAGGCTGGTCTTCCCAGTGGTCACATAGGGTTGTAAGAGCTGGAGTGTAAAGAAGGCAGAGCACCAAAAAATTGATGCCTTCGAGCTGTGGTGCTGGAGAATACTCTTGACAGTCCCTTGGATAACAAGGAGATCAAATCAATCTTAAGGGAAATCAATCTTGAATACTCATTGGAAGGACTGATGCTGAAGCTGAAGCTCCAGTATTTTGGTCACCTGATGTGAACAGCCAACTCATTGGAAAAGTCCCTGATGCTGGGAAAGACTGAGGAAGAAGGAGAAGTGGGCATCAAAGGATGAAATGGTTGTATGGCATCATCGATGCAATGGACATGAACTTGGGCAAACTTGGGGAGATGGTGAGGGACAGGAAAGCCTGGTGTGCTGCAGTCCATGGTGTTCACAAAGAGTCGGACACAACTAGGCTACTGAACAACAACAACAACATCATCTCCAGGTCAGGAAGTTGCTCACAAACAGAACTTACACATATTTAATAAGGGAAAAAATAGTTTCATAAAAATTTTAAATATTGGAACAAAGAAAGTGAAGAACAGTTAAAAGATAAGCCATATATTAGAAGATATTTTCAACATATATAACAAGTAAAGTACTAGAATCCAGGTTACATTAAAAAATCCTATAAACTGCAAGGATTTACTGTATAGCATAGGAAACTATATTCACTATCTTGTGATAAATTATAATGGAAAAGAATAGAAAAAAGGAGATATTTACATATATGTGTGTGTGTGTGTATAACTGAGTCACTTGCTATACACTTGAAATTAACACAATATTGTAAACCAACTATATCTCAATTTAAAAAAAAATCCTAAAAATCAATGAGAATAAACAACTCAATAGAAAATGAGCAAATGCTACAAGTCATAATACACAGGAAACAACAACAAAAAATAGAATATCTAGTAAAAATGAAAAAAGTCATTCAATTCGCAGATAATCAAGGAAAGGTATGCTAAATCCATGTCATGATACCATTTCAAATTTACCACTGTGGCAAAATAAAATGTCAAGGGCTGTGAGGACACAGGAAAAGTAACTCAGGTGCAGAGTTGGTAAAAATACAACCACTCTGGAGAAGAAGATGACAATATGCAGACAAATGTAAAATCTATATTTTTAAGAGTATGCAATTCCACTGCTGTACATATACACCCTTAAAAGATTCTGGACAGATGATAAGGAGGCATGACAAAGATGGGCTCTTGAAGCAGTGTCTGGAGTAGCAAAACCTATGAAGCAAAGGTGTGCTGCCTCTCTCGTTTTACTCTTCCAGACACACAGTCCACCCTCCACCACGACACTGTGACCTGGGAAGCTCATCTTTAGGGACTAGAGCAATGACCCCCTTGTCCTCTGTCTTCCATTTGAGATTATCCAATGGGAAGACCCAACAGGAAGCCAGAGGGAGGGAAGAGAATGCAGTCAAAGTGTTTCACCGCCTCTCTTTCGGAGGGATCATGGGGAGGTAGTCTCATTTCTGTGGAGGACACAGCTCACATCAGGCCTCTCAAGACAGTTCTCTCTGGGAACAACAGCCCTATGTCAGGCCTAGGAGTGGTAATAGGTGTGCAGTTTTTTTTTTTGTTATTTTTTCTCCTGTGGAATACTGTCCCTTCCCTTGTTTCATTCTGAAACCTGGCCCACATAGTCGTTAACAATCCCTTTATTAAGCTCTTCTCAATTACACTGCATGAGCATGCCATCTACTTTTGTTAGGATTCCAATGAATATCAACCTATATGTTTATCAATAGAGAAATGCATAAACTCTGACATTCACATAATGAAAATATTAAACAGCCATTAAATTCATGACTAGATCTTCATGTATCAATATGAGATCACACAAACACTGTGGCATAAAATAGCTACAGACTATTTCATGCAGTATAATATATAAAATTTATATAAATGTTTAAAATTTAAAAATACAACTATATTTATGTGGTCAAAAATATAAAACAGAGAGATAGAAGGAAACTCATAAAACTCACAGGGCCAGTTGTTTCTGGAGACAAAAGAGAATTAGGAAAATGGTCCAAAGAGGACCTCCCTGTTGCTGATAATGTTTAAGTCTTTAATAAAATAAGAAAAAATATGATAATACAGTACACATTATTTCTAGGTGGTAAAGTCATGAGTATTTTTATAGTAGTATCTGTATGGTTTTTTCTGTATAATTTCTGAATTGTCTATTTAAAAAAAAAAAAAAACCAAGAACATGAAGCATCATGGTAACAGGATGTAACAAAATTGGGGGAGAAGGCTGGTTTTCCATATTTTAGGGTCAAACGAGGAGTGGTTACATGCCAGCAGCATTCAGTAACTCACACTAGAGACCTGACAGGCACGTGGCCATCTTAGCAAAGACAATGATGCCACACGCTGGCCAGGGTACTACTATGGAAACACACAAGACACACGAAGGCACAGGGTGCATCAGTCCTAGAGAAGAGAGATAAGCAAGAAACTCAGATTTCCACTACTCCGCCAAAGAGCAACGACACAGAAAAATACCATTTTGTCCATACTGTTGACAACTAGGCTGCTACAGTTTGGAGTGACCAGGATTTCAAATAAATGAATAAAAGTCTTACACAGCTAGAATGTGTTGATTAATGAAAGGGGAAAACAAACCCTCCAGTCAGCCAGCTTTCTCTTGAGGGCCCTGGGATGTTTTCTTGTTGAATTATGAACACAAAACCTTCACTCTCCTCCAAAGTCCTGCTCAATAGTAGAATAACCTAATTCGTTTTTCCTTGACCAACTGACTTCTCAGTACCTTCTGGGCAAACTGTTATGGCAAGAACTCTGCATCCACTCATTCAGCTCTTTTGCACTCAGCTCGGCTCCAACTGGCTGACTCTTTTGATGGTAGACCACCTTTCTCACTTCTACACCACCCCTCTAAGCTCCAAACAGTCCTGCTGGGAAAGTAGTCATAATTTAGTTTCTCATTCAACCCTCTTGCACACGATGTTAAGGTTCCATAAAGAAATACATGTAAACGTATTTTTAGACACAAGTTTGTATTGAGGACCCACAATTACTTAACACCATACCTTTACTGTAGACCTAACGTGGTTAGATATTAAGATGGCAGTGATTTGCAGTGAGATAACAGTTTGGAATCATATAGATGTTTTTAGCTAGTCATGTGATTTTTGATAAGCAGCTTCAACGACCTGAGCCTCAGTTTCCTCCCAGGTAAAGTGGGGGTAATAACACCAATCTTGTGAAGAAGATTACATTATAGTCATGGTTTACATAACTACCCCTGTATCCAGCCAACTTTAGCATTTGTTCTAGGATTTGATGTTACTATCGCACAATTGCACTCATCTCACATGCTAGTAAAGTAATGCTCAAAATTCTCCAAGCCGGGTTTCAGCAATATGTGAACCGTGAACTTCCAGATGTTCAAGCTGGTTTTAGAAAAGGCAGAGGAACCAGAGATCAAATTGCCAACATCCGCTGGATCATAGAAAAAGCAAGAGTTCCAGAAAAACATCTATTTCTGCTTTATTGACTATGCCAAAGACTTTGACTGTGTGGATCACAATAAACTGTGGAAAATTCTGAAAGAGATGGGAATACCAGACCACCTGATCTGCCTCTTGAGAAATTTGTATGCAGGTCAGGAAGCAACAGTTAGAACTGGACATGGAACAACAGACTGGTTCCAAATAGGAAAAGGAGTTCATCAAGGCTGTATATTGTCACCCTGCTTATTTAACTTATATGCAGAGTACATCATGAGAAACGCTGGGCTGGAAGAAACACAAGCTGGAATCAAGATTGCCAGGAGAAATATCAATAACCTCAGATATGCAGATGACACCACCCTTATGGCAGAAAGTGAAGAGGAAAATAAAAAGCCTCTTGATGAAAGTGAAAATGGACAGTGAAAAAGTTGGCTTAAAGCTCAACATTCAGAAAACGAAGATCATGGCATCCAGTCCCATCACTTCATGGGAAATAGATGGGGACACAGTGGAAACAGTGTCAGACTTTATTTTTCTGGGCTCCAAAATCACTGCAGATGGTGACTGCAGCCATGAAATTAAAAGACGCTTACTCCTTGGAAGAAAAGCTATGACCAAGCTAGATAGCATATTCAAAAGCAGAGACATTACTTTGCCAACAAAGGTCCGTCTAGTCAAGGCTATGGTTTTTCCAGTGGTCATGTATGGATGTGAGAGTTGGACTGTGAAGAAAGCTGAGCGCCGAAGAATTGATGCTTTTGAATGTGGTGTTGGAGAAGACTCTTGAGAGTCTCTTGGACTGCAAGGAGATCCAACCAGACCATTCTGAAGGAGATCAGCCCTGGGATTTCTTTGGAAGGAATGATGCTAAAGCTGAAACTCCAGTACTTTGGCCACCTCATGCGAATAGTTGACTCATTGGAAAAGACTCTGATGCTGGGAGGGATTGGGGGCAGGAGGAGAAGGGGACGACAGAGGATGAGATGGCTGGATGGCATCACTGACTCGATGGACATGAGTCTGAGTGAACTCTGGGAGTTGATGATGGACAGGATGGACTTCGATTCATGGGGTTGCAAAGAGTCGGACACGACTGAGCGACTGATCTGATCTGATATGATTTTTTTAAATACTTGTATTAACATTTGCATTCAACTAAATCAGTATGTGGAGAAGGAAATGGCAACCCACTCCAGTGTTCTTGCCTGGAGAATCCCAGGGATGGGGGAGCCTGGTGGGCTGCCATCTCTGGGGTCGTACAGAGTCGGACACTACTGAAGCGACTTAGCAGCAGTAGCAGCAGCAAATCAGTATGAATTAACTAGTTTCTTCTAATATTGCCATAAACCCCTCTATACCTTCAGTTTCCACCATGGTCTTATCTATTAGAAGGTGAGACACGTGTGTATGTGGTCAAGAGTTTTCACTGTAACATAGGGTCAAATCTAGAGACAACCAGTATTCAACTGACACTGTTTTCCAGATACTTTCCCATGTTGAAACAACTGACATTCCATTTACAAGGACAGTATACACTGCACTCCACAAATTAAAGGATACTCTAATACCAATAGCTTGAGATAGTTACTTCTGGTATCAAACGGTGGTGGGAACATTCTAAGCTTCTAATTTCAGCCAACAACTTGATATACCAGTCAGTGACTGTGGTCCAGGCCTTTGCTTGTGAGAGGCACAAAGCTGCTAATTCACCAGTCATCTGGGGAGATGAAAAATGGGAAAATCAGGTATTTGTGAAATGTGTATAGGAAATAAAGAAGGGGCCGTCCTGCTGGAGAGTATACAGCATGTAGTTTGAACACTCTCATTACAATGGTTTCATCGTTTATTGTAAAGGAAGGCTGCAACTTTTTTTTGGTAATGCTTTGTAATATTTTAATGAATGCTTCTGACAGGAACAAGCTCAAAAAAAAGTAAAAATGCATGTTTAGTGAAAAACGAAGTACAGAGTATCCATTTCAAAAGAAAACTGAGGATGAACATGTAACTTGAACAGGATGTTTGTCAACATTTACCACCCACAATGGGAGCCATGGTGACTCACTGAGCACATGAACATCAGAAAATATCAATCTGCCCAAAAACCATCGACTTCTATTTCAAAAATTAGTATTTTCAGAAGATGGTGCCTGAAGATGATGGTATAGCATATGCAGCTGCAGAAGGTGTGTTTATGGATTGCTCTGTGATGCATGACTTTTCATTTAAGTCAACTAGTTGTTCCTCTAATTCCACTTATTTCAATTCTAAGTTTTCTTGTGCAAAAAGAATGGATCAATACTATTAACTGAATTCTTGGCTAATTAGCATAGATTTGCAAACAATTAAATGGTTACTGTCTACAGATACTTCAAAGAGAAGTTAGGTGACTGAATGTCAACAGTCATTTCATTCCTCACACACTTCCTGTGTAAGAGTAAAGCTTTGCGAAGTTTATTGACTTAACTGAAACAGCTGACAATAGAGTTTGCTATTGCAAATTCAGTTAAAAAGTTCATCGTTGAAGGTAAAAGTACTTGTTTTTGTGATATAAGTACAAACACAAATTGGTATAATACAGCATCCTAGTAAAAAACAATGTTCTTACAAAATTAAGAAATGTATAAGGCAGAAATATACTTGAAATAATTTGAAAATGCTCCCATACCATGATAGTCAAGCAATCAAAATAAATGGGATTGACACATACACTATGGATACTATGTATAAAATAGATAACAAATGAGAACCTACTGTAGAGCACAGGGAACTCTACTCCACGCTCTGTGGTGACCTAAAAGGAAGGAATTCCAAAAAGAAGGGATACATGTATACGTATAGCTGATTCATTTTGCTGTACTTCAGAAACTCACACATTCTAAAGCAACAATATTCCAATGAAAATTTTCAAAATTACAGCTTACAAAATGATCATGTATGTGTGTATTATGATCAAAACCTTATAATTTTTGTTATTTGACTTACTTTAAGTGTATATATAAATATATATATATTTACAGATATACATGTACATTCATATCACATATACATATGTAGATAGCTTCACAGTTTTTGATTTATAGTTGTTTCATGTAACTAAATATAAATTATATAAATAACTATATGCACAGTTAAATAGTAAGAGACTATGGCCCCCTATTCCAGTACTCTTGCCTGGAAAATCCTGTGGACGGAGGAGGCTGGTAGGCTGCAGCCCATGGGGTCTCTAGGAGTCGGACACGACTGAGCCACTTCCCTTTCACTTTTCACTTTCATGCATTGGAGAAGGAAATGGCAACCCACTCCAGTGTTCTTGCCTGGAGAATCCCAGGGACGGGGGAGCCTGGTGGGCTTCCATCTCTGGGGTCACACAGAGTCAGACACGACTGAAGTGACGCAGCAGCATAAATATTTATCATTATATTTTATACACACACATGGAGCAGCAGCCAGAAACAAAGTTTTGATGGCAAAGTTGATGTTCCTTACTCATGTAGTATGTGTTTCCTCTCTTTGTTCTCAACCATCAACAGGATTTTAGAAAATTTGTAGAACTATTTCACAAATAATCTCCAGTATCCTACAGCAGTGTTGATCTATTTTTAATAAATAAATCCTTTAGATTTTATTGCATTCTGTTCAAAATCCATTAGAAATATTTGTATGAAGCAATCAAAGTGCCAATCAGTGAAAGGGCACAACACTGAAGTTTTTGAAGCTTTCAGCATATTTCAGTTTAAAAACTCAAAGCTCTCAAACAGGAAGACATTAAAATTAATCCCTACAAAAGGGAGCAACTGAAATAATCAAATAATGAGAGCACCTCAAATAGCATGCACAATTTAAATTCTCTAACTGTACTTTGCATTAGATCCACTAGTAGGAAAAACTTTTGATGGAATTCCAGAATTCCTATCTTTGCAAATTAGAAAACATTAAATAGAATGGGAAAAGTTTCAAAGACCTCAAATTTCACATTGGAATTTAGCAAAATATTAAATAGGATCATAAATAGAGGCAAGTTATTTGATGAATTTTATCCTGTAAAAATAGTTTTCAAAAAATACTAAAAGGAGACCCAAAGATGGCAAACTTCTTGAGGCTAAAATAATTATATATTTAATTATGGGAAAATATGGATATGAGGAGATTTTCTATTTGTCAAAACATTTTCTGACTTACCAGGTACCCAAGTACCAACTGACAAGATACTTTTTATATCAAAAATATTACAGTCTACAGAGAAGTATGAAAAAGAATGTAGTTTCAAAAAATGTAATCATAAAATATAAATTGAAAGAAGTTTGTAGGCAATTATTTATGTACATAAAACCATACCTTAAAGCATAACCTTTAAAAAATACTAGAGATACATTATTATAAATAGAAATGCTGAGGTAACTAACTTATGTACATATTTTCCAAGAATAGTTTTTCTGTCTTTGTTGCTTTTAATATTCAGATAATCAATATAAATAAATTCCATATTTAATATGCAATGTTTTCTTAGATTTTTAGGAAAATTTAAAATAATACTACATATATATACTAAAGGGCTTCCAAGGTGGTGCTGGTGGTAAAGAACCTGTCTGCCAATACAGGAAACAAAAGCAATGCAGGTTTGATCCCTGGATTGGGTAGATCCCCTAGAGCAGGGCATGGAAACATGGAAACCCACTCCAGTATTCTTGTCTGCAGAATCCCATGGACAGAGGAGCCAAACCAAACTACTGATTAATGCTTTTTAGAAAAGTCTATCATTTTCATTTTTACTATCCATTTTCACTCACAAAAGCTCACCTCTTTGAACATTAAATTTTATGACCACTCTGGTAATAATTTATGTGAAAAGCCTAACAGAATACCTCTCTCAATAAACGGTAGCCATTATTAACTGGACCACATCAATCTGGCTGCCAGCAAAGCAGATTTAAATATGCAGTTTATAAAGGAACAATGCTACTTCATTCATTCTCCTTGTTCGTGTTCACACTATAAGCTTATTTATCAAGACAAAGAATTATCAACACACAGCTCATTTGTGGCAAATTTTCTAAAGGGTGACAAAAATGTTTTATGCAAAATAATACAGAGTCCATATTTATGGAACATGATGATAGTCACTAGGGAATGATTTGAGGAGCTTTCACAGTATTTTCTCATTTCTAAAATGGTTCAAATTCAGAATTCATAAGCTATTCTTAACCCATGTGAAAAAGAGGTAAAGTGATCATGTCTACCCCAGAGGAAACAAGAAGATAATTTATACAGGAATCATGCCACTACCTGCTCATCAGATTCAGGGAAAGTTTATGCAGGAAGTAAAAAAATACATATATAAAATATATACATTTGAATTCATATTTACATATAAATATACATAATATATATTTATATCATAAGTATATATATCTGCATTAATGATGATGATATAAGAATGTTTTTACCCCATCTCAAAATCAACAGCAGTACCTCTGAGCAACTCAAAATCCAAGAACAACATGGCAATCTAGGTCAAGTCCAGGTATAATATGTTAAACTCTAAGGAATAACCCATTATAATCTACTCTTAATGAATATCATTCTTGTAGACTCTCATATAAGTAAAACCCATTGTAGTAAGTAACGAAGATCGACATTCAGATTGTATGTTCTGGTAGTAAGAATACTGAAATACTTCCATGGCAGTTGATAAAAAGAAAACTTCTATTTACTGAGACTATAAGTTACTTAGTCATGTCACCACATGGCTCCCTGGGAGCAGGGACTAGAGCTCAGAGTGCTGCCAGCACAGATATGAGTCGCTTCCAGTGGCTGCTGAAATGCCCTGGTGGGGGCAGCATGAGGGAATGCATGGTTCTGTGAGTGGGAGGGGCTGCAATGGGCAGGTCAGCAGGCCATGTGGGAAGGACTGGTTTTCAGGTGATCATCACCCAATGATGCACCAGTGCCAAGAGCCTAACTGACCATCGATTTAATGGAGAACCTGTAAGAGTCTGACCCAGTCTGCATCACATCACAACTCAGACTAAGATATTCTTTATCAGAAGGGTTGCATCTGTAATTTCTAACCATCAACTAATAATTTGGAAATGATTATAAGAACCTGATGAGTAATTTGAGCTGTACTATTTCATAGACAATTTTATGATGTGTATTTATATTTTATCTACAGAATACAGGCAATATTCTTAAGTGTAAAACTGAGTGCCATTAAGTACATTCACAATTTTTGGCAACCATCATCACTATTCATTTCCAGAACTTTTTCATCACTCCAAACAGAAACTCAGTACGCATTTACTCTCCCTTCCCCTAGCCCTTTATTGACCTCTGTTCTACTTTCTGTCTCCAGGAATTTGCCTATTATACACTGCGTATAGGTGGGTAGAACCATACAATATTTTTAAATAAATGAACATTCACATATTAATATACTAGTTGTTAACTTTTAATAGCACACCCCAGACACTATATTCAAAGCACAGGATCTTTGAAAAATAAGGTCAGACATATGTTAGACACAGCATACAAAATATTCTCCCCATTGATGGTATACCTTTTTGAGGCTGTATCAACTAAGAAAATTTATAGCTTCTATGCTGAAATCATATAAAAAATGGTCTTCTCAAATTGGGAATAAGTCACAAGTATTCAAAAACTAGATTAATAGTTGAAGTCTTTTTAACAATGCTAATAACAACATCGGTTGTTTTGGTTAGCAACCAAACCATAAATTTCTGTAACTACAAATTAAAAATTACAGACCTTCAGAGTTTCCACTTTGCCCAATGAGACAAAGAGAGGATTGGGAAGATTTCCAAGAGACAACAGCTGGGAAATCACCTGCCCAAAATGTTTACACCAGGAAAAACATGCTTGACTTCTCTTTTTTATGATATAGACAAATACATGGTTAGCCAAAAAACTGCAACTTCAAAAAAAAAAAAAAATGGCATAGAGAAACAAAATTGTTATCTCTTCAAAATGTCTGAAGTTGAGGCCAAAAATAACAACTCTTATTAAAAAAAAAAAAAAAGAGGCAAAATCTGGAACCATGGAATAGATGTTAATGGAGCAATTAATCAAGAAAATGTGAGAATAACTAAGAGGGGGATAAAAGTAATAAAAGCATAAGCAGGACTGTCCTTAAGAACTTTGAGTGTATATAAAAAGTAGCAGTGTTCAGATCATGGACACCTGAGGATATTACATGTCACTATTTCTAAGGCAAACTCTGTCTTTGTATAACCATCTTGCATTTCCAAATGTCTACTTGACAGCATCTCTTGGCTGCCAGCCAGTCAATTCCAACTCAACAAGGAAACAACTAAACTCTTTATCTGCTGCTGCTGCTGCTAAGTCACTTCAGTCATGTCCAACTCTGTGCAACCCCATAGACAGCAGCCCACCAGGCCCCACCGTCCCTGGGATTCTCCAGGCAAGAACACTGGAGTGGGTTGCCATTTCCTCCTCCAATGCATGAAAGTGAAAAGTGAAAGTGAAGTCGCTCAGTTGTGTCCAACTCTTAGCGACCCCATACTTTTCTTCCTGTATTCCTATCTCAGTAAATTACACTGACATGCATACGAGAAGGCAATGGCACCCCACTCCAATACTCTTGCCTGGAAAATCCCATGGATGGAGGAGCCTGGTAGGCTGCAGTCCGTGGGGTTGCTAAAAGTCAGACATGACTGAGTGACTTCACTTTCAGTTTCCACTTTCATGCATTGGAGAAGGAAATGGCAACCCACTCCAGTGTTCTTGCCTAGAGAATCCCATGGACAGAGAAGCCTGGTAGGCTGCAGTCCATGGGGTCACACAGAGTCGGACACGACTGAAGTGACTTAGCAGCAGCACACGAGCTATGAATTTCTTAGAGCCCTCTTCATCTCTCATGCAGATCCTAGGAATACTTATACCAATACTCATCTTCCCATTTGAAGTCTTTTCTCTCCTTAAATCCATCCTCCACAATGGTATAAGGGTTACAGTCTTAAACACAAAAGATCATTTCATTACGCTAAGCACACCCACACAAACATGAAACAACTCTAAAAACTCTGGGCTAACATCAAACTTCAAACAAGGTTTGCACTTTTCACAAATATAGTCTAACCTACCACCCTGTCTTATGTCCTATCACGGGTCCTACCACACTCTACATTTTAACTAGACCTATTGTGTTATGCTTCCGCTCACCCCAACACACTCTTCTTCATGTTTCTACGCCTCTGCAATGCCATCTTACATCAATATCCTGGTTCTCCCCATTCCTCCACTCAGCCAAGAAGATTCAAGTAAGTCCAGTGTCACTTTCTTGGTGACACCCTCCCTTACTTGATCTAACTCTTACTCTCTCCTCCATGTGCCCACAGGACTCTTAAAATATTCATCACAGTAGATACAGTCTACTGTAATATAACTTATACATGTCTATCTACCTCTGATTATTACTTTCCAAGGGTGGGGTAACATATTAATCATATTTTTATCCCCAGCACTTAACACAGTATAAGAATATGGTACAAGTTCAACTTACGTAAGTAAATGAATGAATGATGTAGAACATCACGTACCAGCTGAAAAAATAGAAATCCAAGCAACATTCATTATGATCTTAGAATCATTCTTTCATTAAATAAGCTAAAGTTTCCCTTGAGGCAGAATTTTATATATCAACAGTCATGCATCACTCTTACCAGCCAAGTATACACTATTTTAAAAGAGAAGCTTAAAGATTTTTCAATAAGATAAAAAGATACTGATCAGGTAAAAAAAAAAAGTCAGTATTTTAGACGTTAGAGATGGCATGGAACATTATTCATGATTAAGGAAAGAAATGAAAGGGACCCCAAAGGAGATGAGTTTGATTAAAACCAAACAAACAAAAAGAAACCCAATGTGAACCTGAGAGGGTAACAGGCATGACGGCCAGAGTTCCCAAGCGGCAGGAGGAAATAAACTTCAAGTGGCAGATGTTTTTTTCCTTCTGTACACAAAATTAAAAGAGGCTTCTTTTAATTCTTTGATGGCAACACCTGGTTCTGCTTTGAGCTGACCAATGCGGTTTTTTTTATGTTAATGAAACTATTTATTTGCTTTGCAATTTGCCTTTCTTCAAAATGGTTCTGCCTAAGACTAACTTATTTCTTTTCTGAAACCTTGGGCTGATAATAGCTCAACAAACCAGTATTCCCGTCAACTGTTTTGTGGCCGGGGGATGACACACCTCATGCCTTCCTATATCAAACATGCATACTGTGGGAGCAGGGCCTGGTGAAACACTCTCAGCCTTGAGGTGTCTCTCTTATTTGATTAATAGTTTTCTAATAGACATAAAACGGCTTGCTATACACTTAGCAAGGGGGCACTCTTTCTGTCCCCTTCTGATGTCTATTTCAGAAGCTTTCTCTATCTCTATTATACTTTAATAAAACTTTGCTATACAAAAAGCTCCAAATAGTCAAGCCTCATCTCTGACCGTGGATCAAAATCATCTCCTCTAGAGGCTACGAATCCCAGAGTAACACACAGCTTGCAGCAGGAACCTTTCAAAACCAACTAAAAACCGTAAGAGTTAAAAAGTCTTATGAAGGAAGGCTCTGCAAGGTAAAGTAATATCACATATATGCTAAAAGAAATAGTTCAAAATGACCAAGTAATAAAAATGGTTTGAAACTGAATTTTCTAGAAATTGAAAGAAAGTAGGGCAGTCCTCATGAAATCAGATGACTAAACTATACAAAAGTTATCAGACTCTACAAATGGAGTATAAGAGTGGGAACTGATTGATATTTTTAATAGGAGTTTAATATGGGGACACCATAAGCAGAAGGAAGAATATTTTCCCTGCTAATTGGGAGGGAGGCACTAGGTAGAGAAGTGTTTAATGATTAGCCCCCAAAAAAGGTGGGAGGGGATCTTCTCCACTCCACGTCTAGGTTAACATGGTGGCAAGATACCCAGCCAGAAATATCAGGGGACAGCAATGGACCTGCTTTGGATTACTAGTTTCATCAGTTCAGTTCAGTAGCTCAGTTGAGTCAGATTCTTTGTGACCCCATGGACTGCAGCACACTAGCCTCCCTGTCCATCACCAACTCCCAGAGTTTACCCAAACTCATGTCCATTGAGTCGGTGATGCCATTCAACCATCTCATCCTTTGTCATCCCCTTCTTCCCCTGCCTACAATCTTTCCCAGCATGAGGATCTTTTCAAATGAGTCAGTTCTTCGCATCAGGTGACCAAAGTATGGAGTTTCAGCTTCAACATCAGTCCTTCCAAAGAACATTTAGAACTGATCTCCTTTAGGATGGACTGGTTGGATCTCCTTGCTGTCCAAAGGACTCTCAAGCGCCTTCTCCAACACCAAAGTTCAAAAGCATCAATTCTTTGGTGCTCAGCTTTCTTTATAGTCCAACTCTCACATCCATACATGACTACTGGAAAAACCATAGCTTTGACTAGATGGACCTTTGTTGGCAAAGTAATGTCTCTGCTTTCTAATATGCTGTCTAGGTTGGTTATAACTTTTCTTCCAAGAAGTAAGCGTCTTTTAATTTCATGGCTGCAGTCATCATCTGCAGTGATTTTGGAGCCCAGAAAAAAAAGTATGCCACTGTTTCCTCTGTTTCCCCATCTATTTGCCATGAAGTGATGGGGCTGGATGCCGTGATCTTCGTTTTCTGAATGTTGAGCTTTAAGCCAACTTTTTCACTCTCCTCTTTCACCTTCATCAAGAGGCTCTTTAGTTCTTCTTCACTTTTGGCCATAAGGGTGGTGTTATCTGTATATCTGAGGTTACTGATATTTTTCCTGGCAACCTTGATTCCAGCTTGTGCTTCATTGAATCCATCTTGTGCTTCACTGAGCCCAGCATTTCTCATGAGGTACTCTGCATATAAGTTAAATAAGCAGGGTGACAATATACAGCCTTGACGGACTCCTTTCCCTATTTGGAACCTGTATGTTGTTCCATGTCCAGTTCTAACTCTTGCTTCTTGACCTACACACAGATTTCTCAAGAGGCAGGTCAGGTGGTCTGGAATTCCCATCTCTTTCACAATTTTCCACAGTTTATTGTGATCCACACAGTCAAAGGCTTTGGCAAAGTCAATAAAGTAGAAGTAGATGTTTTTCTGGAAATCTCTTGCTTTTTCAATGATCCAGTGGATGTTGGCAATTTGATCTCTGGTTCCTCTGCCTTTTCAAAATCCAGCTTGAACAACTGGAAGTTCACAATTCATGTGTTGTTGAAGCCTGGCTTGGAGAATTTTGAGCATTACTTTACTAGCGTGTGAGATGAGTGCAATTGTGCGGTAGTTTGAGCATTCTTTGGCATTGCCTTTCTTTGGGACTGGAATGAAAACTGACCTTTTCCAGTCCTGTGGCCACTGCTGCGTTTTTCAAATTTGCTGGCATATTGAGTGCAGCACTTTCACAGCATCATCTTTTAGGATTCGAAATAGCTCAACTGGAATTCCATCACCTCCACTAGCTTTGTTTGTAGTGATGCTTTCTAAGGCCCACTTGACTTCACATTCCAGGATGTCTGGTCTAGGGGAGTGATCACACCATCATGATTACTGGGTCATGAAGATCTTTTTTGTACAGTTCTTCTGTGTATTCTTGCCACCTCTCCTGAATATCTTCTGCTTCTGTTAGGTCCATACCATTTCTGTCCTTTATTGAGCCCATCTTTGCATGAAATGTTCCCTTGGTATCTCTAATTTTCTTGAAGAGATCTCTAGTCTTTCCCATTCTGTTGTTTTCCTCTACTTCTTTGCACTGATCACTGAGGAAGGCTTTCTTATCTCTCCTTGCTATTCTTTGGAACTCGGCATTCTGATGCTTATATCTTTCCTTTTCTCCTTTGCTTTTTGCTTTCCTTCTTTTCACAGCTATTTGTAAGGCCTCCTCAGACAGCCATTTTGCTTTTTTGCATTTCTTTTTCTTGGGGATGGTCTTGAGCCCTGTTTCCTGTACAGTGTCACGAACCTCCATCCATAGTTCATCAGGCACTCTGTCTATCAGACCTAGTCCCTTAAATCTATTTCTCACTTGCACTGTATAATGATAAGGGATTTGATTTAGGTCATACCTCAATGGTCTAGCTTCATAATTTGGGGAAAAAATTGTGCTCTTAAAATGTCATCATTTCCACAGTTCCTCAGAGATCCTACTGCAAGAGAAGCCAGTCAGTATCAAAAGGATCCTATCTGGGGACAGTGACCGGGTGATCCCTTCTAGTACTCAGTTTCCATTTGGTCAGAAGGATTTCCTAATATCTGACACCTTTCTGTAGTTTTCCAGTTAACAGTCAAGTCAAAGTTAAGTCAGTTTCTAGGAACACCTGCAGCTAGTAGAACAAATTGTGGGGAACACTGGCTTCAATGGGGCCTGAAACAGTGAGCAAAAAACCTGAAGAAGAACTCTTTAAGCACAAGGTCGTGGAGATGACACACCACCCTTGGCAGAAGGAGGGAAAGGGAAGATGCCGTGCACAGCACCTGGACGATCCCTTTGAAACTGTTTCCACTTTCAAACACAAAGATTGAGGTAAACCTTATGAAATTTTTAAGAATCAAATTACATGAAATTCATGTTACTCAATACCCAAGAACCCATGTGAAACAAGTTTGCACATAAGGCCCTTGTGCCTTATGTCATTTTACAGAACTGTTACGCCTCCCTGACAGCAGCTCCACAGAATAGTTCAAATGCTCTGCTTAAGCACACACCCCATCTAAATTAGAGACGAGTCCACACAACTACTTGCTGGAACCTATGAAAATCTTAAATTCTAATTCAAACATTTGGACTCTAACAAAGAACTTTTTTTTTCTCTCCAAGTTTTTAAACCCATGTGTATTTCAAGAGGAAAAGAAAATCCATCTGTTTCTGATTCATTTATGCTTAACTCCTCAGGATATCACTAGAGAAAAGTTATAGGGTGTCCATGTCACTTTCCCCCTGCTTAAAATCCTATTACTTTTCTTCTTTAAAGTAAGCAGGTGTACTGTGTCACAATTAAACAGATATGAATGGTAAAACAGTATCATTTTGATTCAAACCTTAAGATCCATGTGTTTTAAAAGAAAGCCTTAGAGTCGTCCCTTTTGCCTGATTTCTAAGTATGTGATTATTTTGGTGGTGGCGATGCTTTTTATTTTAAGCAAGAGGGACATGAAGAAACATAATATGGCCAATCATAGGCCAATTCTCAACTAACCTTAACTGTTTACTTTTTTGAGAAGAGGTGCCTGAGTAATGATCAAAAATGGAACTGAAATCAACAAGTAAACCAAGCATCGCCCCCTACAACCTACAAGGAGTTAATATTACCAAAGTTTACTTTTTTCACAATCAGAATTCAGTTGTGTGTGTTTTTTTTTCTGTGTAACAATAGTACAGAATTAGAAGCTGCATTTGAGACCAACCCATGAGAAGGCAATGGCACCCCACTCCAGTACTCTTCCCTTGCAAATCCCACGGATGGAGGAGCCTGGTGGGCTGCAGTCCATGGGGTCACTAGGAGTCGGACACAACTGAGTGACTTCACTTCCACTTTCATGAAAGTGTAATTGGCAATAAGGGGCCTAAGTATGGCACTGGCTTTATCTCACAGGAGCACAGAGCCGGGCAGAAACATGCACTGCGGAGTCAGAAAGGTCCGGGTTCCAATGCGGCTCAGTTATTGTTAATTAACATCCAGGTCACTTTCATCATTCCATCATCCCTACCATGAAGACAAAACCTTCCCTGAGAGGGCTAGCTTGAGGAGTAAAGATAAGGCCAATCCATGGCCTGGCCCACAGCTTTTATGATTATCCCTCATCACTGCCTGCTTTCTGAGAATTGACTTGGCGTGTCTAAGCTGAGTAGTCCAAGGTTCTCTTCAGTGGCAGCCGTGCATGAGGCACACAGCAGACAGGCTGGCAAAGGTCATGACTGCAAAGATAGCCAGCACTGTGCACAAAGGCTACAGAGGCCAGAGGAGCAAGAGCTCTTCACCACACCCTCTCCTGCATGACCAGCAGGTGTAAAACTCGTCCCTGGGAAACCTGTCAATACAACCCAACCAAGCACATCGCCCTCAGACCCCAAGTCACATGGAAAGCATCAAAAAATCATTATAAAACTCACTGCCAGTACCACTGGCAGCTTCTCACTCTTCCAGGGAGTACTTGAAAGTTTATTTGTGGAAGGGGACTAAAGCTGGCCAATTTCGCGCAAAAGCCCATCCATGCAGGCAGTGGCTAGGCTGGAGAGAGATTTGGCAGTCAGCAGGGGTGGTACCTGCTCTAGGCCCTTTGCCTCTGCTGTGCCTGGTTGGGTGGAAAATTTTAACATGAAAGCTGGCAAGAAGCAGGTAAGAAAAGGGAGAGACCTCAGTATAATCCAGCAGGTATTTACAGCCTGAGTGGTGCCCCTGCCCACGTTCACAGATTGTTAGAGCTAAAAAGGGCCTCAGAGATTAACTGGTTCAAGCCCTCACCCTTTACAGACGGGAGAGAAAGGCTCACAGAGGTTACGGGGTTTGCCTGAGGTTGCACTGCCAGTTATTTGGCTGAGCCAGTACCCAGCCCATGTTCTTTCCCTCACAGACCCAGGAGAGAAGACACGGTCATGACCCTGGCCTCTGAAATCTGTGAACTTCTACTTAAGGGTATCTTCAATCTTCTTCTATGTCTATGGTGCCAGTGAGTTCTGAGTACACCCCAACAGTTAGAGATACAAGAACCATAATTTTAAAATGAAGCACAGTGTTTAAAAAATCCAAGAGACAATGAAGATGTCAACAATTTTGGAAAGTTGCAAAAAGGAGAGATACCAGTCTGTAAAATGACAGAAGGAACAAGCATCTTGGGTATAAAGTTTCACATAGAAAGTTTTTGTTTAGCAAATAACAAGGAAACTATGCTTAGAAAAACCACACACACTCATGATTGTCCCCAAACTGGGGAAGTATAAATGAGCATAAATACAGGGTTTTTGTAAAGCACTAAATACTAAATAGAAAGCCTTGAGGTAGGGGCATACGCGGCAGGTTCATTGAACAGCGTGAAGGCTACCGTGGGTGGAGCATGGACAGGAGGAGAATATGGTGCTCTAGAGGCCAAGTGATGAGAGATGATACAGGAAAAGGGAAGGATCACTTGTGTTAAGGTGGTTAAGTCAAGAAAAATGAGAACTGAGAAAGGTCCATGGCATTTTGGTACCATGAAGGTTATTGATGGCCTTGGTAGAAACTGTTTGAAAGGACTAACTGATATGAAAGCTTGATGACAATGATCTCAAGAGATAAACAGAACAAATAGAGGCAACTCTTTTAAGGAGTTTGGACATAAAACAATGGGCAAACGGAGTGGAGAATGAAGGGACATGTAGAATCAAGAGAAATCTTTTATGATAGAAGAAATAAGAACATGTTTGTGGACTGAAGGGGGAAAGTCTAGTATAAAAGGAAGAGAGGAAGGGAGAAAGGAAGGCAGGAGATGCATAAAAGAGGGGAATTATCAAAGCAATATCTTCAAATAGGCAAATGGGGATGTGATGTTGGACCTCAAGTGGAAAGACTAGACTTTGCTAGGGGACCAGATGGATGATTTATCCATCATAAATGGACAGAAGTCAGAGTGTGTGAACTAGGTGAAGGTAAATAGGAAAAACTTGGAATTTTTCTTCTGATAGTTTCTATTATACTAAATTATATTATTTAAATAAATTAAATTATATCTATTATATTAAATAGGAATCTGTGAGTGGAAACAAGGAAGAAATTGTGGGAGGTCTGATCAGAGGAAAGAAATAAAATACTCATGTGAGGGAGTGAGAGAGTGAAGAGAAATACAGCAGGATTCCTGAGCAGTCCAAGGGGCCCAGTGAGGACAGTGATCTTGACTTGAAAGCAATCACATTCGCCTGCACAGGTGGGGTTAACTTGAGTTAAGGCTTAGCCAAGTGAGTGCACCAAAGAGACAGGAAGAAAGAAACTGAGGTTATCATGACTGGCCCAGGCATGGCTGGCTATTCCTTATTCAGCTGGCTGAGGAAGGCAGGTGAGTGAGGCATAAGGAAAACGTGGTGGAAATTAGGTCTTGTAAGTCCCAGTAAACTTGAAAAATTATGGAGTTGGGGATTTGGGAGGAAATAAATTGTGAAAAATAGCAATGAATTTTAGAGAGTAAAATACTCAAAACTAAGATTATGTGGGAATTACAATATTGTAAACACAAGACTTTGATGCCCTCTGACCTATACAGGCTCAATAAACCTGCCCTGGACACCACACCTAGCTTGTCCTTCGTTTCAGTAGTGAGAGCAATAATTCCTTGTCTGCAGGCCCAAACAGAATGTAAAACTTGCTGTCAAAGGCATACACTGCCAAGACCAAAGCCAGTCCCACTGCCGAGAAAGCCATTTTCACTGAAAATAGTTTGGTATCCTAACAGCAAAAGAATAAAGAATAAGAAGATATTGAAACAGGGACTTCCCTGGGAGTCCAGTGGTTAAGACTTCATCTTCCAATGCAGGGGGCGTGGGTTCGCTCCCTGGTGGGGGAGCTAAGATCCCACCTGCCTCATGGCCAAAAAAACCAAAACATAAAACATAAACAATATTATAACAAATTCAATGAAGACTTTAAAAATGGTCCATATAAAAAAATCCTTTAAACATGAGAGGATATTAAAACAGAAGTGACTTGAAGCAAACAACCCCCCAAAATGAAATAGAAGCAAATACCCTTGAAGTGCTTCTGGTGAAGAGCCAATGACTGGCCATGAGAATATGCAAAAACTGTACATAAGTAAGGTAGGCTTGATAATAGGTCCCAGAGGTAAGTTTCTGTCATGCCCAATGATTGGAGTAGGGGCCTTTGCAGATATGATTACATTAAGGATTTTGAGATGCGGAGATTATCCCAGATTATCCAACTACGCCTTACAAGCCACAGCAAGAGAGAGGCAGAGAGAGGTTTGACACACAGAGAAGGTGATAGGAAGACAGAAGCAGAGATCGGAATGATGCAGTGACAGCTAAGGAAGACCGAGGCATGGCTAGTAGACTCTGGTGGCTAGGAGAGGCAAGGAACTTAATTGATTCTCTCACAAAGTCTCTGGAGGGAGCATGACCTTGGTGATACCTTCATTTTGGATTTCTGGTCTCCATAACTGCGAGAAAATACATTTCTCTCATTTTAAGCCACATAGTTTATGATAATCTATTATAAGCAGTCAAAGGAAATGCATACAGTTGAACCTAAAGTCAAAGGAAATGCATACAATTGAATCTAAAGTGTGTCTACTAAGCATGGTACTAGGCAGGGCACTTTAGGAGGACCCAAGACATACAAGGTTTAATTCTTTTCCTTAAAAATTTTGACTATCTAGTTTAATTGCTCTGAAAGAAGTGATCGATCAAGTCCAGAAAATAAGTCAAGCCACTTCTAGATCTGTGTCCTTAAATGTGGGGAAGAGACCATACCATTTGACAAGAGGAGTTATCTTGTAGATAGAGGATTCCTGAATAAATTCCAAAGAGCTTTCCCTTTACTCGTTTTTGTTTATATATATATATATATATATATATATATATATAAAACATGGAGAATAAGCTGTTGTAATAACCTGATTCCTTAGATCACTATATTCAAAATGAAAACATATTCTGGGATAGCCTGTACAAAAGGGAATATACTAATCCCCACCCAACACAGAGAAGACTAAGAAAATGAATGAAATAAATTTAGCAGAAGGGCTTCCTGTCATCTGTTTCAAAGTCTCAACTTCAGAAACCACCCACGAAACTAATGACTCTATAGGAGGAACCTTTATAACTCAGAGAGACCTCTCCATAGTCCCGTCAATCCAAACTGCATTCACCCCTCAGCAGCCTTCTATCTGAAACAAAAGCAACTAGACGCAGAATGTGTAAGAGGCTGAAACTAACTGGCAAGTTGCTCAATGTCAAATTCAATCATTTCCCATGTTCCTTGAAAAACAGCTCTATGTGTTCCACACCCTGGACCCGCGCTGGAGCAATTGATGGGGAGGTGGTGGCAGACCGGCCTGGAGGTGCCAGCCTTGGCTCTCAGCAGCTGCTGCTTTGGACTCATTACCAGTGGCAGCTAAACACACAATCGAGCACAGCTGCAGGGAAGGCAAGCTTGAGCTCACGGTTGGCTGACTGGCTCCTGAATTCTCACTCAGGAAGCATCCCTCTGACAGCCCTTTCCTACTTGGGGAAGACCTAGAACAAAAACCCAGCTGAAAACAGTACACTGCCAAACAGAGGGACATTTACAGCTCGTCATATGCAGATTCCAAGTGTAAGTTAAGGGCTTTCCTGGTGGCTCAGATGATAAAGAATCTGCCTGCAATGCAGGAGACCTGGGTTCAATCCCTGGATCTGGAAGATCTCCTGGAGAAAGAAATGGCAACACACTCCAGTAGTCTTGCCTGGAAAATCCCATGGACAGAGGAGCCTGGGCGGGTTACAGTCCATGGGGTCACAAAGAGTTGGACATGACTAAGCGACTCTCTCTCTCTCTCTTTCACACACACACACACACACACACACACACACACACACACACTCTCTCTCAAGGACTGTTGCTGCTGCAGGAGTTCTACAGACCATTTCTACCCAGCTCCTACATTCTGTCTTGTTCCAATTAAGACCTTTTTTTTTTTTTTTTTTGGTAATTAAGACCTTTTTTATCTCTTTGTAATATGGTTTTTTGTAATAGGAGTAAATGATGATTGCTGCTGCTGCTAAGTCGCTTCAGTCGTGTCCAACTCTGTGCGATCCCATAGACAGCAGCCCACTAGGCTCCTCTGTCCCTGGGATTCTCCAGGCAAGAACACTGGAGTGGGTTGCCATTTCCTTCTCCAATGCATGAAAGTGAAAAGTGAAAGGGAAGTCGCTCAGTCGTGTCCAACTCTTAGCGACCCCATGGACTGGAGCCTACAGGGCTCCTCCGTCCACAGGATTTTCCAGGCAAGAGTACTGGGGTGGGGTGCCATTGCCTTTCCCTAAATGATGATTACGCCCCACCAACTTGTTGCAAATCAGCACCACTGTGCAGTCCTGCTGAGCTGCAAATCCTGGGATTTGGGGGTTCCCCATCCAGTGCTGGCTGTAACTTGAGCATAAACCTTTCTTTTTTTAGGTATAAAAACAAGTATTTATTTAGAATGAGAAAACATATTACAAATTAGCCAAAACTGAAAACTCATACTTAATCACAAAACCCGGGGTAATAACATTACTTATTATTAACTATCTGATATATATTAAACCTCCTTTCTAATGCTACCATGGCACCAAGAAGGATGCCAGCAGGACCTCAGCAACCTGCTTTGGGGGTTAAGTTCACAGCTGTCAGAACTTTCTGATAATGTCAGTCAAACCCTTTTCAGCTTCAGCAGAAGCAGAGAAAGCAGGACAATGCTGACCTGAAACTGCATCTTATGCAAAAGGAAAAACCAAAGCGCTGAAAGGGGCAGGAGGTGAAAACTGCTGACATTTGTTGAAAAGCATTAAACTGGCCAATCAACCTGTTTGAAATTTTAGGATTTAAAATGTACAACCTTTGTCTATTTGGAGGTTAGAGGTGGTCCGCAAATGCTGTGTTTTTTACCTCCCAACTTTTCTAAAAGGACCACTAGGTTACAGAGTTAGATGGATGGTGAAGGGGGAAAAAAAGGCAGAAGTCTCAAAAGCTGGCCAATAACAATGAAACAGAAGTTAACATAGCCACCCACCTAGCCCACTGAGCTCTGAATTCAGTCTCTTTCTGTGAAGGAGAAGAGTTGAGAGAGCAAACACAAACAGCATAAAAGAAACACCCGGACTCGTATTTCTGCTCCCACCCCCTGGCATAGGGAAGAATGGCAAACCCGGAGGATGGCCAGGTAAGTCCTGGCCCAGATAAAAGCACAGTATCATGACTTTGCAGATCAATTACAACTGCCTTGTGGTATTATGGACCAGACATGCAATAGGTCTTTTTTTTTTTTTTCCTTTTAACAAACAGACACTATTTGATTAGTAGCCCCATGGGATGGAGAACTAGTTTTTATTTGTAGGACATCAAAAGAATAGGACTTATCAGGTGATCTGGGAACTGAAAACAGGTCTTTGGTTAAAAAAATAAATAAAGGCTCCATTTTATTAATGACAGCGTTGCCAGCAGCCCAACCAGAACCCCACCTGGGCTTTCATTCAGCTGACAAGATGCCAGTCTGCACTCTTGTGAACACAGCTACACCAGAAGAGCCTAAGAAGATTAGTTCTTATTTAAATTGTTTTGTTCAGTTAGGTGTATATAGCCCCTCTCTAACCTGAGCCCATTTCCCCTGATTTCAGTCCACCTTCTCTCTTTTAATTTTGAAAATGATGAAGCAGACAAAACCCTCTCCTAAAATAAAGCTCACGTATTCCTATTTTTAGTGATTCCCATTCTCGGCATCTTGGATTTGGGAAGGGCCCCCAAGTTTCTGAAAGGGATTTATAAATCCACGTATACCACATATCACGTACACCACACTTTACACATATGTATGACTTTCCAAGGATATGATGGAGGAGACCAGTTTACCACCTGAGTTCAGAGCTGTCTTCCCAGCCTCCCTGCTTAGGACATGCAGCCATGTGGCTGGGTTCATGTTGGGGATAAAAGGCATTGCAACCCTACTGGAGATTTGAGTCTGGTCAGGAATGCAAAAAATGGATGTGGGCAGGAGTGATGCATTCCACTCCCAAGATTACCCCAAGAAAACCTCCCATGCAATTCTCAACATTCTCCTCCACCCATCCCATCCAGACACAGACACCAAGGTGACCTTGGGAGCCATGCATTATGGACAGCAAGTCCCCACCAAATGAGTCCCTGAATGGCTGCTTGGAACAGAACCCTCTGCCTCCACTTCAGCCCTGCCAGTTGGACTCATATATGAATAAGAAATAAACTATTTTATCAAAACACTGGTATTTCAGGATTTCATTGTTATAGGAACAACAGTTTCCTTACCTAATATATGTTACAGCAGCTAGCATTTTCTATACCTCCTATATGTATACATATATAAAGCTGTTATGATGAGCAATGTATAATTCATTTTAATATTTTTTTTAATTTTGATCAGAACACAATATAAATGCATACATACATTTAAAAAAGCAATACCAGGTTCAGCGCAGTTTTGTTTCATTGTGTATTTTCACAAAACACTTCATCAACCCTTTTTTCAACAATTCTACACACTGAGCTAAATGTGATATATACAGAGAAAAGCCAGTCAGTCTCTGACCTCAAGTTTACAATATATTGGGATGGCAGACATATAATAAAAATACAAATAAATGTATCTTTACAGCACTGTGAGAGAACAACAGCAAAGATCTAATATAGACTGGAGCAAGTGCTTTGGAGGACAGGTTCTTCAGAGCAGTGATATCTAAGGTGGAGAACAGATGTGTGAGCAGAAACTAATTAATTAAAAATAAAGAAATAGCCCTTCAGCAAAGAGAACAACTTGTGCAAAGGACTCTAAAGTAGGAACAAGTTTGATGCCCTTGAAGAATGGAAAGGAAGCCTGTGGGGCTAGACAGGAGTGAACCAGGGGAGGTGGGGCAGGAAGGGGGAAGGGAGAAAGAAGGGGAGTTCCATAGGAGATGGATCATGCCAGGCTTGAAGACAAGTAAGAATCAGCAGTCTTAGTCTAAAGCATACACTCTCAACCAAAGGTGATAATGCCCCCTGAGGGGATAAAAATTGGTTCCTGAGAGTGGGAGAGGAAAGGACTTATATAATAAAATGGACTGAGGTTCTTCAAAGAGCCACAGCACATGTAAACAGATCTGTTTACCATGACCTTTAGAGGAAAAATAACATGCTAGGCATATATTGTCACCTGTCTGAGAAAAACGTTAAGATCTGCAGGTTACATCCAAGACAAAACACCAGAATCCATTGGCTCTGTCGATTCAGTTGAACTTGCAAGAGGAGAGTGGAGTATTGCTCAGCTTTTGTTGTAACCAATGGCAGAAGATCCCCAAAGTAAGCCCATTAGTTCAACATTCAAACAACTGTTTCCTGTCCCTTGCGAATGGTAAACTGAAGTCTGAAGAGGAAGAGGTGGCTTCTCTTTTGTACAGGAAAAGCAGCACACGTAAAGCAAGATGAAATACCAGTGTTCACAGCAACATTATCCACAGCGGCCAAAAGGCAGAAGAAACCAAGTGTTCGTCGACAGTTGTACAGAAAGACAAAATATGCTAAATACACAAAATGGAGCATTATCCAGCCTTAAAAATCAAAGCAAGTCAGCCACAGGGTACAACATGGATGAAACTTGTGGACATTATGCTAAGAGAAATAAATCACAGAAAGGTAAATACCATATAATCCCACTTATATGAGGTAACTAGAATGGTTAAATTCATAGAGACAGAAAATAGAATGGTATTGCTGGGATGGTGGGAGGATGAGAAGTCATTATTTAACAGGTACAGAGTTTCAGTTTTGCAAGATGAAAGAGCTCTGTACAGTGGTTACATAACGATGTAAATGTACTTAATACAACTATACTTCACATTTAACCATTAAGATGGTAAATTTTGTCATATTTAACAATTATAATTTTTTAATTTGAGAAGTCAAAGTTAATTCTAAGTGGTTTTACAGTAATGTCAAAGACCCTTTGTTCACATATATACACACAAGCAGAAAACTTAAAAGATCTAGGTGACATCGTGGAAGTCTGAAAGTTTAGCCAAACTAATGAAGTTGAAACAAAAGCAAGACAAAGAATATTCTGGATTCATGATAACGTTAGGTTATATTTTCAACTCTGTTGAATCTGATTTGGCCAGTAAAACTTGAGCAGACACAATCGTCTGTCACTGAGTGGAAGCATTTAATTGTCAGCAAGGCAGAGCAGAACTCGCCCTTCCCTGCCCTGCCAGCTATGGAAGCACAAGACGGAGCTGCAGTCAGCATGGATTCCTCAGCGCACACGATGGGCCATGCCCTCCTGACAACCCGCATGAGACACATGGCTTAGATGTGTTAAGCCACTATGATTTGGGGCTTGTTTGTTACCACAGCCTCATCTAACCCATCCTGACTAATGTAGAGTTAAAAAAATAAAAAAAGAATACGGGAATTTGAATTTCAGTTTAATCAATAGATACTCTTTAATGGTAAAAATCTTTTATTTCACTGCAACTGATTTCTGAAAGAAACTTCACAATGATCATTCTTCATTAAGTGTACCAGGCATAAGCAGGAAAGGAAAATCTTTCCTCCATGTGTAGAACGACATCACAGACTGTGCATGACTCAGCGGCAAGCACGTGCCTGTTTTGTTTGGCCGGATTGTGATAGAGATGCGGGGGACATCCTGAAGAATAGGCCCATGACACAGTTCCTTCCTCCCCTCCAAGAGCGGAGCAATGGTTGCTACATCACACTTGGGTAGAGAAGGTGTTCAGCGGCAAGTCCTCTCCCTTTCAACAAGTGTCAAGTTCCTGAATGCTTTGGACAGTTTTCTAAATAAGTATCTGTTAATCTTCCAGGGGCATGTGACTCGAGGAGAAAATACACAGGAGCCAGTTTCCAGCAGGTTATGTGTGTGTGGAGGGGGCGGGGGGGAATGTGTGGAAGGGCGGAGGCTTTTCCCTTCCCTTCATCCCCCAATCATTCTTCGGCCGCAGGCTAAGTGACTGGGAGCTGAGGCTATTCCCAAACATCTGAAAACCATTTATAAAAAAAACGGAGGTTACGACAAATAAAGACACTTTAAGCTGGTGGTTCATATCTTTAGTTCATGATGTAACTAGACACTAAAGTAATAGTGTATGCTCTGGTGGGAAAAAAAATCACTGAACTGAGTTCTGAAATGCATGGTCCACTCCCATCTCTCTCACTAACAGACTGGGACGTGTCGCTCAACTTCCTCAGACCTTACTCCTCTCCTCCATAAATAAGATAGACCAGATCAGTGTTTCCTGAAATGTGGTCTTTGGTCAAACTGTATCTGGGAATCCTCTATGGCAAGGGTCCCCAACCTCTGGGACTAAAGCCTGATGATCTGAGGTGGAGTTGATGTAATAATAATAGAAATAAAGTGCACAACAGATGTAATGTGCTTCAATCATCTTGAAACTATCCCACCCCTCCCCCACCCCAGCCCCTGAAAACACTGTCTCCCACAAAACTGGTTCCTGATGGCTAAAAGGTTGGGGACTGCTGCTCTATGGGTACATGGTGAGGGGAAAGGGCTATCTGTACCAAAGACACATTCCTTAGATGCATCTTTTTCTATGGAATCCAAATCTCCAAGAGTAAGACCCAGGAATTGGTTTTTCAAAATTTCTCAGTTTCTAATCCCAAGTGTGTGTTCAGTAGCTTCAGTGACTCTTTGCAACCCTACGGACTGTAGCCCGCCAGGTTCCTCTGTCCATAGGATTCTCTAGGTAAAGATACTGGAGTGGGTTGTTATGCCCTCCTCCAGGGGATCTTCCCAGCCCAGGGATCAAACTTGTGTCTCTTGCAGCTCCTGCATTGTAGGCAGACTCTTTACACACACACACACGTGTGTGTGTATATAAATGAAGAAATTTGCTATATACCTGGAACTAACACAACATTGTGAAGCAATTATACTTCAAATTTTTTGTAAAGTTTCTCAGCTTCTAGTTGCACAGCTTTAATCTTCGGGTGATCTTTGGAACTGTGCAGAAGACCAAACTGACTTATGCACAATGAAGTTTCTAAACCAAGAGACTAAAGAATCTCTAAGGCCCCTTCTGGTTTTCTAATTCTATAGACATGAGTAGAAATGAAAAGAAATATGTAGCTCCTGCACCACCCACTT
Organism: Bubalus kerabau; assembly: GCF_029407905.1. NCBI lineage: Eukaryota > Metazoa > Chordata > Mammalia > Artiodactyla > Bovidae > Bubalus > Bubalus kerabau. The sequence goes on from NC_073627.1 coordinate 91,963,970, forward strand.
ATCCCCTCCCCACCAAAAAAAATTAAAAGAAAGAAAAAAAATGCTTAATTCTCTACATAGAGATCATCCTGGTACAAAATAAAATATTAAAACTGATATGGTATTACATACTAACCATTCAAAACTACTTCCCCATTCATTTTGCCTCGTCTCCCTTCCTCACCACAAAAAGGCCTGAGCCTCAATCGCACCTTAGAGAATAAATTTTAATACCACATATGATATTTTAAGGCCAGATCTTTACATCATGTTAACTCCATGTTCTCTCATAAAACTGTTTCCAAACATGAACATCAAAATTTGTAAAACAATAAAATATTTCTGTGCTGTATCTGAGCAAATAGGTTAGACTATTTATTTAAGCGAAGAATGTGAAATACTGTTATTAAAAGGCTGAAAACTAAAATATAAAAACGAGGATGGAGAGTAATACCTATTACTGTGTGCGGCAACTAAGAAGCAGTCAGTCAGCATGGGTTCTCTTCCCTGGAAAAAGTCTGACTCTCTAGTTGCAGAGATGGTCAGTAAACCCAGAAGTAGAAGCTCGGTCTTAGGAACTCAAACCTAGTGTCTTTTTTCTAATACTGACCAAAGTTTTACTTACACTGGGAAACAAAACATATGAGTCACTGAAAAGTGAGCATAATAACCAGAACGATCTTTAATGGGATTTGGAAATGGATCAAGACAGGAAAATAGAAATAATGAAAGAGAATAAATAGTGCTAACTTCCAGTTAAACATGGCAGGTTGAACACTATTTTTTTTCCCCATTCTCTCCCAAATGTCTGCTAAAATAACAGTAAATAAATAAAAATGACAAGAGAACTGGAAAGGACACAACAGCAGACAAAAGATGCCAATAAATTTTTGTAATATGGAAAGCTGGTGGAGGAATTGTAACTGACTTAACAGAACTGTGCCTGCAACAGGATATAATGATGGGAAGCAAGACCATTTGGCCTGTAAAAGCTCAGAAAGGCTTCAGACATGGAGGTACCTGATGCTGCCAAAGATGGGACTGAAGTTTTGGCTACAACTAGAAAGAGTGTGTTTAATGTTATCAAACAAAGACTGCTGAATAGTAAAACTGAGAAAATCTTTCAGAAAGTATAATAAAAAGATAAAAATAAAGACAGTAGATTTTAAGAAATATATGGTCAATCCAAGAAGCTTAAATATTAACTGAAAGGAATTTCCAAAAAAAAAAAAAAAAAAGGCAAACACATACAAGGCTGGCAGGAAAATTATCAAAGACATATGAAAATAAATGTTTCCCAGTCTGAAGGATGTAGATCTACTGAAGGTCCATGAAGACCCTAGCACACTGAATTCAAATAATTTTACACCAAGGCACAGCATCTTGAAACTGTGGTTCAGAGGTTGGCATATAATGACCTGTGGTCCAAATCTGGCACACCATCCATTTTTGTAAATAGTTTATTGCAATTATTTACTTGGAACAACCAGGTTCACTCATTTCTGTATTGTCTATCACTGCTTCCTGATGGGGCTTCCCAGGAGGCGCTAGTGGTAAGGAATCTGCCCCTCAGTGCAGGAGACTTAAGAGACCCAGGTTTAATCCCTGGGTTAGAAAGATCCCCTGAAGGAGGGTATGGCCACCTACTCCAGTATTCTTGCCTGGAGAATCCCATGGACAGAGGAGCCTGGCAGACTACAGTCCACAGGATTACAAAGAGTCAGACACAGCTTAATCAACTTAGCACATACACACGCTTTCCTGCTATAATGGGCAGAGTGTAGTGGTTGTGGCAGAGATAATATAGTATACACAGCCTAAAATATTTTCCCAAGGGAAATGAAACTTATGTTTGCACAAAATCTTGCACATGGATGTTTATGGTAGTGATATTCATAAGAGCCCAAAGGTGGAACAATCCAAATGTCCCTCTGGAGACAAATGGATAAACTAATTATTAAATATCCATACAGTGAAATATTATTCAGTTATGAAAGGAATGAAATACTGATACATGCTATAACTTGGAAGAACCTGGAAAACATGCTAAGTGAAAGAAGCCAGTCCTCCAAATTCACATAGTACATGACTCCATTACATAACTGCATTCACACAAAAATCCAGAGTAGGGAAATCTACAGAGAAAGAAAATATATTATGGTTGTTTGGAATTGGTGAGTGGTGGAGAGTACAGGTAAGCTAAAGATACAAAGTTTATTGGGGTTTTTTTAGGTGACCAAAATTTCTAAAATTGATGTGATGGTACGCATATCTGTGAACATAATAAAAATTATTGAATTAAACACTATAAGGGGTGAATTGCATGATATATGTATTATATCTCAAAGCTATTTTAAGGAAAATATATAAGAAAAATAGAATAATAATATACTATTTGGCACACTGTAGTTATTACAAAATAGTAATACTGACCACTGGGTCTTTAAAATGTGATAAAATATTAAAAAAAAATAATAAAAGGAGAATGAGAAAGAGAATTAGGAAATCACACCATAATGAAAATTTAATAGAATATAATAAATCACATTAAGGAATGCTGCAATAACAACAAAGGCACTATATTAAAAACACAAAGAATTAAAATGGTTATCTAACATTAATACAACCAAACACAAAGTTGATTTCAGGACACAGACTATTACTATGGACAGATAAGGTCATTTTTAATAATGACAGAAGAGTCAAATTTGCCAAAAAGACAATTCTAAATGCTTATATAACAGAGATTCAGGATGAATAAAGCAAAAACTGATAGAACTACAAGGAGATATAAACAGACAAATCCACAATGGTAGATGGAGACTGTGATATATTTCACTCATAATTGATACTATAGCAGTAAAGATGCAGAATATTTTAATAAAACTCTCAACCAACTTGACCTAAATGACATTTATAGAGTATTCCACCCAACAATAACTAGACCAATCTGGAAAATTTAGGAGAAACATATTTGTAGGAAGTTTAATTTTTTTTCAAATACACATAGAACATTTACCAAGACAGACTATATTCTGGGCCATAAAACAAATGTCAATTAACTTAAAATGATTCAAGTTATATAAAGTGTGTTCTCTGAATACACTGGAATTAAATTAAAAGTAAATAATTGAAGTATATCTAGAAAATCTTCAAATATTTAGAAACTAAACAATTCATTTCAAAATACCCATGGGTCAAAGAGGAAATCAAAGGTAAATAAAGTATTTTGAAGGGAAGAAAAATGAAAACACATTTATGATATGCCACTAAAACAGCACTGAAAAAAAAATTTTATTACTGGAAATCTCTGTTGGAAAACAAAAAAAAGGTCTTATATTAATGACCTCAGCATTACCTTGATACCATAAGAAACTAGAAAAATAAGAACTTATGAAATGCAAAATAGCAGAAGACAGAAAATGTGTAATTTTTAGTGTAAAAATCTTACATATTTCTGTTTTCTATTAAGAAAACAGAACAATGAAGGAAATCTATGAAATCAAAGCTGGTTCTTCAAGACCTGTAAAATTTTTTAAGCCACTAAGCAGATTGATACTTGAGTATTCTTGCCTGAGAAATCCCATGGGCAGAAGAGCCTGGTGGGCTATAGTTCATGGAGTCGAAAAGAGTCAGACACAACTTATTAACTAAACCACCACCACTTCCAAGCAGACTGATAAAGAATAAATATATAACCAGTATCAGGAATGAAAGAGGTGACACACTCCACGTGCTAATATTAAAAACATAATAAAGGAGCATCATGAACTACTTTATGCCAATAAACTCAACAACTGAAATGAAATAGACAAATTCATGAAAGATACAAACTACAAAACCTAACTCAAGATGGAATATTAATAGATAACATGAATGGCCCTATACCTACTTAAGAATTTAAATTTTAAGTTAAAAACCTTCACACTAACCCAATTCCAAGTCCATATAGTTTCTCTGGTGAATTCTACAGAACAATTAAGGAAGAAACCACACACAATTTCTTCCAGAACATAAAACGAAAAGAGTATTTCAACCCTGATATTAAAAACAGACAGTAATATTGCAAGAAAATAAAACTACTGAACAATATTCTACATGGACATAAACACAAAAGTTATAATCAAAATTTGGTAAATCAAACCCAAAAATATAGAAAAAGGGTAATATATTGTTACCACATCAAGCTGATCCCAGGAGTGCAAAATGGGTTTAACATTCAAAAATCAATCGAAATAATTCACTATATTAATAAACTAAAAAGGAAAAGTCATATAAAATATATGCAGAAAAAGCACTTGACAGAAATCCAACATTCACCTCCGATTTAAAAAAAAAAAAAAAAAAAAAAATAACCTGAGTAAACAAAGAACAAGATGAATTCTGATAAAAGAAATTTTCTAAAAAATCCACATGTAACATCATACTTTATGGTGAAATATTGAATTATTGTTCTTGAGGATTGGGAGTAAGCAAGAATATCTGTTCATACCACTTCTATTCAATTGTGAACTGGAGGTGCTAGCCAATGTTATTAAACAGGAAAACAAAATGAAAGACATTCAAACTGGGAGAGAATAACTGTTTTTATTTCCATATGACATGATCATATGTGTAGAAAATCTAATTGAATATACCAAAAAACTGCTACAACCACTATGTGAAGTTGAAGAAGATAAAAACAATATGCAAAAATCAATTGTTTTTATAAATTAACAAGGAAAAATCAGAAACAAAAAAATTTTTTAAAGTGCCATTTAAAAGAGCATCAAAAATATGAAATATTTAGAATAAATCTGACAGAAATATGTCAGATTTTTCACACTAAAAATGACCACATATTACTTAGAGAAATAGAGGCCTAAATAGATAGAGGTTTATCGTGCTCAAGAATCATGAAACGCAACATTGTTAACAGACTATGTCATTCGAAATACATCTATAGATTAAAACACTCCCAATCAAATCCTTGAATGCATTAAAAAAAAAAAAGTTGGTAAACTCACTCTAAAATTTATATAGGGTAGCCAAATCAACATCCTTGAAAATGCAGAACAAAGTCAGAGAAATCACACTTCCTCAGTTCAAAATTTATTGTGAAGCTACAGTACTCAAGACCATGGGCTACTAGCATAGCAACAGAAATACAGTTCACCAGAAGAGAATAAAGAATCTAAAAAATAGTCCCATGTATACAGACAACTGATTTTTAACAAAGGTGCAAAGGCAATTCAACAGAGAAAGGACAGTCTAGTTAAAAAATATTGCTTTAAAACAACTGAAAATCCATGGGTAAAAAAATGGAACTTTGACCCATATCTTGCACCACATACAAAATTAATTCAAAACTGCACATAAACTAAATGTGAGACATAAAAAATTTAAGGAAAAAATCTGTGTGATCTTATGATCTTATTTCTTAAGAGCAAAACCACAATTTACCAATAAACAATAAATTTAACTTCATCAAAATTAAAAACTTCTGCCCATCAATATACCATATCAAGAAAATGAAAAGACAAGCCACAACCTGGGAGAAAACATTTGCAAATGATACATCTGATAAAGGAGTTACAGCCAGAATACATAAAGAATTCTCAATAACAGGAGGAAAAAACCCAATGAGAAATAGACAAAATATCTGAGTATACATTTTGCCAAAAACGTTACATACATTTTAAATAAGTCCATGAAAAAAATGCTCTAGGTCATCAATCATTAGGGAACTGCTCATCAGAATCCAGAACAAGCTACTAGTATACCGATTCGCATGGCTAAAGTCAAAGCCTGACCTCAGCAGGTGCTGGCAAGGATGCAGAGGAATGGCATATTGCAACCTTCTGAAAAGCTGGCAATCTCTGAAAAAGTTTAAACATATACCTACCAATGATTCAGTCATCCCACTTTTGAAACAAAACTACATCTCCATGCAAAGACATATAAACATATCTTTATAGCAACTTTCTTTGTAAAGCCAAAAACTGGAAACACACAGTCCATCAATAGGTGAATGCTGATGGACAACAAAGTATAATATTTCCACATAATGTAACACTACTTAGAAAGAAACAAATTATTGGGAACATGCTACAGCATGAATCATCTCAAAAAAAAAAAAAAAAAAAAAAAACTATACAGAGTGGTAGAAAAAAAAGACCAGATCATAAAAAAGGAGGGGGGAGTGGTAATCTACTCTAATTTCATTTACATAAAATTCCAGAAAATGCAAACTACAGTGACAGAAAGTAGATCACCATTTGCATGGTGATTTAGGGTGTGAGGAAGGGCAGCAGGAAGGGATTACCATTTAGAAAGATGGTAAGGATGACCCTACATGCGAGACAGCAAAAGAGACACAGATGTATAGAACAGTCTTTTGGACTCCGTGGGAGAAGGCAAGGGTGGGATGATTTGAGAGAATAGCATTGAAACATGTATGTTATCATATGTGAAACAGATCGCCAGTCCAGGTTCAATGCATGAGACAGGGTGCTCAGGGCTGGTGCACTGGGATGACCCCGAGGGATGCGATGGGATGTACACCCATGGCTGATTCATGTCAATGTATGGCAAAAACCACTATAATATTGTAAAATAATTAGCCTCCAATAAAAATAAAAATAAAATTTAAAAAAGGGTAATGAGAAAACTCTGAGGTGATGGTGTCACAGGTGTGTGTGTGTGTGTATATATATGTCAAAACTTATTAAACTGTATAGTTTAAATATGTGCAACCTACTGTATGTCAAATATAACTCAAAATACTATAAAACAAATAAAAAAGAAAAAAATGTTGCCTTTAGGACATGGGATCTGACGTTAAGAGAAAGGTTAGGGAAAACACAGGGTAAGAAATTGCTATATTTCTTTATAAGCCCTCAGTAATATTTTTTAACCATGAAAATTATTATCACAGTAGAAATAAAAAATAAAACAAGAGCAAGAACATATAAGAGAACAATAAAAGAGACAAGAAAATGTTTCCTTCGAGGTCTTTAGTGGAAAGTCAGGTGCCAGCAAACACACAAATTCTTCCCAACCATCCTGTTTTTAACCTCATTACCAAATTCCTAACAAGGGTAGGATTTAGAATACCATAGTAAGTCAAAATATTCAATGTTAGTATTTGAATAAGCTATCATTGGCATGCCACCATAAGAACATGAATTGCCACTAAGTGACATTTTCAAGCAATAGTAATGGATTTGTGCTGATCTAGCCACAATCCTCTCCAACAACCTTGTTTATTTTTACAGTGGATTGCTACAGATGACTTGTAGAAATCATTAAGTAGTTGGTAACCTCTAGTGGTTAAAACAGTTAATTATGTACTTCCTTACCTGGGAGCAATTTGGGCAATGGGATGAATTTGAGTTCAGCTGATGAAGTGAAATTGATATCAGTAAAATAATCAGTTTCTTAAGAACCCAAAGAGTGAGCTACCTTCCAGTTGCACAGGGAAAGAACTGCAAGTTAGGAGGGTAATTCAATCAGGACCAAAGAGGAATAACCCCTGAAAGCAGAAATTCAGTGAGATTTCTGAATAATTTTTATTTGCATTAAAATTGTTCTTTGGACTTTGATAATATAACTTAGGTGTAATTCAGTGTAGGGAGCCAGAACCTCTTAAACAAAGAGCCTCCTTTAACTATGGGTGCAATATATGCAAGAGTTTTGATAAGTCTGATAGTCATGCCTTCATGTACTGAGTGCTCTGAAGAAAAAAACATTTAAAGAATGTATAATATAAATTCCAAACAGTGTTCCAATCCTTTGGCACTGGCTATTGGTTTGATTTCTTCTTGATTTGATACTAAGTATCCTTAAGTTTCCAGGCTGTTAAATTCACTGATAAGGTATAAAATTCATGTAGTTAAAAAAAAAAAAAAGTGTTAAATTGTTTTGCAAGATCAGCTGCTTCTGACCAACACCTAAGTATTAATATATCTAAAGTGTACTGCATTCAGCAAGAATACAGAACCCATCTATCACTTTAAACCCTCTGCTATCCCTTCCCTGACAAGTTTAGTCAGGCTTCTCACATGTGGATAGCAGCCCTGCCAAGTGGAACAAGAAAAAGTCATTTGAAATTAAACAATAAACCACGTCCAACACACACATACACACGGCCCAAATCTGCTTTCATCATCTTCACCCAGAAGAAAGTTGGTTGAGAAGAAAAGCAAGGAGGAGCAGGTGTGTAACACTGGGAAAATCAGTTTGTCCTAAATGTCAAGAGGGCACCAAACAACTTGAAATAGGTCTAAACAAGTCCAGTGTTTAAAATGCATGTATATATGTGTGTGTGAATATATATATATATATATATATATATATATAAATAGGCAGTCTGTTGAAGTATATTTTTAAAAACCACCACCAACAAATACACAAGTCTAAGAAACTACTTCATGCACCTTTGCATATTCTTTAACATCTTTGCTGGTTTCAAATATTACCAGATAGTTTACCAAAATATCAAGGATAAGGCAGGATTTCTACCCTTATGATTATTTTAAAGTAAGACACAAGGTGTTCAGTCTTGAGTTGGGTTAGATGCCAACCTGCCTGGTGTTGCTAGAGCTAGCAGTTCCTTCTAGAACACAGGCCAACACCCTCATTTTACAGATAAAGAAACAGAAGGTTAAGGGCCTTGACTAAAATGACACAGCTAGTTAGGGACAGAGCCAGGACTGGAAGCTGCATGTTAACCCTCTCTCCCCTAGCATGCCTATTAGGCCCTCTTTACAGTTCTCCCTTGAGTTTCTTTTTGGGCTGATGACTCTGTTAGAACAGGTCACTGTAAGGCAGGTCATTTTGACACTATGGTTTTCAACCCAGCTGCATAGTGTAATCACCTGGGAGCTTTATAAGCCCCAATGTTCCACCTTATCATCATATACCCCTCAAGGATGCTGATGCAATTCAGCTGGGGTGGGAGACTGGCCCCAGGCGTATCTAGAGCTCTCATAGGCAATCCTAACATGCAACCACCTCTGAGAAGGCCTGCCCGTGGAGCAAGGCATTTGAGGACTAAAACTGGCTCATAATTAAGACAAGGTTTTGCAAGGGTTTTTCTGGGCTCCAATCTAAGCAGGTGTTCCCTGTTGAAAATCTCTATTACTTCTTAGCCTAGTCTCTGCCTGTCAGGTTCCATTGGGCTCTGGGCCCTTCTTAGCCCTCATTCTTGGTCCTTGCTCATCCTCTAAAAGTTCACCAATGCAATCAAAATGATCATTAAAATAGAAATCTGAAAACAAGTTTCAGAAACTGTTAACTAAAAGCAAAGGAAGGAAATCCCCCGATTTGGACAAGTCTCCATAAGCAAAACAGAGGAAAGGGAGGCTATCTGGCGATAATTCCGGCCAAGAGTACTTGGGCATTTTCCCAGAATTACCCAAGTAATCCTGTGAAAAGCAAATCTGTGTAGGCTAAATTATGTACAAACTGCCTAAATCATGAGTTTTAATCAAAAGTTACCTGACTCTCGAAATCGTGAAAGCCAAAGACACCACACGCATCACGGGGTATGAATGACCCCAGCCCCCTTCCCCAAAGCAGCTCTCTCCAGGGTCTTTGCTGTAATAAACCAGAGCCAAGCCAACTGTGAATTAGACACCCTTCCAGGGCTCTTCTGCTCTGCCTCGGGGCCAGAGCCCACACAGTCAAGAGAACTCAGTTTCTACAACCCATCTGGCTTGGGAGAAAACTCTAGGAGTATGTGAAGGGGGCGTGGTGAGGGCGAGTCCCCCTACACCAGCCACCACGACCACTTATTCTCCACTGCAGAGCATCATGGAGCCCACCTGGTCCGCCATCTGCACACCTTACAACCGCCCCCGACTCTACCGGACGCGGGTGGCCCTAAGGTGACAATGTCAGAAGTTTACTGGGCCCGAGGAAGGACAGAAATGAGGAGTGTCCCAGCGTCCGAGCTTTCCCAGAGCCGCCTCAGCCTCCGCCAGGAAAGAGAGAAGGGATTCCTTGAAGGACTGACTGTCGAGAATGGATGGTGGGGTCGCGGGCTCCCTGGGACAGGGCCGCACCCAGACTCAGGCGCCACCTCTTCGCCTCGACTCTGCCCAGCTGGAGGCAGGACCAGGGCGTGGCGGGAAGCCGGGACGCGGCCCCAGGAGGCTGGGCAGAGACTCAGCTCAGGGGCTGATGCCGCCAGCTCCGGGATTGCGGCGAGGGGCCGCTTTAGCCCCAATCCCGCGCCACCTGTCCCAGCTCGGGTGGCAGCGCAACCCTAGGACAATCCCTGGCCAGAGAGAGCGCGGCCCAAGCTATTTAGCACTTCCCGCAGTAGCACAGCCTAAGAGAAAGTTATCAGGAGGGGGAGGGGACACAAGACGCGCAAGCTGCCCTACCTGTCCGGCGACGCAGAGCAGGCACCAGGTGCCTCCGAGGATGCGGGCCAGGAGCCCCGAGCGCTGGGGCGCAGCCAGCCGGGCCATGGTCCCCCAGCGTGGAGGGAGGGGAGTCCTAGACGAGACCCCACCCTGCAAGCGGTAGCCGCGTCCCGCGTGGGCTCCGGGGCTCCGCATCGGCGGGCTGACGCGGGATGTGAGCCTGCGGGGCAGAGCTGAGCTGGGGCGGCCGCGCGTGCTCCGAGCCTCCCTGCGGCCGTGGAGCCGGCGGCTTTGAATGGGAGCGCGTGCGCTGGGGGTGGGGGCGTTATTTGTGAATGTGCTGCTTGTGTTGGCTCCGGATGGTTCGCGCTCCCCCTTCACCCCCCCACCCCCAGCACCCCCTCCGGCTCCTGCTCCTCCCCTCCTGTGTCAGCCCAACGAAGGCGGGGAGCGCAGACACCCAGCCGCCCCGGCAGCGACCGCTGTGAGCGTTTAGGGAAACCCGAGCGGAGCGAGGCGCTGGTTCTATTTATTTATTCTTTTTAAAGGCGGGGGGAGTCTTGCGTGGCACACCTTGCTCATGTTGGGAGTGCCTCCCTGCCTGTCCTGGGAGCGTGCGAGATGAGAAGCGAAGGCTTTCCGCGGATGCTGGCGCTTTCCCGGGAACGAGAACGGAGAGCCAGTACGCCTTCCCTGGAGCTCGGAGCGCTTCAACCGCCCTGGGAACCACGCAAGACCTTCAGGGAGTGGGGAAGAGTTTGTGTGTGGGGTGGCTGGGGTTAGTTCCTTAATCTCAAGACCCCACACAATGGTTTGGGGAACCAAACTCTGTGCGCGCAAAGAGATTCTCCCGTGGAGTTAGTTTGGCATCCTGGGTCTGGGATCCCTGACACCTAGGTAGGGACACAGAGACCCAGGGGCCGGCATTACACATAGGGAGCCCAAGAAACGGGTTGAGTGAGAATGAATTTGCTTGCTATCTTCTTGTGTGGATGGATTTCTGGGGGGCAAGCCAGGACGCCCCCTTTTCCAGTGTGGGCAGCACTCTTAATTAGACTTGAGGCTTCCAAGCTTTCTTCCAGCAAAAAACAAACGTCTTGCCCTTTTGAAGTTCTCTGCCACTGAGACCCAGGCTCATCTGTTCCTGAAAATCTGACGCTCCAGGGTCAGCCTCCCAAAGTCTCTTTATAAGAAAGCAAGTCCCCCACCCTTCTTCTAACCATCTTCCAGGCCACTCCACCCCTCTCGAACCTTGGCAGTGAAGCTAGCAGAGGCGGAGGGCTGGCCCCACTTCAGTGAACTCCGTATGATAAGAGGATTCAGCCCATTGCTGGTGAAATAACTTTTTTGAAGTTCCCACGTATGCCCATTGGGATGAACCCTGCATAAGATGACGATGGGGCCATACTCCTCAGCAACTATTCATCAGTCCACATATTCCAAAAGCCAAGCACTGTGCTTAAACATTGTAGCTCATCAGTGATCCTAAAGATTCGGATCTCACCCATGTTAATTGCCTAAACAGACCAGACACAGACTGCAGACAATGAGACCTACAGTCCTCCAGGCAGACGTGCCCATAGGAAGTGAATGTTACATGTGCCAGCAGGAGCATTTGTGCCCAGAATAGTGGGATTTTGTTCTTGTATATGGTAAAGGAGCTAGTTATGTGTATACTTGAGTCCCAGGGTGCAAAATAAAAAAATCAGAAGTAGAAAAAAATATTTCCATTTGAGTTTAGAATCCCAGAAAGTCAGAGTTGGAAGGCCCAAATCTTTAGAAAAATTTTAAAAGGAATTTGGGGCCAGGTTTTCAACTTGAATTGATAAAGAGGGAAGAGTAAGACTATATATATATATATATATATATATATATATATATATATATATATATATATATATATAAAGAACAAAGACCACAGAGACTGGAAATAGGAAAGTGTTCCCATGGGGTATTGCAAATAACTGGCCTTGCTAGGCTTTTTGAGTCACAAGGCTGAGCAGTAAAAGTCAAGGCTGTGCTTGGTGGGGTGGTGGTCGTAAACTGTAGAGGTAGTGGATCTAAGGTAACAGGCTAGAAAATAAAGGGAACTCACCCTGGTATGCCAAATGGCAGCAGTAGACAACAGTAACTGAATTAAATCTTCAAATAGCCATTAGATAGGTGCAGATTATCCCAACTTGACATTGAGAATCTGAAACTCAATGGCTGTGCTACCAGGATTGGAAGCAGACCCTGGAAGGTAATATAGTTCTGTTGAACTTCAGATTAGAAGGGAATTCTAGCCAACTAGAATTAAAATTAAAATTAATTTCTAGCCAAATAGAAATTAAAAGATGCTTGCTCCTTGGAAGAAAAGTTATGAGCAACCTAGATAGCATATTAAAAAGCAGAGATATTACTTTGTCAACAAAGGTCCATCTAGTCAAAGCTAGGTTTTTCCAGTAGTCATATATGGATGTGAGAATTGGACTATAAAGAAAGCTGAGCACCAAAGAATTGATGCTTTTGAACTGTGGTGTTGAAGAAGACTCTTGAGAATCCCTTGGACAGCAAGGAGATCCAACCAGTCCATCCTAAAGGAAATCAATCCTGAATGTTCATTGGAAGGACTGATGCTGAAGTTGAACCTCCAATACTTTGGGCACTTGATAAGAAGAACTTACTCATTTAAAAAGACCCTGTTGCTGGGAAAGATTGAAGGAGGGAGGAGAAGGGTCAACAGAGGATGAGATGGCATCACCAACTCAATGGACATGAGTTTGAATAAACTCCAGGAGTTGGTGATGGACAGGGAGGCCTGGCGTGCTACAGTCCATGGGGTTGCAGAGGACACGACTGAGTGACTGAACTGAACTAACCAACTACATACCTAAACCCCAAAGAGCTTGGCCATCTAGTTCCATAGCCACATTTTTATTTTTAAATGGGTGAAGAGACTAAAGTGGTTACATGTAGCGCATCCTCTGTTAGTTTGCTTGGTTATTGTCTTTCTCCCCTGTTAGAAAGAGTGAGGCTTTGCACAAGTCACTTAAGAGGCAGCTGAATTTATTCCTATCTTAATGTGGTGAGGGAGGGGTGAGCTTCTATTCCTTGAACAAGGAAGTAACAGAAGGATCAGTGATTTAAAGTTAAATAATAAGGCAGTAACGTATAGGGTAAAAAGGTGGTAGAAAGTCCAAAAGGAGGGAGACCAGCTAAGAAGATGTTGCCCTAAACCAGCCAGAAGATGATGAAGGCTTCCATTACTGGAGATGCATTCCAGCTCCTGGAGAACTAAGTGTGTTCAGAAAGCCAGATAGAGAAGGAAAGCATTATTTGTTCTATACAACCTGAGAAGATGGTATATACACTTAGAGCACCTCCATACCAGAGGTCCAAGTCCAGATCCTTGAGACCAGACTCAAATGTTAACAGATAGGCTGATTCTGTTGACTGTTCCCTGCTCAAAAAAATCTTACAAGGGGAAGGGATAGGGAGTTTGGGATGGACATGTACATACTGCTATATTTGAAATGGATAACCAACAGGGACCTGCTGTATGGCACATGGAACTCTGCTGAGTGTTATGTGGCCGCCTGGATGGGAGGGGAGGTGGGGGAAAATGGATATATGTACATGTATGGCTAAATCCTTTCCCTGTTCACCTGAAATTATCACCAGTGTTAGTCAGTCAGCTATACCCCGAAACAAAATAAAAAGTTTTTTAAAAATCTGTAGGTCCTTAGATTATTTTCCAATCAATAAACATTGATAGTTTAAGAAATAACTGAATGAAATGGAACAAAGTATTCTTAGTATCCACTGAAGATCAAGTTTCCTTGATACTGCGTAAAATATAGGGAGGATGCTTTAAAACAGATGTTTTTCCTTAACAACTTAATGACCTCAGTGTAACACAGGAACTAAAAATGTCACATTCTTTAGGTACTAGAATACACATGGAGTATTAGAAGACCCCAGTCACCATTAATAGTTCTTCATCTCACTCCAGTCCCAGTCTTTCCAGAGCCTCTGCTCTGGACCACAAGCCCTTTCATCGGAGGCTTGCAGCAGATGTGTTTTGGCATCACAAGTCAGAGCTCTTAAAGAATCATTTTATTGGAACATTATTGGAATATCAGAATACTTGATTCTGAGCTTGAGGCTGCCTGTTGATGTCAGGGCACTTCTACTCCACTGACTCCTCACTATGTCCCAATCCTTTCTTCAGCCCTGTCTTTTCTTCTGTATCTTTTTATCGAGCATACTCCCCCGCCACCCCACTCCTGGGGCCCATCATTTCAATAACACTCTTTCAATACCCTACACACCCTTGCTTCTTGGTCTTTTCTTCATATCTTAACTCAAAACAAACTCAGTTATCTATTATCTCAGTGCCTGCCCTCCAGGAGCCCAGCACTGCAGGGGAAAGCCACAGAATAGAGCAGATAAATGTTAGTTACCATAGCACCATCTTCACCCACCTCAAATGGACCCTCAACATTGCCCATCAATCCTCCTGGTCCATTCACTTTTTTTCTATTTCATTGCCTACAATGACTATTTCAAACGCTCTCCAAACCTTCAGTTCCTCCTTTATCTCCTCCCTTTCTACAGATAATGCAGAGCTCCAACTTTACAGAGAAAACTGTATCAGTTGAATTGGGAACAACTTCTACTTTTACCTTTTCCTGCCAAATCTACTTATACCCACAAGATCCTCTCATTTCCTCTCTTAGTCAGTCCCTCCACAGGGCTCTGGGTCTAATCACTCCTTACCTTCAACTAGTAAGGAGACTCACTACAAATGTTCCCTCTTTTCTACTGTATGTTCAGCAACCCTCTGTATACTCTCTCCAACATTTCAATACTCAAACCTGGTCCAGCCTCTACCATATATAAATAAAGAAACGAATTACTCTCCTTCAACTACCTGAGATCTTTGCTTTATAACCATACTTCTTAAGGGTTTCATTTATGCCCTTTCTTGTTTTCTCCCTATTTAATCATCAATCCATTCCAGTCAGAACTCGCCACCATCACTCTAGAAGAATGCAACCTGCTCCAGTCACCAGTTACTTTCATGCTGTCATGTCCAATGAACATCGATTGGTCCTCTATCCTACTTGTCCTTGTAAAACCCAAGGAATGGTGGATCATTCCTTCATTCTTGGCTGTTTCTCAGACATTGGTGTGCTGCTCCTAGGAATATATCTTTTGTTCATTCTGTACCCTTCCCTCCCAATCTCCTTCTTCAGTATAACTCATTGCAAGTCCCTCCCATATCTGGGTTGGATTCCTTAATTATATGCACTTGTGTATCTGCATTATTTTTCTTCAAATAAAATTTATTCTGATATATAACTGTACTTTTACTAATGTTATCAGTTGACCAAAATGTGTCTTTCCTTCTCCTATTAAGTGATAAATTCTAAGCAGTTCATCACTGTGATTCCAATGCTTATCCAGTTCAAATGCTCCTAATACATCATGTTTGACAAAAATTGAAATGTGTTAATTAATAAATGAATAAACTCTTTCAGTTTACTTATCATTTAAGTTTTAGTTTATTCCTTAAGTTTCAGCTGTCCTGGAAACTTAGCCATCAAGTGAGACACAAACTGAAAGTCCTTAAGGACAAACTTTATACGCTATTCACCTTTATCCCAGAACCAGTGTAAGTCCTAAAAACATAGCAGGTCATCAGAAAAAAAAAAAAGACAGGTTGACTAAGTGAATGGGCAAAATCCACCAATGTAATAGACTGCCTCTTTATATAAATTCTTAGGCAAACTCCAAATAAAGATCCACAGGCCATATAATTCTTGAAGAGACAATAAAACATTCCAACAACCCTTCCTGCTTGATTCATTTTGATATTTGGCAAAACTAATACAGTTATGTAAAGTTTAAAAATAAAATAAAATTAAAAAACAAAAAAAAATAAAATAAAATAAAATGAAGTTTGGTACCAAGCCAGTTGTGTTCCTCATCATCACCTTGAAGTTTCCCCAATGAGGAGGAAACAGAAATAGAATAACATATATATAGAAAGTCCACAATACAAAAACTATATACCTTCTTATAATACAAAGCATATGATAAAAAGAAATGCACTAAATACTTAGAAGCAGGAGGAACCAAGAGGCACACATTCTGTCACCTGCAGTTAAGATTTATCTAAATTATTTCTTGTTAGTATATCATGTACATTATAAAATAGTCACCAAGAAAGGAATTTTCTGATAACTGGCTCAAATCCTGACTCATTCCCCTCTTGGTCTTTAACTAGCTGGAAATGCTCTTCTTGTCAGGCTTTATTTGCCTCGGTAGACAAGCAAAACACAGAGCAAAGCTGTTCAGTCAAGCAAAATGTTCATTTTTGACAAGTTGAATGTCACACACTTGGTTCAAGGAAAATATACATACCTGAATTATATACTAGAAGTCTTCTCACTCGAGTGAAGCTGTTTCAACAATATTCCAGTCCATAGAGACATGTGGCTTCAACTATTACAAACTGTTAAATTATGTGCATAATAAAAAAATGATAGGAAACATAAAGTAGTATGTTTATATCTCACAGAAATGACTCAAAACTATATTTCAAGAAAGTAAACACTGGAAACCAGCGGTTTTACTGACTCTGCCCCAATTTCATCTCTGTCCTAATTTTGTCTTTTATATGAACGCACAGATTTTTTTTTTTAATTTTGGCTACTCTATTTCTGTGTTTTTAAATTATAGGCATAAAGATTAGCTGGAACTAGAGTTAAACGAATTAACATTCAAATCGACATATTTAAGACTACTTCTGCTTCCTTCTAAGGGAAAAACGCAGTGTCTCATGAGGGTTATAACTTATCAGCAGACTTATCTTTCCATTCTATAACACTGAGTTACTGGGGAGTGTTTGTGGTCCCAGTGATTTTCTGGCATCCATATGACTGCATTCATGATACTGTGTTGGTAATGCTCATACTTAATCTCTTGATGTTGGCTTGCAGGAGTCTCAAATATAAAATGTGACAGCATTTGTTTTTCTTACCACATAAAAAATGACATCACAAACTGTTAAGAGGTTAAACCATATATTATGGCTTCATTTCAGAGTCACCGTTTGCGTCATATGACTGCCCAACAGGGACCGAATCTAACACACTTAACATTCCTGCGTCTAATAATATATATAAGCTCCTCTGGGTGAGGCCCATTGGGTGTGGTTTTATCACACAGAAAATCTTATATAATAATAGCCTTTTCACAAAATTGTCATTCTTTCTCCATGTTGAAGGATTTGTCCAAATAATACAGCAAAGGACAACAGAGATTATAAAGAAATCAAGAAGTTGCATTTAGAAACACACATTTTCATTCCATTCATCTTCTCTGGAGAATTCAGATACTGTTTACCTGAACTTGGCAACAATTTTTCTGTAAGTCCGCTAGTCTGTCAACAATGATATTCAGTTTCTGTTTTGTACCAGCCATTATGAAAATATGTAAAAGAAGTAAAATATGTGACCCTTGTTCTGTCAAAATTCATAATTAAAGTTTGCAAAATACATTTATGGAAGAAATTTCCATCCCCCAAATATCCTCCATTTTTTTCTTAAGCCCTTTGAAAGCATTATATCCCATCACAGTCATTTTTGTATCCTTAACTCCTACCACACAGCAGGCACTCAATAAATGTTTGATGAACTGCACTGAACACTTATTTTAATGCAAACCCCAGAGTGGGAACTGCAAGGACATACCCTGATTCTGCATTTATGACTAGCTTCCCAAGGCCCCTGTCAGAGTGCGTCAATGAGCAGAACCCTTATTTCTCTGAAGTCCTGACACAGCACGCTTTGAGACGCAACTTCCACTACCATACAGAAAGTACCAGTGGTTAGTAAGTGTGGTGTTACTTGCTCAGTCGTGTCCAACTCTTTGCAACCCCATGGTCTGTAACCTGCCAGGTTCATCTGTCCAGGAAAGAATTCTCCAGGCAAGAATACTGGGTTACCATTCCCTTCTCCAGGGGATCTTCCTGATCCAGAGATAGAACCTGGGTCTCCCGCATTGCAGGCAGATTCTTTGCTATCTGAGACACCAGGGAAACCCCCAGTGGTTTAGTAGGTAGGTGTCAACTATATCAACATTTTGTTATAGGAGTTTGCCCTATATGTAAAAGGATGCCTTTAAAAAAATTCAAGCCGTCTGTGTGTTTTGGTATATTTTGCTTCATTGCAACATCATCCAGCCCAGTATCTGTCCACGTTCTCTCTGCTTCTGTGCACACCGGGCATACGAGAAAGTTGGTAAATGAAATACAGTACTTATTTCAAACCAGCATCTGAAGTTCCTTGATGGTGTCACAAGACCTCCAAAATAAGTCCCAGGTGCTGGGGGGTTTTTGTCTTACAAGAGCACCTTAGCAAACACAACAAAAGCAAAGTAATGTCACTGATGTACTAAGCAACATTCCACTTTTCAGCTGTTGCCTACGACTTGGTATTAAGAGTTTCTGCTTATTATAATCACCTTTTGTTTCTAACTTGAAATCAGTGTCTAAACTAAAGGAAAATGGACCTCTTTCTTTTGAAGTAAATTATCCTCAGTTTAACTAGAGGCATGTATAGAAGGCAGTGTGTAAGTTATACCTCCGTTTGGTTCATTCTGAAAGAAATACCAATGTATATATGGACACAACCCCTTGAGTTTTGCTTAAAAAAAAAAAAATCAGAAAAATCAACACATAGCCTCTGGATTGCTCTGAAGAAAACCAAAATCTCACAATGAGAATACACAAAAACAAAGACTTTTGTTTGCTTCTCACTAATGAATTAGCAAAATAATTTCCAGTAAAATAATTTTTCTTAGAATTGGAATAAAACAAAAGGTGATATGAATTTGAAAGCAACTGTTCCTTTTCACTCTCAATTGTGTGTGTGTATTCACTTGCTGCTGCTGCTGCTGTGTTGCGTCAGTCGTGTCCGACTCTGTGCGACCCCATAGATGACAGCCCAACAGGCTTCTCTGTCCCTGGGATTCTCCAGGCAAGAATACAGGAGTGGGTTGCCATTTCCTTCTCCAATGCATAAAAGTGAAAAGTGAAAGTGAAGTGTCTCAGTCGTGTCCCACTCTTAGCGACCCCATGGACTGTAGCCTACCAGGCTCCTCCGTCCATGGGGTTCTCCAGGCAAGAGTACTGGAGTGGGGTGCCATTGCCTTCTCCGGTGTATTCACTTAGTTGTGTCTAACTCTTTGTGACCCCATAATTACTGACAGACACATTTCTACCTGTTCTAACTGCTCCAACAGTCTTACCTGTTGCTCTTCCTACTCTAAGATTCAACTAACAAGGATTTCAGTATCCACTGGGAAGAATGTGAACATAAAATTTAAAGTATGGCTCATAGTTTTTTCTGAACTGAATACACTGGCAAAAGAAAGGCATTGGCAGGAAAATGAAATTCAGCCAAATCAAAGAGATTTTTGGCAACGATAAAATGAACATGTTTTAGAAGATACTGATCTTTGCTTATAAGATTAAATGAGCTAAAGCTTGTGAAAGTGCTTTGTAAATTTTGAAGCACTATTAAAAACACTTTAAATCATTATTTAGTGGTACACTGCTATGTTCCAGAAGAATTTAAGCCAGCTTGTAAAGATACATGTTTAAAAAATATGTCAAGATATCTAATTAAAGGTAGGTGAGAACATTCACATTCTCAGGGGATGAGGGTCAGGGTGGGATTATTGGCATAGTTCAGGTTCTACTCTGTTTTTCAACACTGTTTGAGAACTGTTACTTAGAGCATGAATTAACTTCATAATTAAATAAAATAATAAAGATATTTCCACTTGGAAAAAAAATAGATGAGAAAGAAAAACAAGGATATGGCCTTAAAATGGAACCAAGGATGAAGTTAATACAAATGCACATTCCGTAAAGAGCTATAGCCACAGTTTTGGCTCTCAACTTGCAGGCAGTCATGAAACCTGATAAATTACAGTGCCCATATGGGGAAAAAAGGAAAGAAATCAAACTAGCTACATAGACAAAGTAGTACAGGCCTTGACAAAATTCAAGAAAGATTCAGCATTCTTTTTTATCCTGCCTCATCTAATTTTATCACATATGCCCTTGGGTTTTTCAGCACAGAGTTCTTAGTAGAACATGATACACTAATATACTTGATAGAGGAAATTATTGTTGGGATTCATAGTGTCTACTTCCTGTAGCAAAATTTCTTGACCATGTTTTTTCCTCTTTAAATTGCATATTTAAACTTTTCAAAGACATGACGTAAAGATGGGACACAGGAAGAAATTTAGAATGAAGTTTGGAGAAGGTAAGGTAAGTAAGAAATGCAAGTTGTTACCTTGATCCACAGCAGCTAATGGAGGGAAGGTATAGGCCTCTTCCCAGGCCTCATCTGGGCTTTCCATGGCATTCAGCTTCAGAGGTATACCTGGGAATCCCACAGCTGTCATGAATCAGGATCAAGGGATGGGTAATAGTAGCTGTTGTAACAGAGAAATCCTCACATCTCAATGGTACAACACTATAGCTGTTAAAGATGAATAGGTTAAAACTGGCCAATTGAATGGTGGCTGGAATATATGAAAAATTCCTTCAGAAAATCAAGGGAATGCTAAAAAAAAAAAACATATTGTCATAAAAAGCAAGGAATACTGATTCCATTTGGAGCTGAAAGTCAGAAGTGGTCCAAAATTGACAATGACCTAAGAAGAGTCTCCAAGAAACTTTAACTGACCTTCCTTCTCCCAGGACTAGGTTAGGCATCTAGCCAGGTGTTTCCGCTCAACTCACTCTCCTCCTCCTACGCCATCCCTATCTTGTGTGGATCCCACACATTATTGTAATGGTTGTTTACTTCTCTGACCCCTAACTAGGCTGTTAGCCTCCAAGAGGGCAAGAATTGCATCTTCTCACCTTGCATCCCCAGCCAGTGCTCAGAAGGGTACCTGGCATGTAGTAGTGCCTATTTGTAGTCACTGAAGAAAGGGATGGAGGGAAGGAGAAGTGGAGGGAGAAGCACTCGAACTCAGAAAGTTGCTACACTTTAGAAGATAAAGTCGAGCTGCAATCCTTCAGTTGTATAAGAAAGTAAATGAATTAGAAAGTAAATCACAGAAATGTGATGAATCTAAATTTTTAAGCACCTTTATGCTGGGGAGAAGAGGGTGGAGACAGACTAGATTTCATTTTTGCTTTTGAGCCTTTCTCTTCTGTGCTATTAGGTGAAAATAACATTAACATCTAGGGAAGGAACACATTAGAAGTAAATTGCCAATCTTAATTTATTTAACTATAATATGTAAAGACTTTACTTTGGGAGTAAGTGCTATTTGTACTTGATTCCATCCTTTCAAAAGCATTAAAAAAAAAAAGAAAAGAAATTTGTGAGCAAATATACAGAGCAAACAGCACCTTCTGAAATTCCTGTGCCTTGGATACTATTCCTTAGAGTACCTGAATGTATTCATCCAGGTACATGCGCAAATTATGGCGTTGGCTGTGCAAACAAGGGCACTTTACTTTAGTCATTGATGGGGCCATGTTTGGAATCTTTTCAAAGTCTGCAACAGTCTTATCAGAGATTATAAAGCTCCTTACTAGCAAGTCATCTTAAGTGAATTCTAGACTTATTTGAAAAAAGAGTAAAAGTTGTGAATTATTTCAGGAATTTGTTCATTTATGTAACATTGACACTTTCCTAAATATGTCCACATATATTTTAACAGGAGTTCATTTTCTTCTTGAACTCAGTTCTTAAGACCTAAAACAAAATTAATACACAAACTGAACAAAACCTCCAAAGAAATTCCTGTTAGTTATAACCCACTCCATATTAACATCACATATATTCAAAACTCCAGCCCTTATTGACCTTGATAAAGATAATGTTTATATTATCTTAATAATACATTTAGGATGCAGTTTTATTTAGCATGGACTAGTATACAAGTTTCACAAAATTTTAAGTATGTGATCCTAAAGTACTATTGTCAATTTGGCAACTGTATGTTTATATTTCTATACGTGATTTTACATACCCACTGTATCCCTTTAATTTCATTAGCGGTCATATATTTCTTGCTGTTATTTTTCTAATTTTGTAACAAATAAACTCACATTCTCAATTTACTTTGTGTTCTTTTTCCATTCATGAAATCCTTAGTTAAGTCACATTTCAATAAACAGATTTTTCTCCTCTGTGATACTGTGTGCCCTTGAAACCTTAACATCCAAAGAACTCTAATGATCTCCACAGTGAATTGAGTAACCAGTTGAACAGAAGATCGACATTTGCTTCTCTTCTTTGTTCAAGTGAAGAACTCTGTCAGGCTGTGGCGATTTGGAAACATGTTGGAAGCAATAGCTAAAATTAGAGTTATGAATTATTAGAAGATACCAGATGACAGATGAAACTGTTACCCAGTTTCATCATAGTCAAGAATAATTGAAAGTTCACAGTGGATGGAAGCAACCTAATGTCCTTAGATGAATGAATAAAGACGATTTTATATATGAAATAAATAACCATCAAGGACCTACTGTATAGCACAGGGAACTATACTCAATATTTTCCAGTAACCTATATCAGAAAAGTATCTGAAAAAGAATGCTGCTACTGCTACTGCTAAGTCGCTTCAGTTGTGTCCGACTCTGTGCGACCCCATAGACAGCAGCCCACTAGGCTCCTCCATCCCTGGGATTCTCCAGGCAAGAGCACTGGAGTTGGGTTGCCATTTCCTTCTCCAATGCATGAAAGTGAAAAGTGAAAGTGAAGTCGCTCAGTCGTGTCCACCTGTTAGCGACCTCATGGACTGCAGCCTACCAGGCTCCTCCGTCTAGGGGATTTTCCAGGCAAGAGTACTGGAGTGGGTTGCCGTTGCCTTCTCCGAAAAAGAATATATATAGTAAATCCTAAAAGAAATCAACCCTGAATATTCATTGGAAGAACTGCTACTGAAGCTGAAGCTCTAATACTTTGGCCACGTGATGCAAAGAGACAACTCACTGGAAAAGACCTTGATGCCGGGAAAGATTGAAGGCAAAAGGAGAAGGGGGCATGAATGGATGAGATGGTTAGATAGATTCACCTACTCAATGGGCATGAATCTTTGCAAAGTCTGGGAAATAGTGGAGGACAGAGGAGCCTGGCATGCTATAGTACATGAGGTCGAAAGGGTGGCACAGAACTAAGTGACTGAAGACTGAGTAACAACAACATATGCATAACAGAATCACTTTGCTGTTCAACTAAAACTAACACAATATTGTAAGTCAACTGTACTTCAATTTTTAAAAAATTGATGGCAAAAAAAGTTCACAGTAGAAATTTAAAGATATATTTCAGATTGAGTGAAATCTTAGTGCTCCTCAAGGTGTGTGGTTTATGGACTTTCTGCTTGTTAAAAGTTCATATTTCCAGGTCCTACTTTAATACCTACTAGTCCCAATCTTTGTGTTTTATAGCAATGTTTCATAATCTCCCTTCCCTGTTTTAATATTTTTGAAACAAAGGGTATGCATGATTTGGATAAAAATGGATTATCTAAGCAACATAGATAATAGATTTTTTGACATGCCCCCAAATATTCCAATCTAATGAGTTCTCCCAAATAAGACCAGAAGGGTTCACTGTTTGGGATTCCACTAAAGGTTGAGGTCTTCCCTAATGTCATCTGCATTCCCCTAGGCTATCAGAAAGAAATCTGAAATGGGCTTTCCAGGAAGAGGGTGTGGAATCTGAAATCTTGTTTCCTTCCAAGATCAGGGTGGCTGCCCGGAGGAAATCCCTCACTTTCTGGGATTACATTCCAGTTTCTAAATGTTTGGAAAACATCAGAGTTGACTAGCAAGATGGAGAGCTAGAGAGAAAATGAAGAGGATGTGAACCATGAAGGATTCAGCGAGTTGATTTGGGCGCAGTGCCTGGCCTGAAAGGCAAATGTTTTATTACTTGGCAAGATTCCCACTACATGTCACTCCTTATAGCCTGCATTTCCTAGTTCTTTCATACATCGATTTTGTTAGGCCTCACATTCCTTTCTTCCATTGAAAGACTAAAGACAGTCTTTATAGGTACTAAAGGAGTTCTCTCCCTGTATCTAGGAATGAATGAAAAATACTAGGGTCCATTAAGAATTCCCCTGTATAAATTTACTGTTGTTGGTTCCTGCTGATTTCTAAGTTGGAAATGTTAGAAATCCCTTCTACCAGCTTAACACCTGCCCAGGTGATTTCCCCCCCGCCCCCCCATTTTAGTTATGCCTATGAAACAGAGCAAACACTGACAGCTTCAGTGGCCAGGAAAGTAATTTAAATAAGTGAGGAAGTCAAATTTAGATCGTAGGAAGTGGTAAAAACTATGGCAAAATGGAGAACTGATGTCCAGCCTGAAGGAATTTTTAAAAATTGTACAAGCCAAATAAAACAATGGTTTTTAAATATTGCTGGCATAGGTCCCTGAAAAAGCTTTTCTAAACTTCCCTCTAAAATACCTATGATGATTCAGAAGGAAGGGAAAAGAAAGATGAAAACCAACAACTATAGTGAAAAACAGTACTATTAGTTATTGCCAGAATTTGAAAAGAATTTCCACTTAAGAGGAAAGTGATGGAGCTGGATAGAAGAATGATCATGCCTATTTAGGAGTCCACAAGAGAACCCTTTTTCTGTTTTTCAGCCAATTCAAACACAAAACTGAGGAACCATCCTTATTTCAAGTGATTATTATTTTTTGTGGGAGGGAGAATGGTTCCCCTTAAGCTGAACCAAAGACTACAACTCCCAGAAAGCTCATGGGCAAGAAACACTAAGTAGGTGCATTGTGAAAGGCTTTACCACACCAGGAAGAAGTCCATAGAAACCCACCATAGACACTCCATGTAGTGCCTGTGGTGGAGAAAGTGATGGCAGGGGTGGGGGAAATTCCATTTTACTCCTAGAGAGACTGTACAGAGGTCAGGAGCAGAATGTTTCAAATCGCCTCGTATTCTAATCTACGAATGTACTATAATTCTTTAACCCATTTCCCATTCTAAAGGAGTTGCTTACAATTTGTTCTTTAGTCACTCAGTCATGTTTTTTTTTTTTTTTTTTTTGTTTTGCAACCCCATGGACTGCAGCACACCAGGTTTCCCTGTCTGTCACCATCTCCCTGAGTTTGCTCAAACTCATGTCCATTGAATCGGTGATACCAACCAACCATCTCATCCTCGGTCATCCCCTTCTCTTCCTGCCTTTAATCTCTCCCAGCATCAGGGTCTTTTCCAAAGAGTCGGCTCTTCGCATCAGGTGGCCAAAGTATTGGAACTTCAGCTTCAGCAATACTTTGATACTTTCCTATAAAAAACAAGCCTAAATCTTTTTTTTTTCCCCAAATCCTTCTTACCTTTAATATTATAAATTTTCTTCAAGGTAATCATCTGCTATATTTATATAGACACAGCTGTCTCACTAATTTCATTTGTTTCATTATTAAATCATTGTTTAGTTTCCCTTTTCAAAAGTGTGAGTTCCTCTACAGATGGATGAAAGATATAGATTACATGCGTGGATAACCAGGGTGTAAAACAGTGCCTCATATACATAGATACCCAATGAATATTCATTGAATGAATGAATGAGAGGTATGGGTGGAGAAGGAGAGTTAGTGGAGTGTCCTGATGGCCAAGTTTGTTAGTTAAGATGTGGCATTTTGCAATAAAGCATCATCAAAATGTCTTGAGCTCAGAAATGATTTAAGAGGAATTATTGGAGAAGCTTTGAGTATGTTGTGTGTGCTGAATTCAGTAGAATTGGTCACCAGGTGTGATGATGAGGGCCTGGGTAATCACAGTGCAGAGAGTGGCACTTTAACAATATAAATTTCCTAAATTGCCCAACTGTGCAAATTTTAATCATAAAAATAACATTTTACATAATTAAAAAGCAAATTCCATAAAGACTTTCAAGGTCCTCTCCTGTAAAAAAAATAGAAAAAAAAAATTCCTTCTCATAAAAGAGGCCAACATAAGCCCAAGGTACCGGTTCTTTATTGCAGTAAATAAAGATACTTTCCTTTTTCTTTTTTTCTGCTGTTGAACTCATATTGAAAGCTTAGTTGAGAAAAGTAGGTCCTAAGGAATCATCTACGATAATTTTTTAAATTGAGGTAAAACTGATGTACCATATTACATGTTTCAGGTATACAACATGGTGATTCACAATTTTTTAAGGTTGAGCTCATTTATAGTTATATACCATATTGGCTCTATTACTTGTACTGTCCTGAATAGCCTTGCAGCTTACTTATTCTATACATAATAGAATACTTTAGTCCTCTACCCCTATCTTGCCCTTCCCCTTTTCCCTCTCTCCACTGGTAACCTCTAGTTTGTACTTTAAAAGATATTTTCCTTCAACTGTGAATTTCAATGGCTTGTGCCACTGTGGACCTAGCAATATTCAAGGAGTCCATGAATCTGAATTCTGCTTCCATTTTCCTACCTGGATCTCTTTGGTGACATTTCGAAAGTCCTTGGCTCTCCTCTTGCATCAGTGCCTATATTTATCAAATAGTGATCACAGCTTCCACCCACAGGAGGGGTATGAAGGTGAATGAGAAAACAGCACTGAGTTCTGAAGCATTTTAATCCAGTGATTCCGTTGGAACACCACGGGTTATTGGTGCTGTATCTCATATCTGAACATATTTTATTGTCATTATAAACTTGCAGAGTAAACTGTAACCTAATTTGGGCAGATTTTGTTACAAAAAGCAAGAAAGAGCAATGAATAGCTCTTTTTTCTTCCATGAAATGTGTAGGGTGGGAAGGTGATGAGGGGAAAATCACTGATAATCTTCTATTGATCTATTTATTAACATTTCATCCCAGCCTGTTAGCTGTATCACTTTCACCTCCCTGGAGCAACTGCTATTTTATGAGATTAGTGCAATTTAGAAAGTTCTCAGACACCCCTGGTCCTTTAACCACTCTGTTGATTGAAGCTTTGACTATTTGAAACAAGTCTATTTCTGGTCAATGTGAATTTTTTTTTCTTAATCTTAAAAATATCAGCCAGTCTCTGTATCTAAATAAAATTAAAGATTTGTTTCTTTTTCTCTATCTCTTTTTTTTTTTAGGCCATGGGCATAACACTGACATTCAATAAAAAGAAATAATTCTTTTATAACATTCACTCAACTGGAACTAAACCCACCTTCATGAGAAACAGACCATAATTTCTGTCCATGTGCACGATGGAAGAAGCCAGAATCCAGTCAGAGTGAAGACATGCAATGTAACAGTCATACAGCTAGGATATTATAAAAGGGATAAAATCATACTTATTCAGTAATTCCATCAGGATTAGCATTAACAGTAATCTGGGCAGGAGTTTTTAATACCCAAATAGTTGGCTCTCTGAAGTTGTCAAAAGAGAGAGAGAGCTTTGTATTACAGGCAGATTTACAACCATCTCCTGGGCATTAGGACCAAAATTCCTGCTAAAATATTTATGTGTCATTTTATCAGATCAGATTTTTAATTCACAGCATACTTCCATACTTGACTAGGGTTCAAAAAAAGGCCGTTTTTAGTAAACAGTAAATATTTTCATATCTATGTTAAAGCTTAAAAACAATTTTACATTGCATTTTATTTTGTTTGGAAGATAATTTGGAAGGCATTTGAATTTGACTTGCTTGATTAAGCCATGCTAAATTACAGTAAACATTTCTTTTATAAATTCAAAGATATTTATGTTGTTTACAAAGCCTCAAGTTGACAAGATGACCTGCTGGGAGAAAAGAAATGAGTGCATTATTTGAGAGATATGAGCATTTTGAATCAGCAGAAACCTAAAATGTCAGTTGGAAAAGAGCGCCCACATTGTCTTGACTTTCTTCACAATCAATATGCCACTTTCTACATTGCGGAGAAGCTAACTTATTATTAGCCTGGTGGAGACTATTGACCAATGTCTTTAAAATAAGTTTCATTTTGAAAAGAAAGAAAGGGGATGAATATGCCTCTACATGTGAAATGATAATTGTAAACCTGGAAATCTGGCCTTAAAAACTGATACATCTTGGATCACTTAAGCTCTTTTTATACTGGGAAGAACTTTCCAACATCTTAAACTTCATTGTAATGGCATCTATTTGTTGTGCTGAAACTTTGAACTTCTGATCCCCAGATATCTAAAATATGAGATGAGCTCTAAACAACCCTATTTTCCATGTCACATATATTTTGGATATTTTCTAGCTCTGTTTGCCATTGATTACTAAAGAGGTTTATATTTGACCTAGGACATGGTCTCATTACAGCCCCATTTTCATGTCTTCCTTGATCAGGGCTAGAATTTAGATTCAACGTTTGGATAACCAAAATCACTTATTGCTTGCCAAAGAGGAAAAAAAAAAAAAGAGAGAGAGAGAAGAAGAGAACATCATAAGAATAATGTTATGTCTTAGAGTTCAAGCCCCATAACCTTACATCAGCAAAAATGGCACTGATAATATCATTAGGATTTTTTAAACTTCTCTAAATATCATAAAATTTGATAGCACAAATATTTCTTAATACAAAAATGCGTGTTTTCTCAATTCCTATTCTTAACAGGTGTCATGATGAGGATTTTCTTAGAAAAGACAAGTTTCAATTCTGCTTTGAATGTAAACTTTTCAAATATTTCTCTATATTCTTAATTCAATAAAGGTGATTTAAATGCCAGACACTGTTACAAGGCCTAAGGATTGAGTGATAAGTCAAAATCCTTGCCCTAGTAGAACTTATTATACTCTAAGAGTGGAGACAGGTGATAAATAAGTAAGCTAACAAACAGAGACCATGGCCTGTGTACCACAGCAGGAGTGTCAAGTGAGATAAAGACAAACAGGCAGTGGTGGGAGGTGGAGGGCTCAGCTCTTTAGGATGGACAATTAGGGAGTGCTGCTGAAAGAGGTAATATTTGGTCAGAAACCTTCATGAAGCAAGGGAAGGAGTCATGCAAGACATGGGGCAGAATGTTCCAGGGAAAGGGAAAACCAATTCTACAGGTTGTAGAATACAACCTCACTTGGCATCATGAAGGAAAAGCAGAAAGGCCAATGCAGCTGGAGCACAATCAGGGAATTAGTGCCAGGAAGTGAGATCCGAGAAGTAGCCAGGGACCAAATCCTGCAGGGCCTTGAGGTCATAACAAGGAGTCTGGATTTTATTTTGAGCATCGTGAAAAGTCATTGGTGTATCCTGCACAGAGTAACATGGCCTGATGTACATTCAGTCCCCTCTATAACTGCAGTGATGGAGTTACTGCATGAATGGGGAAAGGAGTCAGATGCTGTTGCAGGGATCCAGGCAGGAGGTGGAGGTGACTTGGGATGAGATGACTGTAAGGGAGGTAAAGAGAAGCTATCAGATGCAGGGTTCATTTTGATGAGTGATCCTATTGTTCAGTTGCTTAGTCATGCGCCATACGTATGGGAATTCTTTTGTAACCTGGATTCTAGTCCTTTGCTTGTTATATATGTTGAAAATATCTTCTAATATGTAGCTTATCTTTTAACTGTTTCTCACTTTCTTTGTTCCAATATTTTAAAATTTTATGAAACTATTCTTTCCCTTATTAAATATGTGTGGGTCCTGTTTCTGAACAACTTCCTGACCTGGAGATGATGTTGTTGTTCAGCCACCCAGTCATGTCCGACTCTTTGTGACCCCCATGGACCACAGCACACCAGGCCTCCTCATCCCTCACCATCTCCCCAAGTTTGCCCAAGTTCACATCCTTTGCATCGGTGATGCCATCCAGCTATCTCATCCTCTGATGCCCCATTCTCCTTCTGCCCTCAATCTTTCCCAGCATGAGGGACTTTTCCAATGAGTCAGCTGTTTGCATCAGGTGACCAAAATACTGGAGCTTCCGCTTCAGCATCAGTCCTTCCAATGAGTATTCAGGGTGGATTTCCCTTAAGATTGCCTGGTTTGATCTCCTTGCTGTCCAAGGGACTCTCAAGAGTGTTTTTCAGCACCACAGTTTAATAAAAGCATCGATTCTTCAGCACTCAGCCTTCTTTATGGTCCAACTCTCACATCCATACATGACATGCTAATGAATTGTAGGTGGGTTCTGAGGGAAGGAGTGGCTTCAAGACTCCTGCTAGTTTTTAGGCCTGAGCAGCTTATGGCAAAGAGGAAAAAGTGTAGGAGGGTGTAAAGAAATCCAGAGCTCCTTTTGGACGTGTAAAGTGTGAGATTCTTCCTCCACGCTGATGTAGAGAAGTAAACTTGGCAGTTGGTATATGCATTTCCTGTTGAGCGTAACAGAGTACCACATATTTAGCAGCTTAGAACATCCACTTATTATCTCTCAGTTTCTGTACATCAGAATTCTGGGGCCGACTGAGCTGGGTCACTTGCTCGGGGGCTCACCAGGATGAAGTCAAGGTGGCGGCCAGGGCTGTGATTCTCATCTGACACTCGGGAGCCTCTTCCAAGCTCACTGGTTGTTGGCTGAATCCATTTCCTTGCAGCTGTAGGACCGAGGCCCGGTTTTCTCGCTGGCTCTCAGCCCTCCGCGGCTGCTCTCAGTCCTCACTGCTATGGCTCCTGTGGGCGGTCCGCACAGTCACTGGCTGCTTTCTTCCAGACCAGCAAGAGCGTACCTCTCTGATGCTTCACCTTCCTTAAAGAGCTCTCCTGATTAGGTCAGGCCCACTTAAGATGATCTACCATCTGATGATCTCAAAGTCAACTGATTAGTACCCCAACAGGAGTGATATCACACTATATTCACAGGAGGAGACACCAGGGGACTGGAATCCTAGGGCCACCTTAGAATCCTGCTTCCACAGTTGGATTATGAGATTATACGAGCCTGGAGCTCAGACATTGTTCAGGGCTATTACAGTCATGGGATTAGATAAAATCACCTCAAGATTGTAAATGACAAAAAATGATATTAATATAAATATAATTATATCTAATGTTTGTCAAATGTATTCTATATGCCAGGCACCATCGAAAGAGTCTTACACATTTAACTCTTGCCACAATACTTTGAACTACCTACAACCAGCATTTCACAAATAAGGCTAGTGAAGTCCAGAGAAGTGAATTCACTTGCCTAAACATACGCTTCTTCTGTTTTAGGTCAGAAGTCAGAATCTGAACCCAGGCAATCTGGTTCAAGAATCTGTGCTTTAATCACTATTCAGTATGGCATCTTCCATCAGAACAGATGGATAGAAGGACTGAGACCTGAAGTACCAATCTTTACATCCAGAAATAAGAGGAGTTAGTAAAAGAAAAAGGGATGGAGCACAGCTTCAGGTAAAATAGAAAATCAGGAGCATATGGTTTCCTCAGAACCAAATGTAGACAGCATTACAAGGAAAAGAATGATCAGTTGGGCTAAATATTAATATTTGGAGAAAAAAATCTCCCACATTCTCTGAATTTATGGTTGCCAGTGGTTGGGGGAGGGGGGATAGTTAGGGAATCTGGGATGGGCACGTACACCCTGCTATATTTAAAACAGATTACCAACAAGGACCTACTCACTTTATAGCACAGGGAACTCTGCTCAACGTTTTGTGGCAGCCTAGATGGGAAGGGAGTTTGGGGGAGAATGGATACATGTATATGTATGAGTTCTCTCGCTGAGTCCCTTCGCTGTTCACCTAAAACTATCACATAGTTAATCAGCTATACCCCAATACAAAATAAAAAGTTTAAAAGAAAAAAAGCTCCCATGTTCTCATTCATAAAAGTGTACCAAAATGATTTCATCATTAATGCATTCACTCAGTAAATACCTGTTTGTTTGCTGTGTGCCTAGGAGCAGAGCAGCAACCAAGATAGGCAAGTGCTCTCCTCATGGAGTTTACATGGTAAAGGGGCAAAGGAAATGGCCAATAAGTATGTAAATAAATGCTTAAATAAGCTCAGTTCATAGTGCTAGGACAAAAATACAACTGAGCTCAGCGTTAGAGGCAAGTAGGATCGAACACATCAACATTTGCTTTACTTTGTGTATCAGTCTGCTAGGGCTGCCACAACAAAATCACACACTAGGTGACTTCAACAACAGACATTTGTTTTCTCACAGTTCCGGAGACTAGAAGTCCATGATCAAGGTGCCATCGGGGTTGGTTTCCAGTGAGACTCCTCTTACTTGTATATGGGAAGCCCTATGATTTTCTATCATAGGATAACTATCTTCTCACTCTGTCTTCATTGGGTTTCTCCTCTGTGTGTGCATGAGGAAAGAAAGACGGCACTGGTGTTTGTTCCTATTCTAGTAAGGACACCAATCCATCAGATTAGGGCTCCATAAGACCTCTTTTAATCTAATCATCTCCCTAAAGGCCCCATCTCCAAATATCAAATTGGGGGTTGGGGCTTCAACATATGAATCTGGAGAAGGGGGCACATGATTCAGCCCATAACATTCTTCAACCCCCTAAAAGAACTTCTTGACACAGGTAGGAAAAGAAAAAAGTGAGCCTTTACATAGAAACACTAGAGAAAAGCAGCAAAAAACTGGAGTCCCATATTGAAGAATATGAGTGGTTAAAACAATGGCACCCCAACTCCAGTGCTCTTGCCTGGAAAATCCCATGGATGGAGGAGCCTGGTAGGCTACAGTCCATGGGGTTGCTAAGAGTCTGACACGACTGAGTGACTTCACTTTCACTTTTCACTTTCATGCATTGGAGAAGGAAACGGCAACCCACTCCAGTGTTCTTGCCTGGAGAATCCCAGGGACGGGGGAGCCTGGTGGGCTGCCGTCTATGGGGTCGCACAGAGTCAGACACGATTGAAGCGACTTAGCAGCAGTAGCAAAACAACTGAGCTCCTAAAGATATAAAAATATTACTAATTGGTACTCATTGGAGAGTTGTGAAATGTTTCAATTAGTGAATTTAAAAGAGAAAGTTACTGAGTTTTATTTTTGCAAAAGAACAGAAAGCATCTATATTCATTTATATATACTCTCTCATAAGTTAGACATATTTGTTTTCTATCCCAGAGTGGGTAATTCCTATATTTGAAAATCATAGGGCTTCCCATATACATATATTCTTCTAGACAATTAATCCTTTCCCTTGGCCTTTAGGTAGCCAACTTTAAGTCACATGAGCCTAAGACTCAGCCATAGCAGTATAACGTTGAGAGCCCAAGACCAAGAGTCTAAAAGCTGGTGAGACACACATGAGGTTAGCTGGTGAAAGGCTGAGCTGGGCTAACCTGATTCTTTATGCAAGAATTGGAAATGAGCCATGGAAATTGGAGTTGAAAGAAAGGGACTAGGGACTAGGAAGCAGAGTTGAGGAAGACAGGTGTATACCAAGCTGTTTTAAAGAAAACAAAGCATGCTGTATCTGAATTAGAGAAATTGCATTGAGGAGAGGGTGAGGAGGTCAAGTCAGATGGAAGAAGAACATGAAGCAGTTTGGTAATAAATAGACGTGCAAGTCACAAGGGAAGTAGTCAGTTTTCCAGATGTCTTGATGTAACTCGGGCATGTGTGTGCTGTGCTAAGGTTGCTTCAGTCACGTCTGCCTCTTTGCAACCCTGTGGACTGTAGCCTGCCAGCTTTTCTGTCCATTGGATTCTCCAGGCAGGAATACGGGAGTGGCTTGCCATGCTCTCCTCCAGGGGATCTTCCTGACCCAGAGATTGAACCCATGTCTCTTACGTCTCCTGCACTGGCAGGCAGGTTCTTTACCCACCAGCACCACATGGGAAGCCTCTTTACTCAGAGACAAGGAGTATGGAAGGGAGGAGAACAGTCTGGGGCAGGGTAAAGAGGGGGAAGCCTGACTAATTGATTGGCTAACAACTCTCCTTGCATAGCCCACTAATGGAGGTGAAGCACCCAGTCTGATCAAGAAAGAGAAGGTACATCACCTCTCACATTATTGGCCCCTCCCATGTCTCTGTATACATAAAAAAAATGTCAGGTGGACACATGCAAACCCCCAAAATCTGACAGTGGTTTCTTACTCTAGCATTAAATGATAAGACTGAACGCATGCAGAGTTGGAAAGTGGGAATAAGTCATGTCTGGTGCTCCCATCCTTTCTACATTCTAGTTGCAGCTTTAAGGGTGTTGCACATGGCCACTCCGTAAGCAGGAGAGAGAGGATTTCCCTTGGACTCCCTTCACAGCCCTTGGTCTTTCACTACCTATCTTTCTCATAATCTTCTATGTTATGAGTCCTGCTTACCCTCTGAGCTCCACTTCCATTGCTAGAACTGGAATGCTTTTATTCCTGCAGACGGAGAGAGGAGGACAACCATTAAGGTGCTCTGGTTTCAGAATGAGATATCTAAAGAAAAAGAAGACATTTCTCCATGGAAATTAATTTCCTTCCTACGTAGCCTTTCTACATTATTGAACCAAAATGCTTCCCTTTTTTCTCTACCTTGAACTGAGTAACAAAGAGCCCTCTTAAGGATGTGGACACCTGACTCAGATTCTAATGGTTTCACAGATTCATTTCAGTAAAAGCCTTTTATATTAAAGCTAATGATGAACATCTTTGTCCTTTGCAATTCAAAGAGCCCAACTAAACCACAATGTTCAAAATTTTTCCAATGAATGAATTTAAATATTATGAATAACATTGGTGAGTGAATGAATGTAATTAATGGTTTTCAGAAGAATTTTCCAAGTATACTAGCATTCCTTGGTGATATCATATTTATTGATAATTTCCTGGTAAAGCCTTTCTTTATAACTAACACAAAAAGTCAATTGCCAAATTATCATTCATTTTGACTGTGGTCTAGTATGAACTATTGATGGTTTATTTTTTTTAATTTTATTTTATTTTTAAACTTTACATAATTGTATGTTTTCAAACACCAGCCTACTTCTGCTGACACATTCACTAGATGTTAAAAGCTTACCTGGACAACTGGATAACCACATAAAAAAGAATGAAGTTAGACCCCTCCTGCTGCTCTGTTGCGGAGGCGCCTCAGTCGTGTCCGACTCTGTGCGACCCCATAGATGGAAGCCCACCAGGCTCCCCTGTCCCTGGGGTTCTCAAGGCAAAAACACTAGAGTGGCTTGCCATTTCCTTCTCCAATGCATGAAGTGAAAAGTGAAAGTGAAGTCCCTCAGTCGTGTCCGACTCTGTGCGACCCCATGGACTGCAGCCTACCAGGTTCCTCCTTCCATGGGATTTTCCAGGCAAGAGTACTGGAGTGGGGTGCCATTGCCTTCTCCAGACCCCTACCTCACACCAAATATAAAAATTAACTCAAAATGAATTAAAGACCTAAATCTAAGAGATAAAACTACTCGGGTGTTAAAACAAAATGTAGGTCTAAACCTTTGTGATGTTGATTTAGTGAATAATTTCTTAGATATGACAACTAAAGCATAATCAACCAAAGGAAAAACTAGATACACTGGACTTTGTCAGTGAAAATCTTTTGTGCTTCACAGGATGCCATCAAGAAAGTGAAATGGAAACCCAAAAATTAAGAGAAAATATTTTAAAATCATACATTTGATAAGGAATATGTATCCAGAATATATAAATAACTCTTATAGCTAAACAATAAAAGAACAAATAATCCACTCATTTTTAATGGGCAAGAGACACGAATAGATATTTCTCCAAGGAAAATAATCAAATGGTCAATAAGTACATGGGACAATGCACAGCATCATTAGCCATCAGGGAAATGCAAGTCAAAACCACACTGTGATACCACTTCACACACATTAGAACGGCTAAAACAAAAAGACATATAGCAAGTGCTGGTGAAGATGTATAAAAATGTGAACCTTAATGAATTCTGGGATTATAAAATGGTGCAGCTTCTTTAGAAAGCAGTTTGGCAGTTCCTCAAAAAGTTAAAAATAGAGTTACAATTTGACCCAGTAACTTCATTCCTTGCTATACGCCCAAGAGAACTGAAAACATATGTCCACAGAAACATTTGCACATGAATGGTTATAGAAGCATTATTCTTAGTGGTCACAGAGTAGAAACCAATGAAATGTCCATGAACTGATGAGCGGAAACACGCTGTGGTATGCATATTCAATGGTATATTATTCAGCCATAAAAAGGAATGAAGTATTGATTCATGGCCCTAAATGGATAAACCTTGAAAACACTATACTAACTGAAAAGAACTGGACCCAAAAGAAAACATATCTTAGAATTCTAATTATATGAAATGTCCAGAATCGACACATCCACGGGGACAAAAAGTAAACTATTAGTTGCTAGCATCTGGGTAAAGTAAGGTATGGAAAGTGAATGCTAATGGGCAGCAGTTTGTGTTTTGTGGTTTTTTTTTTGCAATAATGAATATGTTCTAAAGTTGAAAGAGTGGTGATAGTTGTACAGCACTGCATGCTTAGTCACTTCAATAAGGTACCACTCTTTGCAACCCCATGGACTGTAGCCTGCCCAGCTCCATGGGATTTCCCAGGCAAGAAAACTGCAGTGGGTTGCCATTTCCTTCTCCAAGATTTCTTCCCAACCCTCATCACTTAGGTGTGCTGCATTGGCAGGCAGATTCTTTACCACTAGAGCTACCTGAGAAGCCCTGCATAACATTGTGAATATACTAAAAATCACATTTTAAAAATGTAAACCTTATGATATGTGACATATCTCAATAAAGCTGTTTCTTAAGTATACTGAGACATAGTAATGGGTTGACATGATTACTTGTCCATATTTTAAACATTATACTGGCCTTTCATTACTCATTTAAGTATTCAATAATCACTAATTAGCTTTTGCTTTTTGCTAAGTCGCTTCAGTCATGTCCGACTCTGTGCAACCCCATAGATGGCAGCCCACCAGGCTCCCCCATCCCTGGGATTTTCCAGGCAAGAACACTGGACTGAGTTGCCATTTCCTTCTCCAATGCATGAAAGTGAAAAGTTAAAGTGAAGTCTCTCAGTCGTGTCCGACTCTTCGCAACCCCATGGACTGCAGCCCACCAGGCTCCTCCATCCATGGAATTTTCCAGGCAAGAGTGCTGGAGTGGGGTGCCATTGCCTTCTCCGATTTATAGGCAATCTCCTAGGTATGAAGAAGAGTATTAAACGTAATCCTATGCCCTTAAGGAACAAATAGACCAGTGGGGCTAATAGAAACATTATCATACAGTTACAGCAGCATATCATCAGTTCCATAAACCATAATAATGACATGTACAGAGTACTGGCTAAGATTCTAACCTGTAACAAAACAGGACCTTAAAATGAATTTCTTTGCCTTCCCTGCTTTTCTCTCTGGAGATCAAGGAGACAAATGTCAGGAAACTGAAGAGATAGAAGAGAAAAAAGAAGCCAAAAAGGCTGGTTTTCCTAGATCTATACCATCAATAGTTGGTGATCATGAGGACTGCATACAAACTGCTGTTTCTATATCAAATAAGTAGATTAACTACTTCTGCTTTATAAAATACTACAGCTTTTTAAGCATTTATAGCCAATAAGCTTCACTTCCTAACTTTATTTGAATTCACATTTTGTCACCAAAATCAACATCCCATGACTTCCCTGCATTCATCATACAAGGCTAGTTGACGGAACAGACAGAACATTTCCATCAAAGCAATTTGAACATGTGTCTATTGATTTTATGGAAGGCAATGGTTGATGTTTAGCAAAACCCTCTAATGTCTTGCCACATTATTATCATCCATCTAGAAATCCTAGTAACACTGTCTGATCTATCAGATATATCTAATTCACTGATTTATTCCCAGAAGGCTGTCTAAATCTGAATTGAGTCTGAGAGAAATCAATGAAGTGATGACAGTCTCTTTAAAACACATATAGCCTGCACCCAGAAAGAAGGCTATACTCAATATACCTTGATATCTGCTTTCAGAGGAACACTGACAATTAACAAATATCTGCCAGTAAAAATTACTCTGAAGTGGTTGGCAAACTTTAACTAGAGTTATTTCCCCATTTATTTAACCTTAGAAACATTTCCAAAGATTTAAGCTATTTCCTGTGCTTCATGGTATGGCTTCCCACACCCGAACGACTTTACATCATCGAACGAGAATGCACAACGGGGAATGGTCAGAATCTAACGAAGAACAGTTTTGTTTCAGCACAGTTGTACGGGTGGCTATTTTTTTCTCTGTGTTCTCTTTATTTCATGATCTAGAAGAGCAGCCCTCAGATGGCCATGTTTCAAGCAGCTTCATTCCCAACAGAGTGGCCAGGCATCTAGGTGAAGCAAATGCCTTCTCCTCCATCCTCAGTTGTTCACAGCGGGCTCTGTTGTTACAGGACCATCTCCTCTGCTGCAAGCTGATTGCATTCCACCAGCAAAAATGGTGTCCATCAGAATCACAACTAAACATTGGCCCACTTCTGGATTAAAGTCTATTAAGTGTGTGCATAATTGTCTCTTTGTTTATAAATTTTTTGGCTAATCCTTTGTGACCTATTTGCCTTGGCCTGAATAATATTACCAGAGCGGCATTGCTAAAGCTTTGCAAAGATAATCTTTTGGTCCATTTTAAGTTTCCTCTCCTTGGTTTTGATGGAAAGGCAAAGAGAGCTGCTCCAGCTACTAATCCCCGGCATGACCCACAACAAAGGATCCTCTTAAGAAAGAAAATAGGACTGTCACCTGTTTTCAGAAACCACATTCAAAGTCCAACTCCTCAGCCCAAAGGGAATGCCTGTAGTATCTACCTCAGCACACACACACACACACACACACACACACAAACACATTAAAATCGTTTCATGCTCATGATGTTAGAAATACAAAAGAAAAGAAGCCTTCCTGGTGCAACTTGCCAGAGCACCTGTAACCCAGCTGCCTTGTGCCAATTTAGTGCAGCACATGTGATCTTACAATAATGTTACACACATTCCCATATTTATTCCAGCCTCCTGGGGAAACACACAAAAATACTTCCACCAAGACTTTAGCCTACAATATGACCCTTCACTACAAAGCTGTGTGGCACCATCTATGTTGTGGGAACACTCTGGAATTTTTTTTTTTTTTGTCACTGTTACATATTGCATGCATAAACATCTTGTGATCAGAGTGGAAAATGATCTGAGTAAATGTTAAAATTATATTCAAGTTCTATCTTCATCTTTTTGGTAAGGTTGCAGATTCCATAGACTATTGGGTTATAAATGTTTTTAAGAACAAGGTTTTAAATCAAACACTGTTTCCTTATTCAATATTGGGCATCATATTCAAATATTGATGGATAACTAATAAAACAATTTCATTCTTCTGTATATATAACAGCCAATTTGAGTCATTCTCCTAGGTTTTAATTTACAGTCAAAAACAAAGTCCTCCAAATGTGTATGTTCTGTCATTATTAAATGCTCATTCTGTTCCTGCCTTTGTTTTGTTAGCCTTCTAAAAATGAAGGTCAAGTTCACAATCTAACTGCCCATCAGGGGAGGTAAAGCCTAGGATGTCAGTCTCAGTTCTCTTCTTTTTTGGGTGGAAGCCTAGAATATAGTGATTCCCTACAGCAATCACTGAGGTTTCGTTGACTTGGTCGTAAGACAGTAAAGAAATGAGTGACGTTTCAAGCTATTATCCCAGACAAAATGATGGCTTTAGAATCTAAATTAGAGTATCTCCCAAGAGGCTGAGCTAAAGCAAGTTCATATCAAGGAGAGTAGGAAAGTTACTTTGAAAAAAAAAGTCAACTTTTATGAGAAAGCAATTGATTCTTTCATATTTTTGTGACCAATCTGAGCCATTTCTAAAGACTGCCTTTGTATGATTCAGTGTGAGAGTGTTCTTTTAGTGTATAACCCCCACCCATACTTGTATGTTTGCTGCTAAAGTGTACAAAGATGATGATACACTTATGATTTCTACTTTATTCTTTTGTTTCTCTGTATGGTGGTTAAAATTTTCATTTAGATAATCATTTGTTGAGTAGTTATTTTGGATTCAGGAATAAACACCATCAGAAGATAATGGATGCCAAGAGCCTTGACCCTGTGACAAGATCTCTGCATTCA
Source organism: Bubalus kerabau (assembly GCF_029407905.1). Classification (NCBI taxonomy): domain Eukaryota; kingdom Metazoa; phylum Chordata; class Mammalia; order Artiodactyla; family Bovidae; genus Bubalus; species Bubalus kerabau. Next base: position 92,004,323 of record NC_073627.1, read on the forward strand.
TTACTAGGAAGGGATTATGGGTTCCTCCTCATGGGAATGGAGAGATTATATGCATAGTTGTGTGTGAAAATGCTGGCTCATTAAGCAGGGCATCAATGACATTGTGGACATTGTATATGGGGGCAGAAGGGTATATTGACTGGATAATCAAGGGCTAAGATGACACTAACATCTTGGAGTGCGTGTGCAAATACCACCGAGATCCCACCTCTACTGCCTTGGCCTCTGGCCCTAGCTTACTGGACGAGTGATCAGCAGCTGATCTAAGTGAGGCCCCATAGATTCTCTTTCACATAGGAATTTGAAATGAGAAACACAGAGACTGTTAGGTGGGAGATGAGTCTTGTGAATGGCAGAGCTCTAAAAGAGAGGTGGTTCAAAGAGAGAGAGGATGGAAGCAGATCAGCTGAAGGAAGCAGAAGAGAGGCCATGGCTTAGAGAAGAGAAGGCTGGCCACTTGGGTCTCAGGCAAGTTTTCTGATGCTTTTTCAGACCTTCATGTGACCTGACCATCCTTCTGCTTTTGATCCTCTCCACCCCAAATGCTTGGTTTTGCGTAAGCTCATTTATCTCATTTTCCACCGCTTGTATCAGAAATATCCCTGTGTTAGGCAGCACATTGTTCATTTCAGAATAATATGGATATGAGTCATATTTGCAAACATTCACCCATAGACAAAGAATGGCCTCGACCAGCCCTAACCAACACCATCCACACATCCTTATGTGTGGTCCCAGTAGGCCCCTGCTTTGCCAGGCATTGACCCTGGACTTGCTGCCTCCTGGGAAGGAACCCAGGCAGGGTCCTAGGTGTTTGTTCAAGGTATTTTTGCCTTCCATGGACTCTGTCTTACATAAAACATCAAAATTATATTTTAAGACTCTCTTGGTATAAAGAGAAATATAAACTTGGTTAGATTCATTTTTAAGTCATTCTTATTATATTCATTTTTTCCTTCTGATTTTCAAAGAAACTAAAATTAAAACATTTTTGTGGATCCATGCATGTACCTTTGGTCCTGATCTGGAAAGGGCAGCAGGGACTATTTACCAAACAATCCAGAAATGTTTCAGAATGTCAGCTCCAGGTGTAGCCCTACTGCTGTGTCCCAGCTGAGCATCAGCTTTGCAGCAGGCAAAAGACCACCTAAATGTGTGTTTTCAGAGAAAGGGCTTAATATAGACAGTGGAATGATTTAGTTATTTACACATGTTGCTCTCTATGTAAAATTGAAAAAGAAAACATAAACCCACAGGAATAGTTTGCATTTTCTGTTGCCACACAGGTGCATGCAAGTGCATAGGGAATGGTTAGGGAAGACAGACACAGAACTGAATACAATGGCCACCAGTGGAGAAGGGAGAAGCAGTTCAGGAGCTCAAAGGAGGTCAAAGGGGAACTCTTTTATTTGATAGTGCTGACTGTTTTATAGAAGAATTTATGTCATGCATTACTTATGTAAAAAACATTGAGCAATTAATTAGAGGACAAATACGCCATCTGGCTTAGTGAGGGCTAATCATAGTCCCCAAAGATCTGTCCTTAGGAATTGCAATATCTATAGCTGAGTTGCTAAGCACAGGGTTCAGTATTCCTCCCTGGAGAACCCCATGGACAGAGGAGCCTGGCAGGCTACAGTCCATAGAGTTGCAAAGAATGGGACATGACTCAGTGACTGAACAACGACAATAGCTGAATTGGTAAGCACAGGGTCCCTCGAGCTAGGCTGACCCAGCCCTGTCACTGACAAGTTCTTCAGTCCCTCAGTGCCTCAGTTTCCTTAGCTATAAAATGGACAGGATAATTATAATCTACTCATAGAGTTATTGTTAGGATCAGGTGAGTTAGTATGCAAAAGCTAATGTGCAAACCTCTTGGTCGGAAGAGTGGCTGGTACATATTATATCACGTTTTAATTCATTATGAGTGTTATCATCAATTATTTTCATTTTTAACAAGTTCTCATAAGTATTTCTTTCAACAAGTAGTACAGAAGTTGGAAAGCCCTTACTGTGTTTCAGCAGGCTCAGGAGGTTGAGTGCAAGCCAGCAGGTAAGGGGAAGAGGAACGCCTTACCAGATTTGGTACTTCACCAGAGGTTGAGTTGCTGAGATGAATGGAGAGGTCCAGAGATGCTGGCTCTCTGCGGACAAGGACCAGCTGTGTGTTAATCTGCTAGTCCATTTCAGAGAAGAGAGGCAGGTTTCATTCTGTACTGACCCAAACACAATAAGGCCTAGCTGCGTGTCAGGCTCTATGATAGATGCTGAGGGTGTTGAAGAAGAATAAAAGATTAACTGTATTTCCTAGAGGATAGTATCTTCCTAAACAGAAGCCCAGAAGAAGATTCAAATCTCTTGCTCAACTGACCCCACCATGGCCAAAAGCATCAACATGCTTCTGCGAGAATGAATGCCTACTTGACTGAGATTTGTTCTTAAGTCTAGAGAAGAAATGGCCCTGCCTTCACGCAGCTTAGGGCTTCCCTTGTAGCTCAGTCAGTAAAGAATCTGCCTGCAGTGCAGGAGACGGTGGTTCGATCCCTGGGTTGGGAAGATCCCCTGGAGAAGGAAATGGCAACCCACTCCAGTATCCTTGGCTGGAAAATTTCATGGACAGAGGAGCCTGATGGGCTGCAGTCCATGGGGTCGCAAAGAGTCGGGCACGACTGAACAACTAACACTTACTTACTTCATGGAGCTCACATTGTACCGGCAGCAGACAATAAACTGGCCAGCAATTGATTGTTGTTCTGTTGTTTAGTCGCTAAGTCATGCCCGACTCTGCGAACCCATGGACTGCACCATGCCAGGCTTCCCTGTTCTTCCCTATCTCCTGGAGTTTGCTCAGATTCACGTCCATTGAGTCAGTGATGTCATCCAACCATCTCATCCTCTTCTCCTTTTACCGTCAATCTTTTCCAGCATCAGGGTCTTTTCCAATGAGTCTGCTCTTTGCATCAGGTGGCCAAAGTATTGGAGCTTCAGCATCAGTCCTCCCAATAAACATTCAGAGTTTATTTCCTTTAGGATTGACTGGTTTGACCTCCTTGCTGTCCAAAAGACACTCAAGAGTCTTCTCCAGCACTACATTTCAAATGCATCAGTTCATCAGTGCTCAGCCTTCTTTACAGAGAAGGCAATGGCAACCCACTCCAGTACTCTTGCCTGGAAAATCCCATGGATGGAGGAGCCTGGTAGGCTGCAGTCCATGGGGTCGCTAAGAGTCGGACACAACTGAGAGACTTCACTTTCACTTTTCACTGTCACACATTGGAGAAGGAAATGGCAATCGACTCCAGTGTCCTTGCATGGAGAATCCCAGGGACGGGGGAGCCTGGTGGGCTGCCGCCCATGGAGTCTCACAGAATTGGACATGACTGAAGCGACTTAGCAACAGCAGCAGCAGCCTTCTTTATGGTCCAACTCTCACATCCATACAAGACTACTGGAAAAACCATAGCTTTGACAAGATGACCCTTTGTCAGCAAAGTGATGTCTTTGCCTTTTAATGTGCTAAGTTTGTCAGCAATTGATATGCAGATAAATTACAGCTTATGATCAGCTATATGAAAGAAATATAGAGGCTACTAAGATAAGGAATTATGAGCCAGAAATATTCCTTTTGATAAAGCAGATGAGGAAAGGGTCTCTGAGCAGGTGACAGATCAGTTCTGTGGAGGAGCTAGGATCCAGCAACACAGGAGAAAGAGAGTTCTAGTCAGAGCAAGTGTGAGATGTAAGCCTGCAAGATGGAAATGACCTTGATGTGGTTGGGGACATATCAGAAACCAGTGTGGTTAAAAAGGTATAATCCAAAGGGACATAAATGTACAGAGGTAAGCAGTGGCCAGATGATACTGCTTCAAAGTGAAAATGTGAAACTACTTAAACTCCTTAAGGGTTTTAAGATAAGGACCACAGGCGTGTGCATGTTAAGTCACTTCAGTCGTGTCTGACTCTTTGCAACCCCATGGCTGTACCCTGCCAGGCTCCTCTGTCCATGGGATTCTCCAGGCAAGAATACTGGAGTGGGGTTGCCATGCCCCCCTCCAGGGGATCTTCTCGACCCAGGGATCGAACCCGTGTCACTTGTGTCTCCTGCATTGGCAGGCAGATTCTTTACCACTAACACCACCTGAGAACCCCAAGAATCACAGAATCTGGTGACATTTCTCCACTCTTCTCTATATTTGTGGGAGTAAATGAATGGCTAATTAGCACATTTGTCTAAAGAGATGCTAGGTATTATAACAACATGTGTCAAGGCAAAAGTGGGGCAAAGAGAGGCACTTTACAGTTGACCAAAAGCTTTTATGTGAATTTGTCCTTTGTTCACAGTATAATTTTATTTGAACTACTGTCCTACTGTCATTTTATAAAGGAAAAATGAAAAGGAAAAAGAGGCTCACCAAAGTTTGGAATCTGGCTTGAGGTGACATGGTGAATGTGACATGGTGACATGATAACAAGTGAGGCATGCAATCCAGGTCCTATGGCCTTTGTCTTCTTTCTGCTGAACTAGACCAAGAGGGACAGGATGGGGATGCATGAAATCCCCCTCACTGGTCTCAGTGGAAGACATGAGGCTGAGGGAGAAGAGAGGCTTGTGTTCCTGAGGTGAAAAAACAAGCACAGCATATGCAGTGGAGAGATGATCTGAGAATGTTTTACCCCAAATGGAAGGCAAAAAATACAAAAACACAGTCCTCAAAGCCATGCCAAATTCAGTTAGGTCTGGTCTGATCCGGCTATGTCACTGCTGAAGCTGCAATCTATAGCTTTCTTTTCTTTTTTTTTAATTGGAGGATATTTGCTCTACAGTGTTGTATTGGTTTCTGATATACAAAAACTCAAACTAGCTATAAGTATATATATGTATCCCTTCCTCTTGAGCCCCCCACCCATCCCACTCCTTTAGGCTGTCACAGAGCAATCAGTTTAACTGAAGCGGATGAACCTACAGTCTGTTATTCAGAGTGAAGTAAGTTAGAAAGAGAAATACAAATATCGTATAATGAAACATATATATGAAATCTAGAAAAATGGTACAGGTGAAACTATTTGCAGGGCAGGAATAGAGATGCAGATGTAGAGAACAGAATTGTGCACACAGTCGGGAAAGAAAAGGGTGGGACAAATCTACAGCCTTCTGGGTGCTGTTTCAACTCACTCCTGGGACTGCTGTAAACTTGGAGAGGATTTGCATAGTGTAGTCAATGGGGGTGTGTCTTCCCCCATCTCTAGCTGGTCATTTTATGGGGGACATGCAAGAATTTGGCAAGTTTACCTAAATCAATAGTTAAATGCCAGAGTGTGAATACTGACAGAAAATCTCTCTCTCTCTCTCTCTTTTTTTTTTTAAGGAGCTTTATTGGTGGTTTTCCTTTGAAGAAAAGTATTAGCAAGCAGTGATGGAGCGGGGCTGCGCATGTGACGATGTAAACACTAAACATTTCAAGGCACTGTGCTGCTTTTCCAGATTACACAGATCTACAAGCTCTCACTGGAGTTGATTAGAGACGGATGCCTAATAACGTCACAGATCGGCAATGAATTGAGTTCCTGGCATCTTTCCACTGTTGCTGCTATGCTAGTTAGTAGTCATGCTGGTTAACCCATGCCTCGTAGAAACTAACTACATTCCCCAACATGAAGCACTAAGATAGGAAAATCCTGTTAAATGCTAAATAGAGTACATACAGCTAGGTATCCCAAAATACACGACAGTTTACAAAGTACTTTGGGGGAAGGACTATGTGAAACAATAATTTTAGTGGGTATGGGCATATTTTAATGCATATTCAAAAAGAATACAGTTAGTATATATTAAACCTGTGATTTTTATAAATATATTTGCATATAGGGAGAGGTTGAAGCCAGTAGCAACATCAGGTAATTCACCTGATGCTAATCCTCAAAATTATAGCTATGGTATCAGGCGATATGAAGTTACAGTAAAATGTAATGCTAGTGAGGTGGATGAACCTAGAGTCTGTTATATAGAATGAAGTAAGTCAGAAAGAGAAAAATAAATATCGTCAATTAACACATATATACAGAATCTAGAAAAATGGTACTGACAAGCCTATTTGCAGGGCAGGAATAGAGATGTAGACATAGAGAAAAGACGACACAGCTGGGGAAGGAGAGGGTGGGATGAATTAAGAGAGTAACATTGAAACATATATATGACCATATGTAAAATAGACAGCTAGTGGGAAATGGCTGTATAACACAGGGAGCTCAACCTGGTTCTCTGTGATAACCTAGATGGGTGGGATGGGATGGGAGCTGGGAGGGAGGTTCAGGAGGGAGAGGAAATATGTATACCTATGGCTGATTCATGTTGATATATGGAAGAAACCAACACAATAAGTTCAGTTCAGTCGCTCAGTCGTGTCCGACTCTTTGTGACCCCATGAATCACAGCACGCCAGGCCTTCCTGTCCATCACCAACTCCTGGAGTTCATTTAAACTCACATCCATCAAGTCGGTGATGCCATCCAGCCATCTCATCCTCTGTCGTCCCCTTCTCCTCCTGCCCCCAATCCCTCCCAGCATCAGAGTCTTTTCCAATGAATCAACTCTTCGCATGAGGTGGCCAAAGTATTGGAGTTTCAGCTTCAACATCATTCCTTCCAAAGAACACCCATGACTGATCTCCTTTAGAATGGACTGGTTGGATCTCCTTGCAGTCCAAGGGACTCTCAAGAGACCTCTCCAATACCACAGTTCAAAAACCATAGCCTTGACTAGACAGACCTTTGTTGGCAAAGTAATGTCTCTGCTTTTTAATATGCTATCTAGGTTGGTATTGTAAAGCAATTATCCTTCAATTAATTTTTTTAATGTTATGGTGATGATGAATTAATGCCCAGACTGAGACATATTGTAGCACAAAAAGCACTGAATTGAGAATAGGTAACATAGGCCAATTGAAAATAGTTAAGCAGTAATTAATAATAGTGTTCTTGAAGTTAGGAACTGTGTTTTCATTATGATTACACATGTTAGCTCTTGCTGCTGTACCAAATAACCACAAACTCAGTGGCTTGAAAAAAAGTGAAAGTGGTAGTCACTCAGTCATGTCTGACTCTTTGTAACCCCAAGGACTGTAGCCTGCCAGGCTCCTCTGTCCATGAAATTCTCCAGGCAAGAATATTGGAATAGGTTGCCATTCCGTTCTCCAGAGGATCTTCCCAACACAGATTCAAACCCATCTCCTATCATCTTAACATTTGTAGAAATCAGAAGTCAGGAATGGATCTTACAGGGCTACAATCACAGAGTCGTACAGCTGTGTTCCTTCCTAAAGTTCTAGGGCAGAATCTGTTCCTTGTCTCTTCCAGCTTCTAGAGAATGCCTGCATTCTTTTGCTTATAGCTTCATCACTCCAACCCCTGCTTCCATCATCACATCTCCCTCTCTGACTCTTGCTCTCCTTCCTCCCCCTTTCACTTTTAAGGACACCTGTGTTTACATTGTGTCCAGTGGAAAATCCAGGAGACACTCCCTATCTTGAGCCAGAACTCAGGCTGCAGGTTCTCTTTTGCCATGTATGGTAACACAGTCACCGGTTCTGGGCATATCTATGGGGTGGGGGGTGGGCATTATTCTGCCTCCCACAAAAATGGTATCTCTAGGATGTAGAACATGCCTGACAGCACACTCAGTAAGTGTCTGTGAAATACATTACAAGAATTTGTTGTTATAGGTGGCTATGCTATTTCAAGACTGCTTAGATGTATCTCATGCCTTTCCTGTTTAGCTGTCATCTAACCCAAATGAGGAAGCCAAAGACTTCAGAGGTTAAATAATTGGACTAAGGTCATACAGGTAGTCAGCTGGGAGCTAAGAAACAAACTCAGGTCTGTAATGATCTCAGAGCCTTTGCTTTGGCCACTACATTATTTTACTCCATTCAATCTCTCTGAGCTTCATTTTCTTCATCAGTAAAAATAGAGGATATAGCAGGTGAACTTTGAGGGTCCTGCCAGTTTAATGAACCATTATTTTTTAAAAATAACTTAAATAGGCTTTTAAAGTATGAAACTGTGGGTCATTATTACCCCCAGGATCATTCTCTGAGTTGCTGAAGTTATCACTTTTAACAGCAAGCAGAAATGAAATAGTTATGTGATTTTCTTCAAATATACCTGCTCTAGGTCCTTTCTAACCACTAAATTGCTATTGAAATTGAAAAAGAATGACCTGATTTATATAAACCATATACATCTTTTTTTTTAATAGGAAAATGTTTTTTATTTTATTTTGTTTTTTTTAATTTTTTAAAATTTTTAATTGGAGGCTAATTACTTTACAATATTGTGGAGATTTTTGCCATACATTGACATGAATCAGCCATGGGTATACATGTGTTCCCCATCCTGAACACCCCTCACACCTCCCTCCCCATCCCATGCCTCAGGGTCATCCCAGGGCACCAGCCCTGAGCACCCTGTCTCATGCACCGAACCTGGACTGACGATCTACTTCACATATGATAATATACATGTTTCAATGCTGTTCTCTCAAATCATCCCACCCTCGCCTTCTCCCACAGAGTCCAAAAGTCTGTTCTTTACACCTATGTCTCTTTTGCTGTCTTGCATATAGGGTCATTGTTACCATCTCTCTAAATTCCATATATATGTTAGTATACTGTATTGGTGTTTTTCTTTCTGACTTACTTCACTCTGTATAATAGGCTCCAGTTTCATCCACCTCATTAGAACTGATTCAAATGTATTCTTTGTAATGGCTGAGTAATACTCCATTGTGTATATGTACCATAATTTTCTTATCCATTCATCTGCTGATGGACAGATGCTTCCATGTCCTAGCTATTGTAAACAGTGCTGCGATGAACATTGGGGTACATGTGTCTCTTTCCATTATGGTTTCCTTGGTGTGTATGCCCAGCAGTGGGATTGCTGGGTCTATGGCAGTTCTATTTCCAACTTTTTAAGGAATCTCCACACTGTTCTCCATAGTGGCTATACTAGTTTGCATTCCCACCAACAGTGTAAGAGGGTTCCTTTTTCTCTGTACCCTCTCCAGCATTTGTTTATAGACTTTTTGATAGCAGCCATTCTACCAGTGTGAGATGGTACTTCATTGTGGTTTTGATTTGCATTTCTCTGATAATGAGTGATGTTGAGCATTTTTTCATGTGTTTGTTAGCCATCTGTATGTCTTCTTTGGAGAAATGTCTGTTCAGTTCTTCAACCCATTTTTTGATTGGGTCGCTTATTTTTCTGGAATTGAGCTGCAGGAGTTGCTTGTATATATTTGAGATTAATTCTTTGTCAGTTGCTTAATTTGCTATTATTTTCTCCCATTCTGAAGGCTGTCTTTTCACCTTGCTTATAGTTTCCTCTGTTGTGCAATCACTTTTAAATTTAATTAGGTCCTATTTGTTTATCTTTTTCTATAAATGCCCCCTTCCCAAATTCCAATTTGATGTCCTTAAAAATGGCAGAATAACAGTTTAGAAATTTTATTTAGAAACACCTATTATAAAGTAGAATTCTAATTAAATGCAGGAAAAATGATAGAATTAGAAAATTATGATTTACAAATCCCAATGGGAATGTCAAATATTGTGAATAAATACCAAAACTATAGAATAAAAGAGAGTTTTTTAGTTGGTGGAATTGATAATGGGAACTGGAATAATCAGACCTGAACAAAATGACCAATTTTAACATTTTTGTAAGTTGGAAAGCCAGACATTATTTGTCTCATGATATAATGCATTAGGAGTGTACACAGCACCTATGAAATACTGTCTAAACAATTTCACCTAAGTTATTGAAACTCTATATCTAACCACAGTTGTCCAGGATGAGAGAGACAAATTAAATGACAACACAAAGAAGGAATCAGCCAAATACAGAATCTCAAAATGCAACTTCCCAATGTAACTAAGAAATCAATGGCATAAGAAAAAAAAGAATGAGTTAAGAAAAAGAGATAATGGAGGCAAAACCTTTGAATGTAACAGATGATCTTTACATTCAAACAAACTAAATGTAAAAAGACTTCTTTGAGAAGGCCTACATCTGGCCATGAAGAAGTAGCAAAGATTTCATTTACCTTCCCCAAACAGAAAACTAGAAAAACACTACAAGGGTTAGACATTCCAAAGGGAAAGATCAGTGAAGACACAGTAATAAAAATTATCCAAATGAAGCAGAAAAAGACTGACTTCACCTTAGTGATCTGTGAGACAACAGCAAGTGGTTTAACATATGCGTTAATATGTTAAATGTTAAATATGTTAATATGTTAAATGTTTAATATGTTAATATGTTAAATATGTTCTGTTTAAATAAAGGCTGAACATTTTCAGAATTGGGTGATTTGTTGTTCAGCCACTCAGTCAGGTCCAACTTTTGCAACTCCATGAACTACAGCATGCCAAGCTTCCCTGTCCTTCACTATCTCCCAGAGTCTGCTCAAACTCGTGTCCACTGAGTCAGTGATGCTATCCAATCATCTCAGCCTCTGTTGCCCCTTTCTCCTCCTGCCTTCAGTCTTTCCCAGCATCAGGGTCTTTTCCAATGATTAGGCTCTTAGCATCAAATGGCCAAAGTATTGGAACTTCAGCCTCAGCATCAGTCTTGCCAATGAATATTCAGGGTTGATTTCCTTTAGGATTGACTGGTTTGATCTCCTTGCAGTCCAAGGGACTCTCAAGAGCCTTCTCCAGCACCACAGTTTGAAAGAATCAATTCTTCATCACTCCAACTCACATCCACACACGACTACTGGAAAAAACCATTGCTTTTGATGCTACAGAATTTGATGATACACAAAGCTCAATTAATCCAGAAAAGGGATTTTGAAAAAGAAAACAAAAAAACCTCATCAAGACACATTACTTAAGTGGAACTAGGGTAAGAAATAAAATAGATTTCTTGTCATTAACTATGTGAGCCAGAAGAAAATGGAACAATATCTTTTAAAGTACTGAGAGGAGCTGGGCTTGGAGGGGACCTTTATCAACCTAATTCTAAATCCAGCAAAAATGTCTTTCAAAGAAAAAAAATCTAGATTTTTTCAGAGAAACAAAAATTCAGACAGAATTCATTTCTAGATGCTCTGAATGACACAATTTGTTAAAGGAAGTTCCCTGAACGAGTAAAACAATACCAGACAGAAACTCAGATCCTCACAAAGGAAAGAAAGACACCAGCAATGGGAAATAGACAGATAAATATTTAAAACTTTCCCATTTTGTGTTTCACTTAAGAGATCAAGCAAAACTAGTAACAACACATTGTAGAGTTTATAACATAAGTACGTTTAAGAAAATAATAGCAATGTATTGTGGTTTTATACAGAGAAGGCAATGGCACCCCACTCCAGTACTTTTGCCTAGAAAATCCCATGGACGGAGGAGCCTGGTAGGCTGCAGTCCATGGGGTCGCTAAGAGTTGGACACGACTGAGTGACTTCCCTTTCACTTTTCACTTTCATGCATTGGAGAAGGAAATGGCAACCCACTCCAGTGTTCTTGCCTGGAGAATCCCAGGGACAGGAAGCCTGGTGGGCTGCTGTCTATGGGGTCGCACAGAGTCGGACACGACTGAAACGACTTAGCAGCAGCAGTGGGTTTACAATATGGTATGAACACAGTAGTGAAAGGATGGGATGGGAGAAATGAAAATAGATTGTTTTAAGTGTCTTTCATTTTTCCATGAAATAATATAAAAAAGTTTTTACATTAATGAGAAATACTGTGAACATATAGCAACCACAAAAAACTAAATCAGCGAGGTCTAACTGACAAGCTTTTAAGCCAGTAATGGCCATAAAATGAAATCATGTAAAATTCCCAATCCAAAAGAAGGAAAGAAAAAAGGGAAAACAAGGAACAGATATGATAAATATAAAAACAAATAGCAAGATGGTTAATTAAACCCGAATAGATCAATAATTACCTCAAATGTGAAGGATATATACTACAACAAAAACAAACATATTTGTAATGAATAAAAAGGCAAAAGAAACCATGTGTTGTCTACAAAAATGAAAAAGGAGGACAAAAATGTAAAATGTAAAAGGAGGGGAAAAATAAGCCATAGAAACACTAATCATGATCATGTCAATGAATGGCTTATTATGCTTTCTTGTTTTTCATGTGAGATGATGCTGTGCAATAATTCCTAAAAGAAAAAGGGTCTATTTGACATAAACAGATGGAGAGATATTCCATGTTCCTGGGTAGTAAGAATCAATATTGTAAAAATGACTATACTACCAAATACAATCTATAGATTCAATGTGATCCTTATCAAATTACCAACAGCATTTTTCACAGAACTAGAACAAAAAATTTCACAATTCATATGGAAATGCAAAAGACCCTGAATACCTAAAAGAGTTTGAGAAAGAAGAATGGAGCTGGAGGAATCAACCTTCCTGACTTCAGATTATACTACAAAGCTACAGTCATCAAGACAGTATGGTACTGGCACAAAAACAGAAATATAGACCAATGGAACAAGATAGAAAGCCCAGAAATAAACCCATGCACCTATGGGTGCCTTATTTTTGACAAAAGAGGCAAGAATATACAATGGGACAAAGACAGTCTCTTCAACAGGAAAACTGGACAGCTACATGTAAAAGAATGAAATTAGAACACCTCCTAACACAATTCCCAAAGATAAACTCAAAGTGGATTAAAGACCTAAATGTAAGACCAGACACAATAAAACTCTTAGAGGAAAACATAGGCAGAACTCTCGATGACATAAATCAAAGCAAGATCCTCTAGGACCCACCTCCTAGAGTAATGGAAATAAAAACAAAAGTACACAAGTGGGACCTGATTAAACTTAAAAGCTTTCACACTGCAAAGGAAACTATAAGCAATGTGAAAAGACAACACTCAGCATGGGAGAAAATAATAACAAATAAAACAACTGACAAAGGATTAATTTCCAAAATATACAAGCAGCTCATACAACTCAGTACCAGAAAAACAAACAACCCAATCAAAAAGTGGGAAAACGACTAAACAGACACTTCTCCAAAGAAGACATACAGATGGCTGACAAACACATGAAAAGATGCTCAACACCATTCATTATTAGAGAAATGTAAATCAAAACTACAGTGAGACATCACCTCACACCAGTCAGAATGGCCATCATCAAAAAATCTACAAACAATAAATGCTGGACAGGGTGTGGAGAAAAGGGAATGATCTTGCACTATTGGTGGGAATGTAAATTGATACAGCCTCTATGGAAGATGGTATGGAGATTCCTTAAAAAACTAGGAATAAAACCACCATATGACCCAGCAATCCCACTCCTAGGCATACACCCTGAGGAAAACAAAACTGAAAGAGACACATGTATCCCATTTTTCATTGCAGCACTATTTACAATAGCTAGAACATGGAAGCAACCTAGATGTCCATCGACAGATGAATGGATAAAGAAGTTGTGGTACATATACACAATGGAATATTACTCAGCCATAAAAAGGAGCACACTTGACTCAGTTCCAATGAGGCAGATGAACCTAGAACCTATTATACAGAGTGAAGTGAGTCAGAAAGAGAAAGATAAATATTGTATTCTAATGCATATATATGGAATCTAGAAAAATGGTACTGAAGAATTTATTCACAGGGCAACCATGGAGAGACAGACATAGAGAACATACTTATGTACATGGGGAGAGGAGAGGAGTGGGTGAGATATATGGAGAGAGTAACGTGGAAACTTACATTACCACGTGTAAAATAGATAGCCAATGGGAATTTGCTGTATGGCTCAGGAAACTCAAACGGGGCTCTGTATCAACCTAGAGGGGTGGGATGGGGAGGGAGATGGGAGGGAGATTCAAACGGGAGGGGATATATGTATACCTATTGCTGATTCATGTTGAGGTTTGACAGAAAACAGCAAAAGTCTGTAAAGTAATTATCCTTCAATAAAAAGTACATAATTTTTTTAAAGGGTCCATCAAATATGCACATAACATCTTCAAAACTGAGGAACAGAGAATGCTAGCAGGTACCAGAGAGCACACAGGAGAGAGACGTGAAGCCTTTCTGCATTTCATCTGGTGTGGAATTCAAGCTAAATGAGCAGCTAGGTGAAGGTCAAAGCAGGGCCCATAGCTGGTTTGGTTGGATTTCCTCTGAAACAGTTGAATTTCTCATTTGTTTATGAAGCATGTGCTGTTTCAGACCTCCTCCTCAGCAACAAAGAGCCTGTCCAAAAAGCGTGAACCAAGAATTAGAAAAAGTAGGCCAGGGACATTCTAAATAATGATTTCATACTTTGGATTTATCCTGGGTTTCCCTGAGTTTCCAGGGTAACCATTTATTGTAAAGTCTTGGCATCTTTTGGGTTAAGTTATAGGGCAAAATCCTGTAAAATTAGTGGAGCAGAGCTCTTTTGAGGTCCTCAAGTGTATCAGGCAGCCCAGGCCAAGGTTTGGCTCAGGGACCACAGCTTCTCCTCCACTCCCACCCTCTGTGCGCTGGGATGGAGAAGCAGTGGAACAGGTTTCACCAAATCTTCAGAATTATTTTACCATTCAGGACAGGCTAGTATAGGGAGCAACAGAGGGAAAATGTTGTTTGCTACTCTTTATATTAATTCATAGCACTTTAGCAAGGAGCATGATGAAGACCTTAACCTGGAGATCTTTCTTAGGAACCCTGGGAAAAGGAGTTTAGCCACCAGGAAAACTGTGTGCAGGAGAGCATCTCGATCTCTTAGAAGAAAAGTGAAGGAAATCTCATCAGAAATATTAATCATGCTCATTTCACCTTCTCACCCTATTCTCCACCTTGGACAAAGAGTAGGGAAGACATTTCCCCCAGCAAAAGGTGACTCTTCAACAAAGAAAGGTAGAACAAATCTCTGCCTCCAGCCTCTGGAAGGGTGGTCCTGAAACAGACTAGTTGTGCTGAGACATAGGATATGGAGCCCATCTTAGAATAGAGATTCAGCGAGGAATGGTGTGTTCCCCAGGCTGATGTTGCACTATAATTCTGAATCTGGGGAGCCTAGCATGATCTCTTCAATAGCAAGAGAGACATATAGACATCATCTACTTACAAGCTTTCACCTTATGTACTTTTAAAATTATAAACAGACTGACACCCCAAAGCACAAGACTCTGAACTCTACCACTACTACAGATGTTGTCGTTGGTCATGTTGGTCATTTAGGGCTCAACCATCCTTTGGTTTGTTAGTCCATACCCTGACTGCTTCTGTTTTCCTTATTTTTTGTATGTGCTTAATTTTTGATGAGTACAGAGACACAGAGATCTTTGAAAGTGCCATTAATAAAAGGTTATGATGACAATGGAAATAAAGTTCAAAACTTTTTAAAAAATGAAAAGTGGCAAAAAGATTACAGAAGTACACAGATTTGTGAGATGAGTCATCTCTCAGTAGGAACAATTCTGAAGGACAAAGAGCAAACCATGAGAAGTGAAAACCTCTGGGTCTAAGCAAAGGACAGTAATCAGCAAGAGACAAGGGAAAGTGATTGATGAAATGGAATAGTGTTAATATCAAAAGACTGTTAACCTAATATTAATTCAGGAGAAGGCCAGAAGGGTACTGGAGAACTTAACTCTAAAAGTCAGCTACAGAAACCTTTTTGTCTCAATAGTTCCTATGGTTTCATGGTTTAGAGGCTCTCATGAGTCTGTGAATCAGAATGGGAGTTGATTGGGCTATCGGTATGAATACTGTCACTGCTGAGATATTTCTGACATCACTTGCCAATACCATGGGGTCGGGTGAGGTAGGAACTTTGGGATAAGGAGTTTGTCCACCCCAAGTGGAGGTAATCTGATCTAAAATGACCTATAAATGGAAGTGATCCTGCCACAATAGAAATTTGATATGGTTGACACTGGTTTACTTTTCCAAAAAATGCCCCAGTAGAATACAGGTCAGTACAAAATAAAGCAAGATGCCTACTTTTAAAGTTTAAACCCTTTATCATGAAGGACTTAGGAACAAAAGGACATACAAATAGCCCTTTAAGCCCAACCTTTGTGCAAGCAGAGGTTTGGGGTGGATTAAAGCTATCTTGTGGAGCTCTGATTGAGGTGTCATCACAGGGGCTGGTCCACTGCAGAGACATCCATGCCAGTGGAGATGAGGATGGTGGCAGTTCTCAGCAGAGAATTTGACACTCAGTTTTGAATGTGGAAAGGCAGACGGAACAGGGAGTTATAAGGGCAGCAGAGGAGGAGTCTCTCAGAACCACAAGAAATTTCAGGAAAAGATTTTAAAAGAGTTTATGTATTCTTCCCAAGTCTACCCTTTAGCAAAATAGGGGAATGAGTTGGCAAAGGAGAAATCCCAAGGCCTCTGTGATTCTACCTCCAAGACCAGTAGGGTTCCATGAAAAAGGGCCACTGTTCTTACATGCCCACTGCGGAAGTGAAAATGTGTTTAAAGTGCTCAAAAGACACTTTTTTGAGTGAGTGATAGGTGTGCACTGAAGGACTGAAATGAAATGAAAATTCATTGAACATAATTGTTAATTCTCACTAAGTGATAGAAAGAACCATCTTTGTTTACTGGGTTTATCTGGCAATGTGAGGTTAAGGAAAAACTAAGATGAGTTTAAAATACAGAGTAAACTAAACTGATCTCTATACACAAAAGAATAGGAATTTGAGGGGAGGGGGATGAGGCGTAAATGGGCCGCAGGGAGGAATGATAAATGAGTTGAGACAGAGGGGGAGGAAATTCCTGGTTTTGGGAATCGCCACAATACTTTAAAAAGAAAGACGCCGAGTTTCCACTGAGATTTTTATACTGTGCAACCTTAGTCCTAAGCCTTGAGTGAAGACTACCATACACAGTCCTGAGTCAGGGTTCTCTGGATGAAAAAGGATTAGGATTGTATCCAGGAACCAAACAGTGCTGGAAAGGAATGTGACAAATTCAGCATAGCCCAGAGAACTCACTACAGGTAAGAATTCTAAAAGAAAGCCTCATTATCACAATCATCACCATCTCCCTGCCCCACATATACTCCTTCTCATTACCACCATCACCACTGAGAATTTCTGATATGTAATAAAATATCAGATATGTCATTGTATATTTCATGGGCTTCAAACCAAGTGTATCTAAATATTAAAGGGCAAAGTAGTCAGAACAAGTGGAGATCTGGGACATGGTGGAAAGAGCTGAAATCTGAGTCTACACTCTAACAGAGCACCCTGAACTCAGTCACTAAGAGCTGCACAGTTTCTGGTTTTGTCCTGTTTTTATTCCATTTCACTTAATGCCTTATGGAGCATTTCTCAGAGATGTAAAGAAAAGTCCCAGGAGAAAAAACTGAGTAGCTCACAGGCCTGGAGACAGTGACTCTTCCTCTATTAGAGGGATCCCTGGGCAATTTCTCGATGCCTTGGGGAAAGATGTTCATTGCTCTAGTTCTTCTGGAAGAATCACTGTGTATGTAAATATATTTACTTTCTGTCTTCCATTCGCATGGGAATAGGATGCAGAAATCTTCCCCAGTGGCCGCCGATATTTAGAGCCTCTGAGAAGTCAGATAACTTAAAAATGAACCCAGGGTGAGGACATGTTGGATGTCTTAGAGATATCTAACTGTGAAGAACTCTAACACTGCTAGAAATTAATTCTTTATCTAAAGAAGGCTTCTGATACTTCTTCAGGAACTTGTAATTTTTAATTTTTGCTTTTGTTTTTTATTTAAGCTCTGATAGGATACAGAATGTAATATGGAATCTAACAAAGCGCTAAACCCAACAGCTTTGTTTTTTCTGTTCAGGATGTGTGCTTAATCATTTCCATGATCAAAGTACATAATTACCTGTACACACCAGACATGAGATTAACAGATCCACAAGATTCTGTTTCTTCAGCTTTTCTCAAGACAGCCTATAATGCCTATCTCCCTCATAAACTGTGGTCAAGGTCTTTGTGCTTATATCTGAAGTGTTTTCCAACATGACATCTTTTAACTCTAATACTTTTGCAAAGTATCTTCCTTTTCCCAATAAGTTGGCTCCTGAAAAGCAGTATACCCCCTGGATGTTTGCAAATCAAATGTATATTAAAGATAACCAGGAAACTTAGTCTTCATAAAGACCCTAGCAAAAAGTAAAGAAATTTTGTAGTGTAAACAATGGCCCCTAATCCATTGGTTCTATAAGTTTGTATGTAAGCAGACTTTCTTTAAGTCAATTATATCTACATACTTTAAAATGTGATGTTATTTTTTTTGTCACCAAACTACTATTAAACTACCTATGACCTCTTCTTATCCCCCCAATCCCAATTAAACTAGAACTCTGCAATCCTATAGCACATCTCAGCCACGTGATACACTGGTGTCCCATTTGCACTTCTTTTCCTTATGGAATGACTTTCTAATTGGCTTAAGTATAATATAATTGTGTCACAGAAGAAAAATGCCCATTATCATTAAATCTGCACTCTGGACCATTAATAGAGAGGGAGGAGGAGCTAAGGAAGACCGGCTCCTCTAAACCCCCAGCCTAAGATTAAATGTGTACTAATCTATCATTCTATCTGTCTATAAAAGTGTTCTGCTGCTGCCTCAGCCTTCACACTGCACGGAACCAGTTCACATATATTTCCCATTTGGGGCTACGGGCAAAGTTCCACCGAGGTCTGGTCCAGCAACCTCCCCCAGGGCTTTCAGGGTCATAAGTCCTGCAGGTTTACGATGGTTTGGTTTTAACTTCTGACTACATTGGGCAAGATTTTACATACCTGATGATAGCAAGCCTTGCTGTGGGCCAAAAAGCCCTGCAATCCAATTGGTGGTAAGTCCTGCTAATTCCCCAAAGCCTAGCAAGGAAGCTGAGAAAAAGGATAAAACACACAAAAAAATAGAATTGTTGCTAGGCGTACACAATCTGGCTGTCAGAAAGTGTTCGAGGATTGATTTGAAAAAAAAAAAAAAATGTATGCTTGTGAATTTTTATGTAGAGAACGTGTCTTGTGAATTCTATGGCCATGCTGCACTTGACCATGGTATCCCCACAATTCATTTTGCAAATCTTGGGGAATCAAAGACTTGAATTCTGGAAGTCATAACCAATAAAGGGACCATTGGACCAGCAAGAGCTCCCTGACTTTTGACAACATGCTTCCATCTTCCATGAAACATTTCCTGACCATTCTTTGTCTTTCAAACCTACCTGGTACTTTCAATGGGTTAAAACATGTTTAGAAATATACCTTCTGAAGAGACCTTTGGGTGTTGCTTATGGTTCTGATTAATGATCTCAACCCTACATTTATTTTGCTTCCTAGAAATAAAAGGCACCAAAAAAGTTCATTTACCTTTATTTCTTCTTTTCTTCCTTTTTTTTAAAAGATGATGTTTGGACCCAAATATCAACCTATGTATGGATTAAGAGAGGCCCCTTTTGCAAAAAGTTCTGAGAGTTCTCTAGTAGGACTGCATTACATTCCAACACACTCTCAAAATGTCACTCTCCAACAGCCTCCCCCTCCTAGCTCTAACCTAAAACCAGACATGTAATCACTAAAATATTCCATACTTCTTTTACGAAATGAAGGAAGGAGATGGGTTTTGATCAGCAGTGAGATGTGCCTCAGTCACATCTGATGCGATGGTTCACGTGACAAACTCAGCTACTACCAGAGTTTTGGGGGGCTTTATTTTTAAGTGATTTTTTTTTTCTCTACATGCTTTCAGCACTGTCATTAAATGGTTGACTCTTTAGGTTCATCCTGGTGGGAGTGTGTGTTAGTAAAACTTCTTAAGCCATTTTTCTGGGAATAATTATTCAACAAATATTTCTTGAATTTTCACCAAGTGTTCAGCCTGTGCTACAGGTTGGAGAAGATATGTAAGCCATGCAAGATATTTTGATTCCTCTCAATAAGCTCGTAATTAAGATGGGGAAAGAGGGCTAAGAGCGTGAAGCAACACTCAGCATACACAGTGGTGTATCATGGAGGTCAGGTTATCCAGTTCATCTAATATCAGTGGTTCAGAACCTCTTCTGGGTCCAGAGGCACTTGGTAGTTCAGAAGAAGGCTATGTAGTCTCTCCCCAGAAATAAGCATATGGTTTATACACACAAAATTTCACATGGATTCCAAAGAAGAGAGGGATGGTCCATGAAATTCCTGAAATCCACTCACGAATGCAGGAGCAGTTTATGGATCCCTCCCCTAAGAACTATTGAAGTTCAGAGGAGAAGCTCAGTGAATTCAGAGGGAAGTTAAATATGGTTTAGGGAAGGCATTAGGATTTAAAATTTACTTTGGATGGCTGATGAAATTTAGGAGAAGGGAAAGAAAATGAATCTTTCTGAGAGACATAGTAAGTAACTTATATAAGTCATCTCATTTAATCTACGGAGTAAGTCAATGAAGAAGGTTCTTTGTCCCCTATGCTGGATGGAAGAAATGAACACTGGGGAAGCTGCATAAATTTCCCAAGATGACTCTCAGTCAGCTATTTAATTCCTTAGCTGAAGTGAAACAAACATCTATGTGAAAACAGATCCCAAGCTATTTCTACTACACACTCCATTGAAGAGAAGAGACAATAAATCTTGTCTAACCTAATGAGTATGTCCACTAGTGTGCATACATGGAGAGGCTAGAGGTGAGGAGGAGTGGAAGAATGCTTTTCTAGCTCTCTAGGAGAGATACATACTCTACTGTTACTACATTAGATGAGCTGAGGACACCTAGTAAAGCTAGGAGTGAATTATGGTGACTCTCCTTTTCAGGTCACTATATGGTTTTTGGGATAAAACAGGATTACTGTTTTCAACTTTCTGTTCTGTCCTTGTACTAAGATAATACCCATTTTACATGTGACTTGTCCATACTTCCTAGTAGGCAAAGTGTATAACATCACACCATCGACCTTGGAATGGGTCTTGTGAATCAATAGCTTTGGCCAATGGAATATGAGTGGAAGTGTTGTTGTGCCAGTTCAGAGCCAAGGCTTCAAATAGGGGAGTTTTCTTTTACCCCTCCTGATCCTCTACCCTCTATCATAAAGACAGTATGCCATAGCTAGTGGGATGAGAAGATACATGGAGCAGATGGGAACCCAGCTTGTAGCCTAGAGGCAATTCTAGCTGAGCCCAGTTAAGCCAGCAGAGCTATAGCTGACTTGCAGAACTGTGAGAAATAAGTGGGGTAAGTGATTGAGATTTTGAGGCTGTTTGTTACCGAAAACCCTGACTTTTGAAGCATGACCTCATTTTGAGACCAACCAGTAGGCTAAGTGTCACCAGAGAAATTCAAATAACATCAGGGTAAATTCCAGAACCAACCTGATGTAACTAGGTTGCCTCAAGTCTGGGATAATGTGGACAAGATAGGACTCTTGACCTCTTTTCTCTACTGTCAGCACAGGGCTTAGGCTCTAGAAAGATGGTTGGAGGCTAAAGATCTTTCGAGGAAGGTGTTCTTGGTGAGACAATCCTAGCTAAATTAAATTCAAGAATATGATTTGACTGTAGGTTTTCTCTTTTCTTCCTCTTTCTCCATGCAGAGGAGGCATAAAATATATATGACAAAAAACATAGAGAACTGAAAAACTTAGTTCACAAAGTTGGCAACCAGAGTGAATAACAGTGTGTGCTGTACTTTTAGAATTCTTATGCATATACAAAAACCATCACACACATTCTAGGTCTTACCAATGATTTCTGTGAGCACACTGTTCTAGTAATTGGTCACACAGTCTCAGTCTCACCCCTGACAGGGCCTAATTAGCATTCTCTCGTTCTCTACTGAGGGTTGTGTACCAGGGAACAGACAGATGACTACCAGCTTCTCATTAACGCAACTCCAAGACCTATTTACTTTAATGCAGTTAAAAGGCAGACTGTGGCCTCAGCAAAAAGACTTTTAAAGACATTTTAACAACCATGTAAAGTCTATGAGATACATCTAAAGTGGTCCAAAAGGGGAAATTCATAATGATAGAGGCCTTTCTCAAAAGTCCAGAAAAATCTCAATAAACAACCTAACCTACCACCTAAAAGAATTAGAAAAAGAAGAACAAACAACACCTAAAGTGAATAGAAGAAAACAATAAAGATCAGGGAGGAAATAAATAAACTAGAGATTAAAAAATAGAAAAAAATCAATAAAACCAAGAGCTTGTTTTTTGAGAGAATAAACAAAATTGATAAACCTCTGGCCAGGCCCATCAGAAAGAAAAGAGGAAGGACACAAATAAAATAAGAAATGAAAAAAGAGAAATTGTTGGTACCAATACTGCAGAAATATAAAAAAACAATAAGAGAATACTATGAATGATTATATACCAACAAATTTGACAATTTAGAAGAAATGGACACATTTCTAGAAACATATAGCCCACCAAAACTGAATCAAGAAGAAATAGATAATATGAACAAACTGATCACTAGGAGTGAAATAGAATCTGTAATTTAAAATTCCATGCAAACAAAAGTTCAAGATCGGATGACTTCACTGGGGAATTCTACCAAACATATAAAGAACTTACACTGATCCTTCTCAAGCTCTTCCTAAAAACTAAAGAGGAAGGAACACTCTCAAAGTCATTCTATGAAGCCACCATCACCTTGTTACCAAAACTAGACAAAGACACTACCAATAAAGAAAATTACAGGCCAATATCTTTGATGAACATAGATGCAGAAATCCTCAACAAAATATTAGCAAACTGAATCCAACAATACTTAAAAAGAATCATACACCATGATCAAGTTGGATTTATCCCAGGGTCACAAGGATGGTTCAACATTTGCAAATCAATCAATGTGATATACAATATCAACAAAAGAAAAGACAAAAGCCACATGATCATCTCAATAGATGCAGAAAAATCATTTGATAAAATTCAATATCCATTTATGATAAAAAAAAAAACTCTTAGCAAAGTGAGGACAGAGGGCATATACCTCAGCATAATAAAAGCTATTTATTACAGACTCACGTCTACATAATACTCAACCGTGAAAACTGAAAGTCTTTCTGCTAAAATCTGGAAAGAGAAGAATGCCCACTCTCACCACTGCTACTTACACAGGATTTCCAATAAGTGGAAGTCCCTAGCCACAGAAATCAGATAAGAAAAAGAAATAAAGGATATTTAAATTGGAAGGGAAGAGGCAAAAGTGTCATTATATGCAGGTAACATGATACAATGTGTGCTGCTGCAGCTGCTGCGTCGCTTCAGTCGTGTCCGACTCTGTGCGACACAATGGACGGCAGCCCACCAGGCTCCCCCGTCCCTGGGATTCTCCAGGCAAGAACACTGGAGTGGGTTGCCATTTCCTTCTCCAATGCATGAAAGTGAAAAGTGAAAGTGAAGTCGCTCAGTCCTGTCCGACTCTTCGCGACCCCATGGACTGTGGCCTACCAGGCTCCTCTGTCCATGGGATTTCCCAGTCAAGAGTACTGGAGTGGGGTGCCATTGCCTTCTCCGGATCAGATCAGATCAGATCAGATAAGTCACTCAGTCGTGTCTGACTCTTTTCGACCCCATGAATCACAGCACACCAGGCCTCCCTGTCCATCACCAACTCCCGGAGTTCACTCAGACTCATGTCCATCGAGTTAGTGATGCCATCCAGCCATCTCACCCTCTGTCGTCCCCTTCTCCTCTTGCCCCCAATCCCTCCCAGCATCAGAGTCTTTTCCAATGAGTCAACTCTTCGCATGAGGTGGCCAAAGTACTGGAGTTTCAGCTTTAGCATCATTCCTTCCAAAGAAATCCCAGGGCTGATCTCCTTCAGAATGGACTGGTTGGATCTCCTTGCAATCCAAGGGACTCTCAAGAGTCTTCTCCAACAGCACAGTTCAAAAGCATCAATTCTTCAGTGCTCAGCCTTCTTCACAGTCCAACTCTCACATCCATACATGACCACAGGAAAAACCATAGCCTTGACTAGATGAACCTTTGTTGGCAAAGTAATGTCTCTGCTTTTGAATATGCTATCTAGGTTGGTCATAACTTTCCTTCCAAGGAGTAGGCATCTTTTAATTTCTTGGCTGCAGTCACCATCTGTAGTGATTTTGGAGCCCAGAAAAATAAAGTCTGACACTGTTTCCACTGTTTCCCCATCTATTTCCCATGAAGTGATGGGACCAGATGCCATGATCTTCGTTTTTCTGAATGTTGAGCTTTAAGCCAACTTTTTCACTCTCCATTTTCACTTTCATCAAGAGGCTTTTTAGTTCCTCTTCACTTTCTGCCATAAGGGTGGTGTCATCTGCATATCTGAGGCTATTGATATTTCTCCCGGCAATCTTGATTCCAGCTTGTGTTTCTTCCAGTCCAGCGTTTCTCATGATGTACTCTGCATATAAGTTAAATAAGTAGGGTGACAATATACAGCCTTGACGTACTCCTTTTTCTTTTTGGAACCAGTCTGTTGTTCCATGTCCAGTTCTAACTGTTGCTTCCTGACCTGCATACAAATTTCTCAAGAGGCAGATCAGGTGGTCTGGTATTCCCATCTCTTTCAGAATTTTCCACAGTTTATTGTGATCCACACAGTCAAAGGCTTTGGCATAGTCAATAAAGCAGAAATAGATGTTTTTCTGGAACTCTCTTGCTTTTTCCATGATCCAGCGGATGTTGGCAATTTGATCTCTGGTTCCTCTGCCTTTTCTAAAACCAGCTTGAACATTGGGAAGTTCATGGTTCACATATTGCTGAAGCCTGGCTTGGAGAATTTTGAGCATTACTTTACTAGCGTGAAAACCCTAAAAACTCCACACAAAAACTACTAGAACTGAAAACAAGTTAAGCAAGGTAGCATGATATAAGATTAACATACAGAAATACATTGCATTTCTTTACAATAACAATTATTTGCCAGAAAGAGAAAGTAAAAATGAATCCCTTTAAAATCACATCAAAAAAAAAAAAACAAAACAAAACACTCTACAAATGGCACCCCACTCCAGTACTCTTGCCTGGAAAATCCCATGGACGGCAGAGCTGGTGGGCTGCAGTCCGTGGGGTTGCTAAGAGTTGGGTATGACTGAGCAACTTCACTTTCACTTTTCACTTTCATGCATTGGAGAAGGAAACGGCAACCCACTCCAGTGTTCTTGCCTGGAGAATCGCAGGGACGGAGGGGCCCGGTAGGAGGCCGTCTGTGGGGTCGCACAGAGTCGGACACGACTGAAGCAACTTAGCAGCAGCAGCAATGAGGTGAAACTCTTTTTTGTTTTTAATTTATTTATTTTAATTGGAGGCTAATTACAATATTGTGGTGGTTTTTGCCATACACTGACATGAATCAGCCATGAGTGTACATGTGTTCCCCATCGTGAACCTCCCTCCCACCTCCCTCCCCATCCTGTCCCTCAGGGTCATCACAGTGCACCAGCCCTGAGCACCCTGTCTCAGGCATCGAACTTGGACTGGCTATACATGTTTAAATGCTATTCTTTCAAATTGTCCCACCCTTGCCTTCTCCCACAGAGCCCAAAAGTCTGTTTTTTACATCTGTGTCTCTTTTGCTATCTCACATATAGAGTCTTCATTACCATCTTTCTAAATTCCATATATATGAGTTAATATACTGTATTGGTGTTTTTCTTTCTGACTTACTTCATAAAGGAAATTGAAAATGATTCAAAGAAATGGAAAATATATCCCATGCTCTTAAAGAAGAATTAATATTGTTTAAATGTTCATACAACCCAAAGCAATCTACAGATTTAATGTTATCTCTATCAAATTATTCATAACATTTTTCACAGAACTAGAACAAATAATTCCAAAATTTAATGGCAATGGCAACCCACTCCAGTACTCTTGCCTAGAAAATCCCATGGATGGAGGAGTCTGGTAGGCTGCAGTCCAGGGGGTCGCTAAGAGTCAGACACGACTGAGCGACTTCCCTTTCACTTTTCACTTTCATGCATTGGAGGAGGAAATGGCAACTCACTCCAGTGTTCTTGCCTGGAGAATCCCAGGGACGGCGGGGCCTGGTGGGCTGCCGTCTATGGGGTCACACAGAGTCAGACACGACTGAAGCGACTTAGCAGCAATGGCACCACAAAAGACCTAGAACTGGCAAAGCAATCCTGAGTGGGGAAAAACAGCTGGAAGGATAACTTCCTCAGACTTCAGACAATACTACAAATGTTCAGTAACCAAAATGACAAGATATTGGCATAAAAACAGACATATAGAGCAATGGAATAGAATAGAGAATCCAGAAATAAACGCATACACCTAAGGTCAATTAATCTTCTACAATCTTCAAGCAAGATATACAATGAAGAAAAGAGAGTCTCTTCAGCAAGTAGTGTTGGGAAATAGGGACACCTACATGTAAATCTTTGAAGTTAGAACACTTCCTCACATCATACACAAAAATAATCTTGAAATGGCTTAAAGATTTAAATATAAGAGGATATAATAAACCTCCTAAATGAAAACACAGGCAAAACATTCTCTGACATATGTGATAGCAACATTTTCTTAGGTCAGTCTTCCAAGGCAAAAGAAGTAAAAGCAAAAATTCCAAAAAAAAAAAAAAAAAAAAAGGAACCTAATAAAACTTAACAAGCTTTCAACAGGCAAAGGAAACTATAAACAAAAGGAAAGGATAACCTATGGAGTGAGAGAAAATATTTGCAAACCATGAGACTGACAGAGCTTAATTTCCAAAATAT
Source organism: Bubalus kerabau (assembly GCF_029407905.1). NCBI lineage: Eukaryota > Metazoa > Chordata > Mammalia > Artiodactyla > Bovidae > Bubalus > Bubalus kerabau. The sequence continues at coordinate 92,031,025 of NC_073627.1, forward strand.
ATAAACGGCTCATACAGCTCAATATCAAAAAGCAAACAACCCAATAAAAACGTGGGCAAAAACCCTAAATTGACATTTCTCCAAAGGAGAGACACAGATAGCCAATAGGTACGTGAATGCTCAATATTGCTAATTCTTAGAGAAATGCAAATCAAAACTATACTAAGGTATCACCTCATACCAGTTAGGATGACTGTCATCAAAAACTCTACAAATAATAAACGCTTGAGAGGATGTGGGAAAAAGGAACCCTTCTACTCTGTTTGCAGGAATGTGAACTGGTACCGCCACTGTGGAGAACAGCAGGGAAGTTCCTTAAAACACTTAAAATAGGGCTACCATTTGATCTAGCAATCCCACTTCTGGACATATACCTGGAGAAAACTTTCATTTGAAAAGAAATACGCACCGCAATGTTCACAGCAGCGCTATTAATAATAGCCAAGACATGGAGGCAACCTAAGTGTCCAACAGATGAATGGATAAAGAAGAATGAGAATATTTACACAATGGAATACTATTCAGCAATAGAAAAGAAAGAAATAATGTCACTTGCAGCAACATAGATGGGCCTAGAAATTAGCATACTAAATGAAGTAAGTCAGACAGAGAAAGACAAATATCATATGACATCACTTATTCTGGAATCTAAACTATACAAATGAACTCAGTTATAGAACAGAAACCAACTCAGACATAAACATCCAAACAGATACACATTATTCCACATAAAATAATAACAAGATCCTATTGTACAGCACAGGGAATTATATTTAATATCTTATAATAATGTATGGGCTTCCTTGGTGGCTCAGACGGTAAAGAATCCGACCTGGGTTTGATCCCTGGGTTGGGAAGATCCCCTAGCGGAGGGCATGGCAAGCCACTCCAGTATTCTTGCTGGAGAATCCCATGGACAGAGGAACCTGCTGGGTTACAGTCCATAGCGTCGCAAAGAGCTGGACACAACTGAGTGACTAAGCACAACACAGCACATAATAACCTATAACAGAAAAGAATCTGAAAAAGAATATATATCTGTGTATATGGAACTGAATCACTTTGCTGAACACCACAATCTAACAAAACTGTGAATCAACTATGCTTCAACAACAACAACAAAGTATGTGAACCAAAAAATATATATATACATTCTATAGTTTTTATTTGATCCGGCTTCTCAGCTGTTCTACTAAACTACAGAGGACCTGGCTCAGAGCCCTCGAGTGCTGGTGAAGGAGGAGGACAGTGGCAGGAGATCCTCTCACAGGCGTCTTTTTGTTCCACCCAACCGAACGCATCCTGACACCCTGACAAGACATCACCAGTGTGTAGGACATTCCATCAGACAGAGTCTAGACTGATGCTTGTTCACTTCAGGTTTTGTAAAGGGAGCTACTTGGACTCCAGTTTTGGCTGCACAACTGTGCCGGGCTTTAGCAGCTCAAATGTTGGCGCCTAAGCCTTGCTCCAGTGCCAAACATTTGTCCGCACTCTGTTCCCATGCAGCAGGAACTCGGCTCTGTCGACATCCCTGTGACGGGAGGAAGGCACTCCTTTTCCCATCCCACCGTGGGATGTGTGTCCCGTGGCAGTGAAGTCAAAGGGGCTGGGCACACGTCTTGAAGTGAGCTGCAGGGCCGGTCCTCAGGGAAGTCAGAAAAACTGGTCCGCAGCCCTCAGTAACTGACCCCTGAGCGGGGAGGACACAGCTCACAATCTGCTCTCAGGGTTGTGTGGCTTCTACATTCGGGTGTTTCTAAGCTCTGCTATTGGATCGTTAGAACTTATAGGATCTCTCTACATACGGTGAATGGGCTGAAAGATCAGACGGTTTCATCAGTGCAGTCTTTCTGTCAGTGCAGCCTCCCCAGACAATGAGAAACTGTGTTACAGGAAACCTGCTCCCCAATTAGAAGCCTCCCTGCCTTAGCGAGCTCATCGCAGCTGAATAGACCTTTCTTTCCTGTCAGCTAAGTGATGCATTATCTACAAGGATATCAACACAGCCATATTTTGGACTAAAGGGCTTTTTGACTTTTAAGAAATGGAGATTGGGAGAAAGTTGGGTTTAAAATGCCATCTGGCTTAGAGGCCCTTATTCAACCTCTCTAATCAGTTCAACAAAATACCTATAAAGTCACAGAAACAAATGCAAACTTATGCCGCCAGCAAAACTGGAACTAAATAACCTATTTTCAGAATCTAGGATCAACTTCCATTAACTGAAAGACTGGCAAAATGGGATTAAAACCACAAACCACGACGCCTGCTGCTATAACCACAGAAATAGAGCAAACTTCCCCCTGCCATGCTGAAAACAGACGGGAGGAGGGAAGTGGTCCCTGCCCTTCTCCGTATCTGATCCCTGGGCTCAGACATGCCGGAGACTACTAACTGGGTAACAGGGGCCTTCTCTCTCTGTGGTGATGCTCTCTGGAGACTTGTGCTGTCCTCATCACCTCTCATCCTGGCCCAACACTTTCTCTCTTATATTTAGTCAGATATAGGAATTCCCAGCAAATGCATGGAAAGCACAATTCTCTGAATCACAGCAGGCAGCACTGCTCTCCAGAAGCAGTCCCGGGAAGGGCACACGCGGAAGTGACAGCCTTTTAGGATTTCCATCAGGGTCAGTGTCAGGAGGTGGGGGTGAGGTGAAATGAAATGTCCGTCTAACAGGAGCCCTTGAGACGTCTCAGCCTAGGGTTTGAGGAGGGTCTAGGAGCTGTGATCGTGAACATGTTCTTCAGCTGCTCATATGAAGAATGAGATCGAAGACAAACCACAGACTCTATTTTTGAAAAACACTGTATCTTCCATTCTTTAAAAATAAGAAAAGTGAATAACTAACATCAGGCCTTTTCAAAACGTTAGACAAAAAAATAAGTAAAAGGACACTGACTCTGAAGACTTACAGGATGAACCAAAATTTGAAAATGATTTTTTTATAGTAACTAGTAGGAAATTTTAGAGAACCATGTCTCATCCTCAGTAAGAAGACAGAGAGGAGCGAAAAGCACCTTGAAAATTGGCTACGGTGATAAACCAACAAATGAGATGAAATGAATGATGAGCAGGTAAGAGTTCTACCAAGAGTGCTGACAGAGCTGTGACCTCTCCAAAAATGCTGCCTTGTTCAGTGGAACTAAATAGAGGGAAAGGAAATGAGCTTTCCAAAGCTGCTGAGTCTGCCATTTCCCTTTGGTCAATGGTGAGGAAAAAGCTCACCGTGGGAGAGGGAGAAAATCAAGAAACCATTGGGTAAACAGAACAATTAGGATGGACACACACCTCTCTAACTAGTGAGTCTTAGGTGCCCCAAGTCCAGGTCTGTGTGGACTTCCCAGGTCCAGGCAGAAATGAGGGTATGCTGCAATGGGGGGCTTATTTTGTACTGGGGGAGCACTTCTCTATCAAGGAATTGACAGCAGATCTTCTTATAACTCTCTTAGCAAATATGGGGAGAGGGGACCCAAATGGTGATGCCCACTTCCATGGTTCAACAGGAAAAAAAACCTATGGGACGTCAATGAACATCTGGAGAGTCAGCCAGCACAAGCAGCCTAGAGGAATTTGCAGAGATAGCTGTGTTCCTGGGTGGGCAACCACACATTCCATGATGTGAAGCATCTAAATTTAGTTCCTGGTGTCATGTTAGATATGATTTACTCTGAATTCCTTATTATGCCTCTCCCACAAATCAAATCATGCTACAGTATGCACTTAATTGGGGTTGAAATCCTTCCAAACATGTTTGGTGCTTGTTAACTTGCTCCTTCTTTGAGGTTAACCAAAAGACAATGATGAAAATCTTCACCACCAGCCATATAAAGAGAAATAGACGAAGTGCTAAAATAATAACACCCAGAGTTAGAACTGTGACAAACATCATCAATCAGATCCCTGCAGGCCGACCACACCTCCAGCTGTGAGGCTGTCGGGCCTCATCATCTCCATAGGGCTGGGCTGGAGCAGCAGGTCGAAGGGAGGCTTCCCATCAGAGCCAAGCCACTGACTCATTGATTGGTCCTCTTCCCCTTCTATCAACTTCAGCACATCCATGACCAGGATGCTGGGGAAGCCTCCTCCTGGGAGCTGACCAGCTTGCTGCACAGGGGAAAGGTTTCTGAGTGGTGGGTGATGGTTGTGTGGGTGTGGCTATGGTGAAGTAGAAAGATGAAGGATTTAGACTCTCAATCAGTTCTGGCCTGCTAGTGAAGAGTTGTATGATTTCATCTCCTGGAGCTTCAAGGAGAATATCAGTTGTTACTTTGCAGAGTTGTTAAGAGGAACAAATAAGACTTAAAAAACCAAATAAGATTAAAAAAAAAAAAAAGAATTGAAGCTGAAGAAGTAAGCTGGAGCTATAGGCGGGATCCAGGAAAGCCCACAGGAACACATGTATACCTGTGGCGGATTCATTTGGATGTTTGGCAAAACTAATACAATTATGTAAAGTTTAAAAATAAAATAAAATTAAAAAAAAAAGAAAATCTATTGTAAAGTGATTAACAAAATATCTAGCACATAGTGAGCAGTCAATAAAAATGTTCTTTCAAATGTTCATTAAAGAAAAAAACAAACAGACACTTAAAGTCAGCATCAAATCTCCATGGAGAAGTGTAGAGGTTGTGAGTAGCAGTCTAGAGACTAGCTCAGCAAATAAACAGCTAATGAGAGAGAGTGGCGCTCGGTAGTCCATGCAAACCTAACAAGGCCACTAGATCTGCCTGGAGGAATTCTAAGAAAGCAGCTGAATTCTAAGAGGACAGGTGAGTGGCTAGATGCACAAGGCCCTTCTTCTTGCTGGTCCCAAGCACCAATCAGGGACTTCTAGGCTCCTATCACAAAGAGTTAAGAATGCTATTGAAATTCAAGTTCTTGGCAGAATCAATCTTTTCAGAGGAAAACAAACACAATATTGCCTGTTCAGTCACCCAGGTCATCCAGGGGAAAGTCTCCAACTTCAGTCCCATGAAGTGATGAAGGGAACTCTGAAAGGCACTTCCAGAGGGCCAGATCTGATGGGCACCCACCTTGCAAGCCCCAGCCAGAGCCAGCAGAGCAAGCCATGTGGGACCAGAGATTGTCCTCTTTCCCAGGGCTCTATCTGAATTCTGAGGACTCTGAATCTTTTCCAGCACATTTAAAATTTAGTAATTTATTTAAAGATAATTCAGACATGGCAGATCACTCAGGCAGAGTATAATTTTTCTCACATATCAGAAAAGTTATTATAACATTTCTTTCTGAATCATTGTGAACACTCTGATGCTCTTTGATATTATTGAGATTTTAATTGTAAGTGAATGGGCTCTTCTGTGAATCAAAAGCATTTCATTGTTTTCTTGAGAGTTGGACTATAAAGAAGGCTGAGTGCCAAAGAATTGATGCTTTCAAATTGTGGTGCTGGAGAAGATTCTTGAGAGTCCCTTGGACTGCAGGGAGATCAAACTTGTCAATCCTAAAGGAAGTCAACTTTGAATATTCACTGGAAGGACTGATGCTGAAGCTGAAGCTCCAGTACTTTGGCCACCTGATGCGAAGAGCCAAGTCAATGGCAAAGATCCTGATGCTGGGAAAGATTTAAGGCAGGAGGACAAGGGGATGACAGAGGATGAGATGGTTGGATGGCATCACTGACTCAATGGACATGAGTCTGAGCAAACTCAGATAGTGAAGGACAGGGAAGCCAGGCATGTTGTAGTCATGGGGTTGCAAAGAGTTGGATATGACTTAAAGACTGATCAAAGACATACAGATCCAAACATAATGAATCATTTCAGAGACAAAGACAAGGTTTGTCAAGTGCTTAAAATAATTGATAAAAATGAATATCTAATAACATATGAATGTGTCGATGCCAAGATGTTCAAAAGAGATATATCCTATTTCTGCAGTGTACACTGCTATGTCAAAACTTCTCCTGGAGTTGGGCTGGACTGAGCAGGATGGAAGTGTGCAGGAACAGAGGGCAAAAACAGCAGAGGGAGATGTGAAAGGAGCAGGCAGATGGGGAGTAAAATAGAACATGGGCTTCAGACAATCTAGCTTGTCCCTACTTCCTGGGGAAGCAGAACCTACCAATGCCCTCCTGCAGCCCCTCTCCTGCTGACCACCCCACCCCCCAGAGGCAGCTGCCCCATTCCTCAGCCAGTGACATCATCAACCACCTACTAAGCTCCTCAGGCTGTATTTCCTCCTGACCTCACCTTCTCTTCAACTCTTCCCATCAGTAGAAGGAAAAAACGGGGTTTCAAATGGCAGCAAGGCAAAGAGGCCTTTTCAAAACCCACATCAAACACAAGAGGTCAACATGTGAAATAAAAAAGACACAGCCCTCTCATGATCCCTTGGTAGAAAGGTTCTGAGAGTCTCTGAAATTCACTGTAAGTGAAAATTGTAAGGTCAGTGAAGCTGCCAAAAGTTCTAAAAAACATCCTCTTGATGCCAAAGAACGACAAGCTTTGTTTCTTTTTATAAGGCAGGTAAGGCTCTTCGTAGTCCTGGAGCAGAAATTCAGAAGATAATATTGGATTTCAGGAAAAGACAAATCCTCACTACTGTTTCTTCTTCTGGTACCGAAAAAAAAAAAAGCATTAAAAACCATGGGGATATAAAGTACAGCATGATGACCATAGTTAATATACCATATTGCACATTTGAACGTTGCTAAAAGAATAGATCTTTTAAGTCTTTATTGTAAGAAGAAAACATATTTTTAAACTATCTATGGGGATGATGTTAGCTAGACTTGCTATGGTGATCATTTTGCAATGTATATAAACATCAAGTAATTAAGTTGTACACTTGAAACTAACATAATGTTATATGTTAATTATACTTCAATTAAAAATTAAATAAAACACAAAGAAAGGACATTAAGCTTCATGACATGAATGGTAAGAAAATGTTGGTCAAAGAAAGACAGGAAAAGATTTCTTTGTGGATCGCTTTCTAACCCCACCCTTCTAAAAATTATATCGCTGCTGCTGCTGCTAAGTCGCTTCAGTCATGTCTGACTCTGTGCGACCCCATAAATGGCAGCCCACCAGGCTCCCCCGTCCCTGGGATTCTCCAGGCAAGAACACTGGAGTGGGTTGCCATTTCCCTCTCCAATGCATGAAAGTGAAAAGTGAAAGTTAAGTCGCTCAGTCGTGTCCAACTCTTAGCGACCCCATGGACTACAGCCCACCAGGCCCTCCGTCCATGGGATTTCCAGGCAAGAGTACTGGAGTGGGGTGCCATTGCCTTCTCCAATATTTTATGGAAAAACCCAAATGAGATTTTTGGCCAACTCAACACTACAGAAAGAAGAATTGACAAAATACTTCCCAATTTGAATGGAGGCAGGTTATGGGAGACAGTAGGCAGCCAAGGCGAAAATAAGGTCCTTTGACAAAGACTGCATCCAGCCCCCAGCTAACCACTCCTTCCATCCCCGCTGTAACGCCTTCAGGCTACAGATAAATGGACAGAAATCTATGTTTATCCCTCGGACTGAAGCTGAGAGAAACAAGGTAGGCTGAGGTAAAGGAGGAAGCATGGCAAGGAGCATGTACTCATAACCTCTCAGAGCAAAGAGAAGACTGGCTAGAGATGCCTCCTGTTTTATACATTAAACATAAACAAGAAGAGAAGTGGCATGGCAACTATACCAACAGGCTACAGGGGGAAAGGGAAATAAAGGAAAAGAGCAGCAAAAGATACAATGAACCTGGTCTCAAAGAACAGAATGATACTCCTGGAAAATGTTTTGAGATATAACATTTTTTAAATACCTGCATTCAATAAAGGAAGATCAGAAAATGACAGAATGAGTTGAAAATGCATGATGCAAAGCTAAAGAAACTAGCAAATTATCAATACAAGTGTTTAATATATCTAATAAGTATGTAATAGCAAAGAAAAGAATTGATATAGCTGAATTCATTAATTTGAAAGACCTGAATTAATCACAAAGAATATAGATGAGAATAATAAAAAGATTATAGGAAATAGAGAAGAGATGGTATATGTAGAGAATAGATCAAGGAATGATCCTTCTACACATAAGGATAGCTATTATAAAACAAACAAGCAAAACAAACCTAAAAACCAAGTACTGGTGAGGACATGGAGAAATTGGAATCTTTGTGAATTGATGGTAGAAATGTGAAACTGGGCAGCCAGTATGGAAAATGTATGACTGCTTCTCAAAAATTTAAGAAAAAAAGAATTATCATATGATCCGTATGGTAATTATCATATAATTCTGAGTGTATACCCAAAATAATTGAAAGTAGGGACTTGAACAGATATTTGTGTACCTGTGTTCACAGAAGTATTATTCATGATAACCAAAAGATGGACATAAGTGTCCATCAACAAAAAAGTGGATAAACAAAATGTGGTCTATCCATACAAATGAATACTACTCAGCCTTAAAAAAGGAAGGTAATTCTGACACATGCTACAGTGTGGATGAACCTTGAAAACATTATGCTAAGTGAAATAAGCCAGTCACAAAAGGACAAATGTTGTATGATTTCACTTGTATGAGATATCTGGAGTGGTCAGATTCCTAGAGATCAAGTAGAGTGGTGGATGCAAGGGATGGAGCTGGTGAAACAGGGAATGAGGAGCTATTGTTTAAAGGGTGGAGAGCTTTAGTTCTGCAAGATAAAAACAGTTCTGGTGTTGGATGGTGGTTATGGTAGTACAGCAGTGTGAATGTACTTAATGTCACAAAACTTCACACTCAAAAATGGATAAAATGGTAAATTTTGTTATGTATATTTTACTACATTTTTTTAAAATTCCAAAGACATGAAGATGGCCAACAGACACATGAAAAGATGCTCAACATCGGGGGAGGAGCCAAGATGGCGGAGGAGTAGGACGGGGAGAACACTTTCTCCCCCACAAATTCATCAAAAGAGCATTTAAACATCGAGTAAATTCCACGAAACAACTTCTGAATGCCGGCAGAGGACATCAGGCACCCAGAAAAGCAACCCAACTCTTCGAAAGGAGGTAGGAAAAAACGTAAAAGACAAAAAAAGAGACAAAAGAGGGAGGGACAGAGTTCCATCCCGGGAAGGGAGTCTTAAAAAGAGAGCAGTTTCCAAACACCAGGAAACCTTCTCACTGCCCAATCTGTGCCGAGCTTTGGAAGCACAGAGGGCAACATAACAGGGAGAAAAAATAAATAAACAATTAAAACTTGCAGATCGCAAGCCCTACAGTAACTCCTCCAGTGGAGAAGCAGCACAGACACCTGCACACGCCATTAGCAAGCGGGGGCTGGGCAGGGAGGCGTGGCGCGGGCTGCATCGCTTAGAGTAAGAATCTGGCTTAAATACCCTGAGCACTATCTGAGCGAAATAATTTGGGCTAGCAAACCAGACTGTGGGATATCTACCACGCAAAAAGTCAGCCCTAACCTAAGACACCGCCAGGCCTGAGCATGGAACAAAGGACTGAACAGAGATAGCCAGCTGCAGACCTTCTCCCTCTGGTGACAGGCAGCCAGAGTCAGAAGGGGGCAATTGCAGCCCCAGAGAGACATTATCTATAAAACTGTAAGCAGGCTTCTTTGCTAACTAAAACTTCTTGGGGGTCTGGACGGTCAACAGCTGCCTGAGAAGGTGCGCCGGTTTTACACCCAGATAACCGAGTGGCGGGGAGGCAATAAGTCGCAGCTTTGGCGCTCGCCAAACACCTCATCACCTGAGCTGCTCAGACCTGGGAAGAGCACAAAACGCAGGCCCAACCGAGTCTGCACCTCTGAGGACTACCCGAGTGCCTGAACCTGAGCGGCTTGGACCTGGGAGGTGCATGCTGCTCAGGGCCGGCCTCGGATTGTTTCCAGTGGAACAACCTAGAGCCCGAGCAGTGTGGGCAGGGAGGCTACACGCGCCATGAGCAGGGGCAGACCCAGCGTGGCTGAGGCACTGCGAGCGCACGCCAATGTTATTTGTTTGCAGCATTCCTCCCTCCCTCCCCACAGCACAACTGAACAAGTGAGCCTAAAAAAAAAAAAAAAAGTGTCCTCCACCATCCCCTTTGTGTCAGGGTAGAAACCAGACACTGAAGAGACCAGCAAACAGAAGAAGCTATAACAGAGGGAAATTCCTTGAAAGCTACAGGCAATAGATTAAAACCCTGTGGTTACTACAGACTACATAGGAAGGGGCCTATAGATCTTGAGAAATATAAGTCGGACCAAGGAACCAGCCAAAAATGAACTGAACCCACAATACTCACAACAAAACCAGAGAAAGTCCTAGATATATTTTTACTATTTTTATGATCATTCTTTCTTTCTTTCTTTCTTTTTAGTTTTTTTAAAAAAAATTTTAAGTCCTCTATTGTTCCTTTAATTTTCACTTTTATAACCTATTACTTTGCAAAAAAAAAAAAGACCCTATTTTTTCTTCTTCAGCAAACTTCATATATATATATATTTTATAATTTTTTGACCTTGTTTTTTTTTTCTTCTTTTCTTTAACATTGTAGTTTTGAAATTCCAAACTCTACTCTAGATTTTTAATTTTAGCTTTTTGGTATATGTTATCAATTTTGTACCTATAGTTTTTTTATAATTTCTTTTACTTTTTTTTCCCCTCTGTTTCTTTCTCTTCTTCTTTTATATAACATTGTATATCTGAAATTCCAAACTCTACTCTAGATTTTTAATTTATGCTTTTTGGTATTTGATATCAATTTTGTACCTGTATTTTCTTTATAATTTTTGCGACATTGTTTTTGTTTGTTTGTTTGTTTTCTCTCTTTATTTTTCTTCTTCTTCTTCTTCTTTTAACATTGTATTTTTGAAATTCCAAACTCTACTCTAGATTTTTAATTTTTGCTTTTTGGTATTAGTTATCAATTTTGTACCTGTATTTTCTTTATACTTTTCATGACCTTATTTGTTTTTCTTTGTTCGTTTTTTCTCTCTTTCTTTTCCTTCTTCTTTTCTTTAACATCGTATTTTTGAAATTCCAAACTCTACTCTAGATTTTTAATTTTTGCTTTTATGTATTTGTTACCAATTTTGTACCTTTAAGAACCCAATCTTCAGGACCCATTTTTCACTAGGGAGCGAGATTACTGGCTTGACTGCTCTCTCTCCCTTTGGACTCTCCTTTTTCTCCACCAGGTCGCCTGTGTCTCCTCCCTAACCCCTCTCTACTCTACCCAACTCTGTAAATTTCTGTGTGTTCCAGACGGTGCAGAACACTTAGGGAACTGATTCCTGGCTGGATCTGTCTCCCTCCTTTTCATTCCCCCCTTTTATCCTTCTGGCCACCTCTGTCTCCTTCCTCCTTCTCTTCTCTGTATAACTCCGTGAACATCTCTGAGCTGTCCAGTTGTGGCGTGCACATAAGGAAGTGACTACTGGCTAGCCCACTCTCTCCACTATTGATTCCACCTCATCTCATTTGGGTCACCTCTAACTCCCTCCTCCCTCTTCTCTTCTCCATGTAACGCTGTGAACCTCTCTGAGTGACCCTCACAGTAGAGAAACTTTTCATCTTTAATGTAGATGTTTTATCAATGGTGCTGTATAGAAGGAGAAGTTTTGAAACTACTGTAAAAATAAGACCGATAATTGGAAGCAGGAGGCTTAAGTCCAAACCCTGACTCCAGGGAACTCCTGACTCCAAGGAACATTAATTGACAGGAGCTCATCAAATGCCTCCATACCGACACTGAAACCAAGCACCACACAAGGGCCAACAAGTTCCAGGGCAAGACATACCAAGCAAATTCTCCAGCAACAAAGGAATACAGCCCTGAGCTTCATGATACAGGCTGCCCAAAGCCACCCCAAAACCATAGACATCTCATAACTCATTACTGGACATTTCATTGCACTCCAGAGAGAAAAAATACAGCTCCACCCACCAGAACACCGACACAAGCTTCCCTAACCAGGAAACCTTGACAAGCCACCTGTACAAACCCACACACAGTGAGGAAACGCCACAATAAAGAGAACTCCACAAACTGCCAGAATACAGAAAGGACACCCCAAACTCAGCAATTTAAACAAGATGAAGAGACAGAGGAATAGCCAGCAGATAAAGGAACAGGATAAAGCCCACCAAACCAAACAAAAGAGGAAGAGATAGGGAATCTACCTGATAAAGAATTCCAAATAATGATAGTGAAATTGATCCAAAATCTTGAAATTAAAATGGAATCACAGATAAATAGCCTGGAGACAATGAGAAGATGCAAGAAAGGTTTAACAAGGACCTAGAAGAAATAAAAGAGAGTCAATATATAATGAATAATGCAATAAATGAAATTAAAAACACTCTGGAGGCAACAAATAGTAGAATAACAGAGGCAGAAGATAGGATTAGTGAATTAGAAGATAGAATGGTAGAAATAAATGAATCAGAGAGGATAAAAGAAAAACGAATTAAAAGAAATGAGGACAATCTCAGAGAGCTCCAGGACAATATTAAATGCTACAACATTCGAATCATAGGGGTCCCAGAAGAAGAAGACAAAAAGAAAGACCATGAGAAAATACTTGAGGAGATAATAGTTGAAAACTTCCCTAAAATGGGGAAGGAAATAATCACCCAAGTCCAAGAAACCCAGAGAGTCCCAAACAGGATAAACCCAAGGCAAAACACCCCAAGACACATATTAATCAAATTAACAAAGATCAAACACAAAGAACAAATATTAAAAGCAGCAAGGGAAAAACAACAAGTAACACACAAGGGAATTCCCATAAGGATAACAGCTGATCTTTCAATAGAAACTCTTCAAGCCAGGAGGGAATGGCAAGACATACTTAAAGTGATGAAAGAAAATAACCTACAGCCCAGATTATTGTACCCAGCAAGGATCTCATTCAAGTATGAAGGAGAAATCAAAAGCTTTTCAGACAAGCAAAAGCTGAGAGAATTCTGCACCACCAAACCAACTCTCCAACAAATACTTAAGGAAATTCTCTAGACAGGAAACACAAAAACAGTGTATAAATTTGAACCCAAAACAATAAAGTAAATGGCAACGGCATCATACTTATCAGTAATTACCTTAAATGTAAATGGGTTGAATGCCCCAACCAAAAGACAAAGACTGGCTGAATGGATACAAAAACAAGACCCCTACATATGTTGTCTACAAGAGACCCACCTCAAAACAGGGGACACATACAGACTGAAAGTGAAGGGCTGGAAAAAGATTTTCCATGCAAATAGGGACCAAAAGAAAGCAGGAGTAGCAATACTCATATCAGACAAAATAGACTTCAAAACAAAGGCTGTGAAAAGAGACAAAGAAGGTCACTACATAATGATCAAAGGATCAATCCAAGAAGAAGATATAACAATTATAAATATATATGCACCCAACACAGGAGCACCGCAGTATGTAAGACAAATGCTAACAAGTATGAAAGGAGAAATTAACAATAACACAATAATAGTGGGAGACTTTAATACCCCACTCACACATATGGATAGATCTACTAAACAGAAAATTAACAAGGAAACACAAACTTTAAATGATACAATAGACCAGTTAGACCTAATTGATATCTATAGGACAGTTCATCCCAAAACAATGAATTTCACCTTTTTCTCAAGCACACATGGAACCTTCTCCAGGATAGATCACATCCTGGGCCATAAAGCTAGCCTTGGTAAATTCAAAAAAATAGAAATCATTCCAAGCATCTTTTCTGACCACAATGCAGTAAGATTAGATCTCAATTACAAGAGAAAAACTATTAAAAATTCCAACATATGGAGGCTGAACAACACGCTGCTGAATAACCAACAAATCACAGAAGAAATCAAAAAAGAAATCAAAATTTGCATAGAAACGAATGAAAATGAAAACACAACAACCCAAAACCTGTGGGACATGGTAAAAGCAGTCCTAAGGGGAAAGTTCATAGCAATACAGGCACACCTCAAGAAACAAGAAAAAAGTCAAATAAATAACCTAACTCTACACCTAAAGCAACTAGAAAAGGAAGAAATGAAGAACCCCAGGGCTAGTAGAAGGAAAGAAATCTTAAAACTTAGAGCAGAAATAAATGCAAAAGAAACAAAAGAGACCATAGCAAAAATCAACAAAACCAAAAGCTGGTTCTTTGAAACGATAAATAAAATTGACAAACCATTAGCCAGACTCATCAAGAAACAAAGGGAGAAAAATCAAATCAATAAAATTAGAAATGAAAATGGAGAGATCACAACAGACAACACAGAAATACAAAGGATCATAAGAGACTACTATCAACAATTATATGCCAATAAAATGGACAACGTGGAAGAAATGGACAAATTCTTAGAAAAGTACAACTTTCCAAAACTCGATCAGGAAGAAATAGAAAATCTTAACAGACCCATCACAAGCACGGAAATTGAAACTGTAATCCAAAATCTTCCAGCAAACAAAAGCCCAGGTCCAGACGGCTTCACAGCTGAATTCTACCAAAAATTTAGAGAAGAGCTAACACCCATCCTGCTCAAACTCTTCCAGAAAATTGCGGAGGAAGGTAAACTTCCAAACTCATTCTACGAGGCCACCATCACCCTAATACCAAAACCTGACAAAGATCCCACAAAAAAAGAAAACTACAGGCCAATATCACTGATGAACATAGATGCAAAAATCCTTAACAAAATTCTAGCAATGAGAATCCAACAACACATTAAAAAGATCATACACCATGACCAAGTGGGCTTTATCCCAGGGATGCAAGGATTCTTCAATATCCACAAATCAATCAATGTAATACACCACATTAACAAATTGAAAAATAAAAACCATATGATTATCTCAATAGATGCAGAGAAAGCCTTTGACAAAATTCAACATCCATTTATGATCAAAACTCTCCAGAAAGCAGGAATAGAAGGAACATACCTCAACATAGTAAAAGCTATATATGACAAACCCACAGCAAACATTATCCTCAATGGTGAAAAATTGAAAGCATTTCCTCTAAAGTCAGGAACAAGACAAGGGTGCCCACTTTCACCATTACTATTCAACATAGTTTTGGAAGTTTTGGCCACAGCAATCAGAGCAGAAAAAGAAATAAAAGGAATCCAAATTGGAAAAGAAGAAGTAAAACTCTCACTATTTGCAGATGACATGATCCTTTACATAGAAAACCCTGAAGACTCCACCAGAAAATTACTAGAACTAATCAATGACTATAGTAAAGTTGCAGGATATAAAATCAACACCCAGAAATCCCTTGCATTCCTATACACTAATAATGAGAAAACAGAAAGAGAAATTAAGGAAACAATTCCATTCACCATTGCAACGGAAAGAATAAAATACTTAGGAATATATCTACCTAAAGAAACTATAGACCTATATATAGAAAACTATAAAACACTGGTGAAAGAAATCAAAAAGGACACTAATAGATGGAGAAATATACCATGTTCATGGATTGGAAGAATCAATATAGTGAAAATGAGTATACTACCTAAAGCAATTTATAGATTCAATGCAATCCCTATCAAGCTACCAACAGTATTCTTCACAGAGCTAGAACAAATAATTTCACAATTTGTATGGAAATACAAAAAACCTCAAATAGCCAAAGCGATCTTGAGAAAGAAGAATGGAACTGGAGGAATCAACCTACCTGACTTCAGGCTCTACTACAAAGCCACAGTTATCAAGACAGTATGGTACTGGCACAAAGACAGAAATATAGATCAATGGAACAAAATAGAAAGCCCAGAGATAAATCCACACACATATGGACACCTTATCTTTGACAAAGGAGGCAAGAATATACAATGGATTAAAGACAATCTCTTTAGCAAGTGGTGCTGGGAAATCTGGTCAACCACTTGTAAAAGAATGAAACTAGAACATTTTCTAACACCATACACAAAAATAAACTCAAAATGGATTAAAGATCTAAACGTAAGACCAGAAACTATAAAACTCCTAGAGGAGAACATAAGCAAAACACTCTCTGACATACATCACAGCAGGATCCTCTATGACCCACCTCCCAGAATATTGGAAATGAAAGCAAAAATAAACAAATGGGATCTAATTAACCTTAAAAGCTTCTGCACAACAAAGGAAACTATTAGCAAGGTGAAAAGACAGCCTTCAGAATGGGAGAAAATAATAGCAAGTGAAGCAACTGACAAACAACTAATCTCAAAAATATACAAGCAACTCCTACAGCTCAACTCCAGAAAAATAAATGACCCAATCAAAAAATGGGCCAAAGAACTAAACAGACGTTTCTCCAAAGAAGACATACAGATGGCTAACAAACACATGAAAAGATGCTCAACATCACTCATTATCAGAGAAATGCAAATCAAAACCACTATGAGGTACCATTTCACACCAGTCAGAATGGCTGTGATCCAAAAGTCTACAAGTAATAAATGCTGGAGAGGGTGTGGAGCAAAGGGAACCCTCTTCCACTGTTGGTGGGAATGCAAACTAGTACAGCCACTATGGAGAACAGTGTGGAGATTCCTTAAAAAACTGGAAATAGACCTGCCTTATGATCCAGCAATCCCACTGCTGGGCATACACACTGAGGAAACCAGAAGGGAAAGAGACACGTGTACCCCAATGTTCGTTGCAGCACTGTTTATAATAGCCAGGACATGGAAGAAACTTAGATGTCCATCAGCAGATGAATGGATAAGAAAGCAGTGGTACCTATACACAATGGAGTATTACTCAGCCATTAAAAAGAATACATTTGAATCAGTTCTAATGAGGTGGATGAAACTGGAGCCTATTATACAGAATGAAGTAAGCCAGAAAGAAAAACACCAATACAGTATACTAATGCATATATATGGAATTTAGAAAGATGGTAACAATAACCCTGTGTACGAGACAGCAAAAGAGACACTGATGTATAGAACAGTCTTATGGACTCTGTGGGAGAGGGAGAGGGTGGGAAGATTTGGGAGAATGGCATTGAAACATGTAAAATATCATGTATGAAACGAGTTGCCAGTCCAGGTTCTATGCACTATACTGGATGCTTGGGGCTAGTGCACTGGAACGACCCAGAGGGAATGATATGGGGAGGGAGGAGGGAGGAGGGTTCAGGATGGGGAACACATGTATACCTGTGGCGGATTCATTTTGATATTTGGCAAAACTAATACAATTATGTAATGTTTAAAAATAAAATAAAATTAAAAAAAAAAGATGCTCAACATCACTAATCATCTTTAACAATGGATGAAATCATCTTCAATCATGAGGGAAATGCAAATTAAAACCACAGTGAGATATTACTTCACATCTGTCATAATGGCTATTGTCAAAAAGACAACAAATAAGTGTTTCCACCCCTCCCACCCCTGGCCGCCTCGCCACCCCACCTAGGTGCTGCTAGTGGCAAGGAACCCACCTGCTAATGCAGGAGACACAAGAGACACAGGTTTCATCCCTGCATCAGGCAGATCCCCTGGAGGAGGGCACAGCAACCCATTCCAGTATTCTTGCCTGGAAAACCCCATGGACAGAAGAGCCTGGTGGGCTACAGTCTATAGGATCAACAAAGAGTCAAACACAATTGAAGCAACTGAGCACACACACAAAGATAGGGAGAAAAGAATCTTTACACACTGTTGCGAAAGAAAATGGGTGACAGCATCATACCTAGTTAAGTTGGTATTACAGTAGACAAGGGCTCAGACGGTAAAGCATCTGCCTGCAATGAGGGAGACCCAGGTTCGATCCCTGGGTCTGGAAGATCTCCTGGAGAAGGAAATGGCAACCCACTCCAGTACTCTTGCCTGGAAAATTCCATGGACGGAGGAGCCTGGTAGGCTACAGTCCATGGGGTCACAAAGAGTCGGACACAACTGAGCGACTTCAACGTCATGTCAAATGTCCAGTAGACGAGGGCCACAAGAAGGTATTCACAAACTTGAAAAAGCCCAAAATATATAGCAACGTTGAGCTCTTTTAGAAAAATGTGTGTTATGACGAAATCTACTCATCAAGAGCTGAATCAAAACAAACCATTCAGAAATGGAGGTGGCTTAAGCAAAAGAACTGATACTAAACACTAAATCCATTTTAATACAAAGCTAAAGCTAAACAACTGGAAAATTCTTGTTTATACTGCAGAATATAAATACATAAACTTTTTTAAATGTAGTTACTATTTTTGATGCTGTAACAAACAAACTCCATATCCTACTGGCAAACATGTGCATCTTGCTCATGTTAGATAAGGGCTGTGAATCAGTGGGGTCCATTGCCACGTGTTTTCTTCTTGCTGAAACCAGACCGAAAGACCAACCCCTCTTCTGAACATGCTGTTTGCATTGTGGAGGGCTAAAGCCAGATGTCTCAAGCCAAAACACA
This sequence comes from Bubalus kerabau, assembly GCF_029407905.1. NCBI lineage: Eukaryota > Metazoa > Chordata > Mammalia > Artiodactyla > Bovidae > Bubalus > Bubalus kerabau. The sequence continues at coordinate 92,049,382 of NC_073627.1, forward strand.
CATTTGAATTAAAACCTTTTGCTTAGAAGAGGCATATGTCAGGCTCCGTCACAATTCACAGAACAAAGTAGGTCACATGGCCAAGCCCAGAGTCACTAAAGTCAGAATTTAAATTTGAGGGCACTAGAGTGGAAAAAAGTACAAAAACACCAATCTCATCTTTCCTATCAAGGAATCAGTTGATATTTTATCAAATCAAATGCAATTATTTAGGCCTCATTTTCTCCTTTTCGGAGAAGGCAATGGCACCCCACTCCAGTACTCTTGCCTGGAAAATCCCATGGACGGAGGAGCCTGGTGGGCTGCAGTCCATGGGGTCGCTAAGAGTCGGACATGACTGAGCGACTTCCCTTTCCCTTCCCTTTTCTCCTTTTACTTTTAAGGAATCTTATGCAAGTTAGTATCTCTTAATGGTAAAGAAACAGTTATGTGGAGTATAGCAATTCCTTTAGTTTTGCTTCGGTACCATTTTTCCTGTGTTAAAGTCAAGTTAATCCTTCTTAAATACAGCACATCTAGTGTGTGCTTAGTTATCAGTTGTGTCTGACTCTTCGTTACCCCATGGACTGTAGCCTGACAGGCTCCTCTGTCCTTGGGGGTTCTCCAGACAAGAATACTACAGTGGGTTGCCATGCCCTCCTCCAGGGGATCTTCCTGACCAAGGGATCAAACCTGGGTCTCATGCATTGCAGGCAGATTCTTTACTGTCTGCACCACCAGGGAAGCCCCATTACATACAGTGTGATCCCATTTTTAAATACCTCTGATTACCCAAAGAGATGTGTCCAGACTGTCAGTATAGGTTCTTTCTAAGGGATGGTATTTGGTAAGATTTGTTGCTTTTTTCTTTGTTTCTTTTTATTATTATTATTATTATTATTTTATATTAGTTATTGCTTTTAATAAATATTTGATTTATTTAATAAAATTATTTTGTAATAAAATTATTTTATTATTTATTTTATAATGAAGTATAATAAAATTTATTTGATATTAAATATTCAATTTATTTAATAAAATTTTTATAATTATTATTATTTGTTGTTAAGGATTTATTACTTTTATAAATAAAAGTCACTATTGTTAAACTACAACAAAATGCCAAACACATGAATGTAGTATCTATCTTATCTACTTCTAAGATATTCTAAATATATATATATTTTTTAAACTTTATTTAACAAAATTTAATTTCTTTCTCAGGCTCCCATAATTCCAGCAACTTCTGCCAACACAATAAGGGAAGTCTTTGTACCGGGGGAGGGTGGGAGCATCTGGTCCTCAACTCATCCCTCCATGCCGGTTGTTGCCCAGGTCCACGTGGCCCACACAGTCTGGTGGCCTTCTCCCTTCTTCCACTCCACATTCAAGGCGCACACATGTCACTGAAGCTGACCACAGAGTCATCTGCTTAAATGAATCAAGGAACAGTTAGTTCGCTCCCTGGTGTCTTTTAGTAATATTTTTTAGAAAGGCCTTTTTATTTTTTTTATTTTTTAGTACCACCCTGAGGCACACTGGACCTTAGTTTCCTGACCAGGGGTCTGTGCTCCCTGCACTGGACTCTTCACCACTGGACCACGGGAAAGTTCCTCTCTCCCTGGTGTCTTGATAACTTCCTGGGATTCTACTACAGAATCAGAAAAGTCGGCCAACAGAGAACCCCCAGCTTGTTGTAATGGACATATAGCTAAATACAGGCAAACCATAATGTGAGACCAAGTGCCCTATTGCTCCCAGCCCTGAGCATGGATAAGGAGACCCCAGAGCTCTAGTAACAGCATGCCTCTGACATGCCCACCCCAATTCTTGGGAATATTTTCTTGCCTAGGGATACTCAGAAGAAAGAAACAGCTCTCTGTTTCTTGAAGCAGATGTCAGTAAAGTTACCATCTGACACTCCTGAGTGATGTTTCTTCACTCTCGCTCAGAGGCACCTAACATAATCTTATTAATGTGCCTACAGGTTTGGAATACATTTAGAAAGTCCTAGAAATGTAACGGACAACATATGAGAACTACAGTGAACACTGCTGCAAAATGTTACAGAGGAATGTTGTTGAGAGAGTAAATCCTAAGAGTTCTCATCACAAGGGAAAAATATTTTCTTTTTTTTTAATTTTGTATCTATATGAGATGATGAATGTTCACTAAACTTGTGGAAATCACTTCATCATATATGTAAGTCAAATCATTATGCTGTACCCCTTAAATTTTATACAGTGCTGTCTGTCAATTACATCTCAATAAAACTGGGAGGATAAAAAGGGATTGCTTTGCCATATTAACACTGAATTCAAAAACTCTGGTGATCTCAACTTAGAAGGCAGTGTACCTGCCAGGTTAGGGGCTATTATTTTTGCTTTTGGAAAGGAGATGTTCACAGATGACAATGAAGAGGTGGAGAGGAAGAGTGATTTTCTGGAAGATTGTTCTCAGTTTACCTCCAAAAGAAAAAGAAGCACATCTTGCCTTCCTCTCCAACAAGCCAAGTGCTCCGCAGACCAAGAGAATGCTGGGGAAGGGTCTGAAATATTGAAGAGGGGAGTGAGCAGGATATTTGAGCAGGCCAACGAGAGGATTTATGGCTCCTGGGATACACAGCCAGCAAGACTCTCCTTTAGAGGGAAGGTGGAAGGAATAAAAGAAAAGCAAAAACAACACAGCAAAAGGAAGAAAGGAAATGTGTTAATAACAAGGAAAGTAGAAAAAACAGGCAATTAAAGATGAACTGAACTTCAGAAGACCTTTCAGGACTAACAAGTGTTCATATTGCAGATGAAATCAAGAATTCCCAGGTCTTTCCTGAGACTTAAAGGTACATGTCCATGATGCATACAGGATGACTCATTGAATGTATATACAATTTTGAAAACACCTTTACTTTCTACTGGTACTTTAATCATAGGGCCACTTAAAATGAAGAGAACGTCTGCTTAAAAACATGAGTATCCAAAGCCCCAGCTGACACATCTCCCTGCCCCACTTCTAAGGACATTTTCTGTATTCCTGCAGGGACTCAGTGGAGCATATTGCGTTTTCCAAAGAAATAATGTTGTTGTTTTTAATTCAGCTAAAATAGGAAAGGATGCAAAAAAAAAAAAAACTTACAAGTAAACAAAGCTTATAAATAAGTAGAAATCTAGAAATATTATCAGAGAGGAGAATTTTCTGCAAACCAATATTTGAAACAAGTCTTTGCTCAATTACGCCCAAGCATTTTATTAAATTGTGCCTATGCGCCACCTCATTCCAAAAGAATGTGACGCATGTGATATGCACAATGTAAGGAGCTGTGAAATAAACACTGGCAACCTTCCATAACATAGGTCTCACTCTTTTCCTTGATATTCCTATCCAGAGGGTCAAGTTTCCAAAATCACTAACCCCTACTAATTGAAACAAAGGGCTTTCTTTACTGTCAGAGGGAAGACTGTGGAAATGTATCTTACTATTGATTTTAAGAACATCAATTACCAAACAATTAGTGGCTAAATTATGTATGAAGACTACAATGACTTATAGTTAAACTTCCAATGCTTTTGAAAGAACTATTATGTAGCAACAGTGTCCCCACTATTTCTAACGCTTTTCTTCCCCGCACTTCTTGTGGGTTCACAGCTGCACTGACAAATCTATGTTATAGGCCCCGGTCTCTCAGGAACCTCTAGGCAAAAGAATTTTATTTATCACTTCAGACTCGCATCATCTAAAGTTTACAAAGGACCAAATGCTAAACCTTCCTAAATAAATTTAATCTTGAAGCAGGAGCTCGGGTTGTATTTAGCAAACTGTCACCAATATTATCAGCTACCTTTAAGGTTTTTTGGTGTATTTTTTAAATTAATGTCTAAACAGGTCTCTTTTCTTTCACAATCATTGCCATATTGTTTCATGTTTTATGTTATCCTCCATTATAAGAGTTAGGAGTTACTTGATTAGAAGCATGCATCGTACAAGGATCTTAGGGAATTTTAGGAAATCGGATGCTCAGAATAAATACTCTGGACAGAATATAAGAATGTGGTTTCATAGTTACATTGTTCCTTGTTAGTATTACAAAAATATTCCAGTTTTATTAGAGTTCCAAAAAGGATATAGTCTGTGAAGTTCATCTTGACATTTAGAAATAAAAGATTGTTACCTGGTTTATAATTGTGATCTTTATGAAACATAAAATGCACATTTACCTGATTCTGCTCTTAAATACATTTAAATTTTAAGTTAGACTCTAGTGCTATAAATAACACTAGTTTCTCTTTTGAGGAGTCCACATTCTATGCTATAGAATTGCAATATTTCTTAACCAACCCTAAACTGTTCACTAGTTTTATACACTATGTAAGAATAAGAGTATATTTCTTGGTATGTAGCTGTCCAACCTCCTGAACACATTTCCTAATCAAATCCTCATGTTCCGCTCATAGATGCTCTTTATATGTGGGTGGGGACAATTTCCCCAAAGTTCAAGTCTGAGGTCACAGGCCCCTGTTTAAACCTCAGGGATCAAGGGCCTGGCAGGAGTTAGGGGAACAGAATAAGCCATAGGCATTTAGGGTGCTGGGGTTGCCTTCTTGCTGCCATGAATTTCATGTTACATTTGATACTTCAGAGAGCTTTTTAAAGAATGAACAATGTTTATTCCCTGTATTTACGTCTGCTGCTGAGAATTCACCATAATTCTTGATTGAGAATGAAAACATGGATCCATAAGTCTGTAAGACTAACAGTAAACCTGGTTTTCCCAGGGGTTCTAAAAAGGAATACTGTAATTGGGGACATTGCAAGGGTGCATAAGAAGAGTGTTCTATACTGGAAAGCATTAAGAAATGGGTTTTAGAGCATATGAGATTTATCCCAGTTTTAACTTTATGCTCCTTTATGGAGAAAAAACTGTTACATCATTTTCTCTGGGGACAAATCACCCATTTGGGTAAAAAGGGTCACTGCATGAGTGAGGGGAAAGAACGGTTTCATCAACACAGATTTCTTTTTCAACTAGTGAAAGGGAAATGCTTTTTTTTTTCCAATAAAAGTATACTTCGAGATCTAATCTTTCAGAGGGTCATTTCTTGCCTTAAATTGTATGACCCAAATAGCACCAAATTCTCACATTATGAAAAAAAAAATTACCAAATGCATACTTGATTCTCAAGAACATATGGGACACTGACTTTGAAATAAAACAAGTGAGCGGAATTCGCTTCCCAGCCCAAAGGCAAGAGAGAAGCTCGATAATGATGCTGGAGCCATTTGCAAGCAGGTGTGAGCCAACTTCCCATTGGGGAAGTTCCACATCAGAGACTCCAGCCTCACACCTGGAACTAATTGGCCTCCTTTTTGGCAAATTCAATAACTAGGCCAAAGATTAAGTAGACCTTGGAGATTGTATAACCACTTCCGTTTCTAAGTGCCGTCCACCCCAGGGTAGGAAGGAGGGATGCTGGGGACGTGCCCCAGAGAAAGTGCTGCCCCACTGGCCCCACACCTGCACCAGGAATACACTAAACGCACTTCAGTCTTCAAAGCCCCCAAATTAAATGCCTGTTCATCAAGCTGATGATTTCTTTCAGGATGGCGAGTTATGTTTTCCTGCATTCTGTACTAGAAACATTCACTCTTAAAGGCAGGTATGGACGCACATACAGACCAATGCCTGCAATAATAACGCATACTCTGGAGCAGCAGCATGTAAAATATGAAACTGTTACCTAGGAAGAGAAGTTATTTTTATGTAACTTAGTTTTTTCCTGTATTTTTAAAAATTACATTTTCCATCCAGCTTACACAAATGAAATTAATGTGTTTGTTAAAGTTGTATTCATTCATCATCTTTTCAACCATCATTTCCTCTGTGGCTCCCATGCTCAAGCCTCCCTCTGAGACTGAGTGTACAAACCACACATTAAAACGTGTGTTGGAGCTCACCAGCTGATGGGCGAGAAAGAATAACAAGCAGACAATTAAAATGCAGTGTTATAAACGTCTCAGTGGCAGAGAGAAGCACAGAGCCCTCCTTGAATATAGAAGGGGGATGGACTGAAGAAGCAGAAGCCTCAGGTCTTGTTTTTGAGTTTGTTTTGGTGTCTGTGAAGACTCTCTGGTCAGGAGGGCTCCTCCTACTCCACGATTCCCCCTCTGTCTGGAATGCTCTGGTTGCTGAAACAGATGCAGGTGGAGGGCGGAGGCAGGGGTACTTGGGTGGATGTGGAGCTCCGAGTCCAGGGAAAAGCCATGACAGACAGGGCTGCTCAGTGCTGAGGGAGCCAGATCTCAAGTGTTGTATGTGCAAAAGAGGTTGGTTTTCCCCTGGAGGAAATGAGAAGTCTTTGAAGTCCTTTAATCCAGGGAGTGCCATCCGCTGCTTTGGGTGTCAGCAGCATCCAGTGGCTAAGTGCGAAAGCTGATTTGGAGGGTGAAGAACTAAAGTCAGAGGAAACAGGCATGAGGCCCTGGCTGTAACTTGGTGAAAGATGCTGTGCATCTGGACTGGGAATGAGGGCAGAGAGGTGGGGCCAAGTTCAAGGGCATCCAATGGACAGAACTAATCGAATGATACTGAAGACTGGGGAGAAAAAACAGTCAAGTGTGAATCCCAGGTTTCTGACTTGGTTTATCTAGCGCTGTTTAAAATCTACAGCCCTAAATCACTTATTCCCATGGGAAGAGATATTATGATTCACTCATTCATCCATTTATCCATTAAACACATGTACTGAGCATGCTAGGCACTGCCAGAGACAGGATTTAGCATTGAACAAAGTTGTAAAACTCCTGTAGTGATGGAGGGTATATTCCAATAGAGGACTTGTGCTTAGTTGCTCAGTTGTGTCCAACTCTTTGCAACCCCATGGACTATATAGCTGGCCAGGCTCCTCTGTCCATGGGATTTCCCAGGGAAGAATACTGGAGTGGGTTGCCATTTTCCTCCTCCAGGGGATCTTCCTGACCCAGGGATCAAACCTGTATTCCTGTGTCTCCTGCATTGCTGGTGGATTCTTCACTTGTTGAACCATCGGGGGAAGCCCATTCCAATAGAGAAAAGAGGACAATAGACAAATAGATTAAAATGTGTCAGATGAAGGAGATGAAGAGGATTGAGAGGTGCTAGGTAACACAGGACAGTCAGACAGGTGAGCCTTGAGCAGAGGCCTGAAGAAAGTAGAGAGAGAGAAGCAAACAATGTTCCTGGCAGAAGGAAGTGCTGGTGCAAAGCTTGTAAGGCTAGACAGGGCCAGTGATGTTAGGAGGAGTCACCCTACACAGAGGCCACCAACACCCAAATGTGGTCAGTGCTGGGCTCCTGTGACAAGGCCTAAATGAGGCAGCCTTCTTTCCCCACCACTGACACCCCCCGTCCCAGGCAAATCGTGCAATTCTCTCTGAAAGGAATGCTGAGACCTCAGAGAGCAAAAAATCTTCAGCTTGTTGGATAGGAGAGCACTAAAGATCTTGGAAACAGCAGAGTTGTTACCACCAGGGAGTGGATAATGAAAGAGATCACATTTATTCCAGTAAGAAACAGTGGGATATGGAAGCAGCAGGATCACAGGTGTGCTGATGACAAAGACAGGCCTCTCAGAGCACAGAGAACACCCCTGCCAGCAAACCCCACCAGCACTGACTGCCCAGAGAGGGGCACCGTCCCTTCACCCTGCCTTCCATCAGTAGGCTAAGGAGGCATGTGTCTAGGAGCAAAGAAGAGACTCAAAGGGTTGGAAGACAGATGTGTAGAGTACATCTGGTGGTCTCTAAGTGCTTGGGGGAGGATGTAAACAGAAAAGAGAGCCTCAGGCAGAACCCAGGCAACAGCAACCTCAAAAGCGTATACAGAGGTGGAGGAACTCACTAGAGAGGTGGAGAAATGGCCAGAGAAATGGGAGGAAACCCAGGAAAGCCTGGGTCAGGGGAGGAGTTTTGAAAGGCCAGTGGTCAAGGAGAGCAAATCCTGTTGAGAGGTCCAGGGAGATGAGGCTGACATGTGCCCACTGGACTCGGGAGCCAAGATGGAAGAAGATGGGAGTGAGGAGTACATGGCGAGCGTGCTCCTCTTTCAAGAAACCTGTGGAGGATACGGTGAGAGACATGGACACGTGCTTGGGAGGGCATTTTGTTGACTTTTTGTTTGTAGGTTTTTGAAGGGGATGTTGAAAGAGCAGCTAAGGTATATTCAAAAATGTAAGAGTTTATATGGACAGTCTTTTTGAACTCACTAGGGAGGTAGAGAAATGGCCAGAGAAGCGGGAGGAACTGAACAGCCCCAAACTGGGCAACTGCAAACTAGGGTGGTTATAAGCACTCCACTGGCAACAGTCAGGTCAAGACTTTTATAGACAGGATGACAGAAGCCAAACTAGGAAATCATTTGATCGGCTCTAACTTAAACAGCCACCTTATGCAGGAAAGGCTTGTTGACTGTTCATGATTGGCTGTCCTTCGGTTTCATTTTCTAAACCTTGAGGCATTTTAGGCTTGGGTTTTAATTTGCTTACATAGGCTGCTGAGACAAGAGAAGCCCCTCAGTCTTACAGCCTCCTTGCTTAATTAATTTCACCGGAAAAATGTAAAGGTGACATAATGATGAGGGCACAGAACCAGTAAAGAGGGAGAAATTGCAGATACAGGAAGACAATGAGAGACAAGGCTGGACTGGGACCAGAGCTCTGATGGCAGGGAAGGAGCAGGGCTGGGTATGGGTGTGCAGATGTAGACGTGTGAGGTTGCAGTGCTGAATGATGGTTTATCTTTTTAATGTCTTTTCTATTCCTCTTCCTCTACCTGCCAGGTAGGAGAGATGGCTTTCTTACTCACTGTCATCAGTGGGGAAACTCACCTTTCAGTTTCAAAATATAGCTTCTCAAGTCCAGGGTAAAGGCAGGTCTGAAGATTCAGGTGTTTTTTATTGTAAGAGCTGGGTAAAGAGAAAAGCTTGGACTATTTACAATAGCCAAGGCTTGGAGACAACCTAAATATCCATCAACAGATGAATGGATAAAGAAGATGGGGTCTATATAGATCATGGAATACTACAGTCATAAAGAAAGAATGAAATAATGCCATTTGCAACAATATGGATGGACCTAGAGATTACATACTAAGTGAAGTAAGTCAGACAGAGAAAGACAAATATCATATGATATCATTTATATCTGAGATCTAAAAACAGATACAAATGAACTTATTTATAAAACAGAAATAGATTTACAGACATATAGAATAGACCTGGTGGTTGCTAAGAAGGAGGGGTGGAGTGGGAGGCTGGGGTTAGGAAATGTAAGCTTCAGTTCAGTGTAAGCTTGTGTATATAAAATGGTTAAACAACAATGTCCTATTGTAAACCAGCATCCTAAATGCTCTCCAGTCATCCTTGGAGAGCAAGGAGATCCAACCAGTCCATCTTAAAGGAAATCAGTCCTGAATATTCATTGGAAGGACTGATGCTGAAGCTGAAACTCCAATGCTTTGGCCACCTGATGCGAAAAACTGATTCATTGGAAAAGACCCTGATGCTGGGAAAGATTGAAGGTGGGAGGAGAAGGGGATGACAGAGGATGAGATGGTTGGATGGTATCACTGACTCGATGGACATGAGTTTGAGCAAGCTCTGAGAGTTGGTGAAGGACAGGCAAGCCTGGCATGCTACAGTCCATGGGGTCACAAGAGTCAGATATGACTGAGCAACTGAACTGAACTGATTGTATAGCACAGGGAACTATATTCAATATCCCGTGATAAACCATAAAGGAAAAGAATATGAAGAAGAATGTATATGTAACTGAATCTCTTTGTAGTACAGCAGAAATTAACACAACACTGTAAGTTAATTATACTTCAATAAAATACATTTTTAAAAAAGAAAGGGAAAAACTTGGGCTGGACAGTGTGGAGCAAACCTGGAAGATGAGAACATAGGCCTATAAACCAGTCATAGGATGGCAGGAGGAGGCCATAGGAAGGAGGTGGGATATGAAGCAAAGTAAGTATTTCCCTCACACAGGAAGGAGGTAAAGGTCTTTCTTTGGCTGAGAGGAAATCTTAGGATTACAGAAGAGAGCCTAAAATTGGCCAGAGGACCTGCTCTTTGCCTCATTCCTCAAGGTCAAAACCAGGAGGGGCATGGAGACAGGATGGAAATATCCAGATCGGCTTAAGGAACGGAAGCGCCTCAGTCACCATGGAGAGACAGAGCAGAGAAAACACCACAGCAACAATGGCACAGGAGGCTGGCGTTGGGGCGGGACAGGGACTCGCTCCCCTCCCACGACCCGAGAAATAGTCCTGGACTCCTGTGGGTTGTGAGGGAAAGTCCCGTAACAAACAGCCCTGAAATCTTAAAAACTTAATTTTTTTTTTTTTTTTTTTTTTTTGCACACATTACATGACCATCACCAGTTGGCAGGGAGGTCAGTCCATTTCAACACTCAGGGACCCAAGACTGATGATGCAACAGCCATCTTGAACAAAGTGAATTGCCCTGGCAGGTGAATAGGATTCAGGACGGTCTTGCCCAGACAATCAGATGTTTATCTTGACCCATCTCATTCTTGTTTATTCTTCAAATGAATCACAAGGCCCCAGCCACATATCAGGGGCTCAATGAGTGTAATTCAGAGATTATTGGTGAGCAACAGTAATGATTACCACCATGTTCCATGATAAAAGGGAGTCCCTGTGCCAGCTGGAGCCCTGGGAAGTTCAGGGAGAGGGGACAACCCAGAGGAGCCTGATGAGGTGGAGCTGAGTCTCAGGTAGGCCATGTTACTGAGCCAAAGCAGAACTAGGTGGCAAGGATATGTGGGGGCCAGAAGATCTAAAAACCACTCCAGCCACAGGTGCTTCAGCAGAGGGTACAGAAAGCACAGAGGCGATGGCCACAGCCTGGAAGCATGGGGCAGCAGAGCCATGGTCAGTAAAGATCAAAAGACAACACATGGACAAGAACATTTCCTCCAGGCCAAAAAAGTCGTCAGGATTTGGATTGCATTGAAAACACCAAATTCAGAATTAACCATATTTAAAACTGTAAGTGACTGAGTTAGCTTGAAGTAGTAAAAGAAAGGCATGTCACCATCAGAATATAAGGAGTGGGGAAGTTTGTGAGAAATTCTAGTCTATTTATGGAGTAATAGCTAATGAGAGCTATATGGCTGTGCATCTAAGCTGTGACTGGAAGCTTTCTGCTATGATGAGTGTGTGGCTGGGGTGGGAGGGGGTAGAGACTAGTGGCACCATAAAGAATGGCACCAAAATGTGGCACCAGAATGTTCATGTACAAAGGCCTCTATTTTCTCTGTATATGAAGAGCCATAGTCATGTAGGATTCTGCTCTGAATAACCAAACCATTAGAAACATGATGATGGCCCACGAGCTCATAACTGGAAGTGATGTCCACCCGAGGGAGCAGGAACACTAGCAGATATACATGTTCCCCCAGGGCAGGCAAGCAGCATCCTGGATTTGGATACAGGAGAGAATAGAGCATAGCACAAGCTCTTACCCATGCACCACATATTTGGTTCAATGATAGCCATGCGCTCCTGGAAACAATAGAATAGAATGGGAAACAATAAAATGGGAATATAACGGAAAAGACTAGAGATCTCTTCAAGAAAATTAGAGATAACAAGGGAACATTTCATGCAGATAGGATCAATAAAGGACAGAAATGGTAGGGACCTAACAGAAGCAGAAGATATTAAGAGGAGGTGGCAAGAATATACAGAAGAACTGTACAAAACAGATCTTCATGACCCAGATAATCACGATGGTGTAATCACTCATCTAGAGCCAGACATGCTGGAATCCAAAGTCAAGTGGGCCTTAGGAAGCATCACTACGAACAAAGCTAGTGGAGGTGATGGAATTCCAGCTGGGCTATTTCAAATCCTAAAAGATGATGCTGTGAAAGTGCTGCACTCAATATGCCAGCAAATTTGGAAAACTCAGCAGTGGCCACAGGACTGGAAAAGGTCAGTTTTCATTCCAATCCCAAAGAAAAGCAATGCCAAAGAATGCTCAAACTACCGCACAATTGCACTCATCTCACATGCTAGCAAAGTAATACTCAAAATTCTCCAAGCCAGGCTTCAACAATATGTGAACCGTGAACTTCCAGATGTTCAAGCTGGTTTTAGAAAAGGCAGAGGAACCAGAGATCAAATGCCAACATCTGCTGGATCATGGAAAAAGCAAGAGAGTTCCACAAAAACATCTATTTTTGCTTTATTGACTATGCGTCTTGAGAAATCTTTATGCAGGTCAGGAAGCAATAGTTAGAACTGGACGTGGAACAACAGACTGGTTCCAAATAGGAAAAGGAGCACATCAAGGCTGAATATTGTCACCATGCTTATTTAACTTTTATGCAGAGTATATCATGAGAAACACTGGGCTGGATGAAGCACAAGCTGAAATCAAAATTGCTGGGAGAAATATCAATAACCTCAGATATGCAGATAACATCACCCTTATGTCAGAAAGTGAAGAAGAACTAAAGAGCCTCTTGATGAAAGTAAAAGAGGAGAGTGAAAAAGTTGGCTTAAAGTTCAACATTCAGAAAACTAAGATCATGCATCTGGTCCCATCACTTCATGGCAAATAGATAGAGAAACAGTGGAAACAGTGGCAGACTTTACTTTCTTGGGCTCCAAAATCACTGCAGATAGTGATTGCAGCCATGAAATTAAAAGATGCTTACTCTTTGGAAGAAAAGTTATGACCAACCTAGACAGCATGTTAAAAAGCAGAGACATTACTTTGCCAACAAAGGTCCGTCTAGTCAAGGCTATGGTTTTTCCAGTAGTCATATATGGATGTGAGAGTTGGACTATAAAGAAAGCTGAGCACCGAAGAACTGATGCTTTTGAACTATGGTGTTGGAGAGTCCCTTGAACAGCAAGGAGATCCAACAAGTCCATCCTAAAGGAAATCAGTCCTGAATATTCATTGGAAGGACTGATGTTGAAGCTGAAACTCCAATACTTTGGCCACCTGATGCGAAGAACTGACTCACTGGAAAAGACCCTGATGCTGGGAAAGATTGAAGGCAGGAGGAGAAGGGGATGACAGAGGATGAGATGGTTGGATGGCATCACTGACTCAATGGACATGAGTTTGAGTAAACTCCAGGAGTTGGTGATGGACAGGGAGGCCTGGCGTGCTGCAGTCCATGGGGTCGCAAAAAGTCGGACATGACTGAGTGACTGAACTGAACCTGGAGACAAGTCCAAGAACGGCCCCTGCCTCAGGGAAGGACTGAGAGAAGCAGCAAAGATCCCATCACATGGCTTTGACATCTCCAGTGAAGTCATAATGGTTGGCTCTGGGTATTTGATGCATATGAGTAAAAAGAGAACAAAAGCTGGTATCAGACTGAGGTTCAAGTCCTGGCTCTTCCAACTACCTTTAAATTACAACTTCTCTGAGTCAGTTTTACCATCTACAAAATGGGGAGAAGTGTAACTCCCTTGGGTGTTTGAATGTGGATCAAATGAGATAATTCATGGACAGTCCCTAGCACATAGGAAGTTCCTGAACACATAGGAAGCATTTGTAAAATATGATTTTCCATTCTTATTTTTGTCTACTAGTGATCCATCTGGTCATTTGGAGAATTTACATCCTGCCTTCCTACAGGATGTGAAGTATTCTTTAACAGTCAAGGTAGGTCATCTGGAAAGTCAAATTCAAAGTCACTTTGGACATGTCAGAAGTATAAATGCCATGAGATGAACTACCCCAACAGTAATTGAGCTGTAACAATCCTCTCTCCCCTCCTCCTCTCCAGCTAGGCCTGTTCAGTTGCATTATGCGGCAACACAGGAGGAAAAGGCTGATAAGAAATTTCCAGAAGCTCTAATCACTGCCCTTTGAACCCATGAAAACAAAATTTAATTGAATGGTCAGGGGTCCTCTGTGGGTTTGGAACATTTAGGGATATATATATATATATATATATATATATATATATATATATATATAATGAAGTTGGAGATACCTCTGCAATAGACCTTTAGGTACTATGGATATTGAGTGAATTAGGGAGAAGACGGACTAATTCATTACTGTAGTATTCTGGTTGTCTTTTTCTGCATAACAAATTTCCCAACACTTTTTGGTTTAAAAGAACAATTTCATTTTCCTTCTCAGAGTTCTGGGGTTCAGATGGGCTTATGTGGGGTTTTTCTAAACAGCTGAGGTCAGATAGGGGGCTGGGGTCCTCTCTTTTCTCAAAGAAAATGGTAGGACTTTTTTCTTAGGCTTGACAATTCATTTCCCTGGAGGCAGCATTAGGTGACTGGGGATAATCCTAACACTTTATCTGGATAGGAGAGGGGTGGGCAGGGGTAGGGCACAGGCCTGAGAAGGTCCTATGGGGGCATTAGGACACAGTGGTTAAGAGCAAGAGCTTTAGAGATGGAGACCTTCGGCTCTGCTGGCTTCTCTACCACTTCATCAACTCTCCTGCTCACAAGCTGTGTGGCCTTGGAGTAGATTCTTAGCCTCTGTGAGTTCCATTTTTCCCATCTTTAAAAGAGGCTAACAATGCCTACCTTACCTCGCAAACTGAACAAGACAATGAAGTGCAATGCCCTGTGTTTAGAGGATGCTTGTTAAGTTCAGTAATGGCAGGCGGAAGCATTTCAGAAGCCAAGCCTAGATGCAGCCCAACAAATGAGAAATCCCAGAGCTGAGAAATTCAGTCAGTTCCAGAATCTCTGGCAGTGACTAAAATCAAACATTCCCCGTACTACTTTAATCCAAGAAGGCAAAATATAACTTTTGATGAGCTAACTTGGTTATGGTTACTTGTTTCTACCTGCATCCATCCATGTCCTTGTAAGGTATCCCCAAAAGCAAACCATGGTTGGGGCTTATTCTGGTGCTTTGTAAGTGAGGGTTATTATTATTGTTATTATAGAGGTGTGTTTGGCTCTGGGGAGAGGGGACGCTCAAATCACAGCACGCTCTAAGTGGGTGTGTGCTAGGAATGCCCACTTCTGGTCCTTTCCCATAAACTGTCAGATCTCTCTGTGACAACTAAATACACACTTTAGACATGTTTTAAAAATCAGGCATGCCAGGCCCAGCTCGGATTTCATCCCACTGAATCACCTTCTGCATTGGGCCAGAGGAAGAAGGCAACAACCTCAAATACAGATTAAGCTGCTTTCAGGTAGAATTACAGGACAGGGGGCCAGGCTGGGGAAATGTTCCTACGATTTAAGGACATCAGGGAGGACCCTACTGCTTGAGTGCTACAAGAACTATAGAAGTTGGCAAGCATTTTGCTTTTTTTTTTTAATCTTTGTAGGGCTTTAAAGCTCAATTTTAAGTACCAGTGAAAAACTGAATAGGCAGCAACAATTTATATCTCCATCAATATTAATGTTGGGGACAAGCCCTCCACCCAAGTGACAGGAAAGCATCCAGAACTAATCTGAGTCCCCGGGCAGATTTAGAGGATTATTATGCCTTGACAGGGGGTAGAGTTGAATCTCTGCTTCTGGCCCACTTTGGAAGATGATCTCTTCCCACTACAAACAAACAGATGATGGAAAATGCAGGCCAGGGGTGGAGAGAGCCTGACTAGGAAATTTTAGCCATAGACACAGAGACATTTTTACTGCTCCAACAAGATCAAGGCTAAACTGGGAGTGGGCAGAGTTCCTCAGCATCTTCTGTCGTCAAATATGCATCTTGGCCGTTGGTCAGGAGAGGAATGAGCATAGAAGATGTGCCCATCAGCTCAGTCACATGGCTCAGCCAGGCTCTTCACAAGAAGGGGCGGTTTGTGTTCTGTTCCTCTAAGGGAAAGGGCATTTTTTTAAAAAGACAGACAAAACTCCTTGGCCAAATTTGGATTATGCGATCAAGGAATAAAATCATCAGCAAGTCTAAGTGCAAATAGACATCGTGGCAATCAATTAATCTGGAATTAGATGAGGTGAATACATAATGTCACTGAACAAACTATTTCTTGAAGCCTGAAGTACATACTCTGCTGTGATTTCTAAATATATTTTATTTGAACCATGTAGAGATGGAAAGAGATTTCCCAGGTTAATTAACCACCAAAATAATGTGACCACTAAAAATTCAGCAAGGCTTAGGCAGTATTAAAAGAAGTACAGAAACTTGAAAGAGGAAGGTGATGTCATTGCTCCTTCTCGTGCTGTGGGTGCCACCCCACATCTGAAAAGGGAGGAGCAATAACCCAGGGCATGTTCAAAGAAGATGCAAAACCCTGTCACATAGAGATTGTTCAGGAAGGGGACAACTGGGGGGGACAGGGAAGGTGCTCAAGGGGCAAAGGGACACAGTACCTCTTCTTGTTTTGTTCTATTTTTTCAATTTGAAAGTCATTCATGTGGTTTGACTTGTTTATATAGAAGTTCCAGGACAAATAACTGATTTTAAGCACCAAAAAGTCCATCAAATATTAGGTGAGAATTAGGTGCCCTGAGTTTCTTCCCTTGGTGAGGATGGATGGTCTATTCACAGTGCTATGTGGAGGGATTTGAACAGTGGATAAAGCTGGATCCAGATGAAGGGGATCCAGAGGCAGATTGGTGCAATGGTGACATGTACAGTTCAGCTCTGGAGACAGCCAAATTGGGGGCCTCACCACTTATTTCATATGACCCTGAACACTCCAACTCCTCTGAGCTTCACTGCTTCACTAGGAAATGGAGATAAGACTGCCTGTCCCATAAAAGTGTTTTGAGATGGATGTAAACACAGGAATGCATATAGAGACCTTCACATGCTGAGTGCAAACACAGTCCTTAATAAATGGCCTCTATTCTTATAGTTAATCATGAGTATTAGGCATTTTATTGCCCCAATAGTCAACTTTCCAAATTCTCTAGATTCAAGGAACTTCCCTATAATATTATGCTTCCAACCACAATGAGACAGACAATTGATACCCTAATTCATGCCCTGGGATCTAGCTTGGAGGTAAGAAGCAGTAAGAAAGCAGTAAATGATGAAAGAGGAGAAAGAAATGAACCTGGACCCACGTGTTCACAGCCAGAAACAAAGCAGGGTGGGACCTGTGAAATCAGGCCATGAATTTACAGTTCACTAGACTTTGACTTTTATGTGATTACTTTTTTTGTTTGGCTTTTGTAGGAATAAAATATCTGTTGAATAACAAATAGGGGTTTTCCTGAAAGCTGATGCTTGTGGTGATTTTACTCAGTGACAAGGAGACTAGTGGGGAAACAGTGGTTAGAAAAGGGAAGTATGTGCTTACAGTTGTGCAATGAGTATACTAGGCATGTAAGCAACACCCTTCACACCATCCTCAGATCCAGGCTCAGACCCAGCCTTGCATCTGTTTGCAAGGAGATATAACCCACACACACAGGCACTTAATAGTCCTTTCTTGTCTACTCTTCCTCCAAGTTCTGTTCCCCCAACTTTTAGTAAAATAAATAAAATGAAATAAACGACACTGGCTCTCCCTTGAGCAAGGACTCTGACTTTAGGACCAGGTGAATGGATTGTAGTCCCAACTGGTTTACTTAAATAACTGGTTTGACTTGAACAAGTGACTTAATGTCAGTGTTCTAACTCACATGGCAAAGAGAGTAACCTAGCCCTGACTGATCTTCAAGAGGTTCTCCCATCCTAGTGATCACTTACTCTCTAAAGCAGAGAGTAACAGCCTTCTCTGAAGTCTAGTTACCTGGCCCATGAATCACAATTTACTTGAAAGCATCCAGATATTTACAATGTTAGAAGTGGAAGAAGTCCTGGAAATAAAATAGCCTTGACTCTTCAGTTTATAAATGAAGACACTCGGAATGACAGAGAAGTTTTAGCAAAGAGAGACAGCCAATTAGATAATCAGGCCAATACTGACTCAAACGCCAGTAAACATGATTCTAGCTATATATTTTTCACAGTATCCCTTTATCAAGTGGTGGTGGTGGTGGAGGTTTAGTCACTAAGTCATGTCCAACTCTTGCGATCCCACGGACTGTAGCCTACCAGGCTCCTCTGTCCATGGTATTCTCCAAGCAAGACTACTGGAGTGGATTGCCATCTCCTTCTCTATTACAAGTGGAGAAAATTATTTTCTATTTTTAGTTTATCAAAAGTTTTTATCATGAATAGGCATTAGATTTTACCAAATTTGTTTTGTGCATCTATAGAGATGATCATAGAGGTTTTGTCCTTTACTCATATCATCCTATTAATGTGATATTGCATCAATTTTGAGAAAATTAACCAACTCTGTATTCCTGGGAGAAATCCTACTTGGTCATGGAGAATAATTTTTATATATAGATGAATTTATTTTGCTAATTTTTTTGAGAATTTTTATATCTAAACTCATAAAGAATATTGATCTATAGTTTTTTGGTGATGTCTTTGGCTTTGGTATTAGAGCAATATTAGTTTTATGGAAGTAGTTGAAAAGTGGAAGACTTTTGGAAGACTTTTTGAAAAATCAATATTATTTTTCCATTGAATGTTTTATACAATTTACCAGTAAAGACACCTGGGTATAGACTTTTCTTTGAGAGAATATTTTCAATTAGCGATATGTGAACCGTGAACTTCCTGATGTTCAAGCTGGTTTTAGAAAAGGCAGAGGAACCAGAGATCAAATTGCCAACATCCACTGGATCATGGAAAAAGCAAGAGAGTTCCAGAAAAACATCTATTTCTGCTTTATTGACTATGCCAAAGCCTTTGACTGTGTGGATCACAGTAAACTTTGGAAAATTCTGAAAGAGATGGGAATACCAGACCACCTGATCTGCCTCTTGAGAAATTTGTATGCAGGTCAGGAAGCAACAGTTAGAACTGGACATGGAACAACAGACTGGTTCCAAATAGGAAAAGGAGTTCATCAAGGCTGTATATTGTCACCCTGCTTATTTAACTTATATGCAGAGTACATCATGAGAAATGCTAGGCTGGAAGAAACACAAGCTGGAATCAAGATTGCCGGGAGAAATATCAATAACCTCAGATATGCAGATGACACCACCCTTATGGCAGAAAGTGAAGAGGAACTAAAAAGCCTCTTGATGAAAGTGAAAATGGAGAGTGAAAAAGTTGGCTTAAAGCTCAATATTCAGAAAAGGAAGATCATGGTATCTGGTCCCACCACTTCATGGGAAAAAATGGGGAAACAGTGGAAACAGTGTCAGACTTTATTTTTCTGGGCTCCAAAATCACTGCAGATGGTGACTGCAGCCATGATATTAAAAGACGCTTACTACTTGGAAGGAAAGTTATGACCAACCTAGATAGCATATTCAAAAGCAGAGACATTACTTTGCCAACAAAGTTTCATCTAGTCAAGGCTATGGTTTTTCCTGTGGTCATGTATGGATGTGAGAGTTGGAATGTGAAGAAGGCTGAGCACCGAAGAATTGATGCTTTTGAACTGTGGTGTTGGAGAAGACTCTTTAGAGTCCCTTGGAGTGCAAGGAGCTCCAACCAGTCCATTCTAAAGGAGATCAGTCCTGGGTGTTCTTTGGAAGGAATGATGCTAAAGCTGAAACTCCAGTACTTTGGCCACCTCATGCTAAGAGTTGACTCATTGGAAAAGACTCTGATGCTGGGAGGGATTGGGGGCAAGAGGAGAAGGGGATGACAGAGGATGAGATGGCTGGATGGCATCACTGACTCGATGGACATGAGTCTGAGTGAACTCCGGGAGTTGGTGATGGACAGGGAGGCCTGGCGTGCTGCGATTCATGGGGTCGCAAAGAGTCAGACACGACTGAGCGACTGATCTGATCTGAATCCAATTCTTTGTTTGTTATGAGTCTATTTAGATTTTAGTTTCTTCTTAAGTCAGTTTCATTCATTTGTGTCTTTGTATGAACCTTCCTAATTTAATCAAAATTGTCTTATTTGTTAGCATAAAGTTTTTTCATAGTATACCTTTGTAATCCTCTTAATTTCTATAAGGTTGGTAGTGATGTGATGTCCCCTTTTTCAGTTCTGACTTTGATAATTTGTTTCTTCTCTGATTTTTATTTGCTTTGGTCAGACTAAATCAGGTTTCTCAGCCTCGGTGCTATTGATATTTCGGTTCAATAATTTTTATTATGGAGGGTTCTGTCATGCATTACAGGATGTTTAGCAGCATCTCTGGCCTCTACCTCTAGATGGCAATAGAGCCCACACCCTCTCCTCCCCCCGGCACCCTCCCTCCCCACAAGGTATGACAATTAAAGCTATCTCTAGCCAAAGCCTTTGACTGTGTGGATCACAGTAAACTGTGGAAAATGCTGAAAGAGATGGGAATACCAGACCACCTGATCTGCCTCTTGAGAAACCTATATGCAAGTCAGGAAGCAACAGTTAGAACTGGACATGGAACAACAGACTGGTTCCAAATGGGAAAAGGAGTACTTCAAGGCTGTATATTGTCGTCCCGCTTATTTAACTTATATGCAGAGTACATCATGAGAAATGCTAGGCTGGAAGAAGCACAAGCTGGAATCAAGATTACCAGGAGAAATATCAATAATCTCAGAAATGCAGATGACACCACCCTTATGGCAGAAAGTGAAGAGGAACTCAAAAGCCTCTTGATGAAAGTGAAAGTGGAGAGTGAAAAAGTTGGCTTAAAGCTCAACATTCAGAAAACTAAGATCATGGCATCCGTTTCCATCACTTCATGGCAAATAGATGAAGAAACAGTGGAAACAGTGTCAGACTTTATTTTTGGGGGGCTCTAAAATCACTGCTATGATGACTGCAGCCATGAAATTAAAAGACGCTTACTCCTAGGAAGGAAAGTTATGACCAACCTAGATAGCATATTAAAAAGCAGAGACATTACTTTGCCAACAAAGGTTCATCTAGTCAAGGCTATGGTTTTTCCAGTAGTCATGTATGGATGTGAGAGTTGGACTGTGAAGAAAGCTGAGCGCCAAAGAATTGATGTTTTTGAACTGTGGTGCTCTAGAAGACTCATGAGAGTCCCTTGGACTGCAAGGAGATCCATCCCATCCATTCTAAAGGAAATCAGTCCTGGGTGTTCATTGGAAGGACTAATGCTGAAGATGAAACTCCAATACTTTGGCCATCTGACTCATTGGAAAAGACCCTGATGCTGGGAGGGATTGGGGGCAAGAGGAGAAGGGGACGACAGAGGATGAGATGGCTGGATGGCATCACCAACTTGATAGACGTGAGTCTGAGTGAACTCCAGGAGTTGGTGATGGACAGGGAGGCCTGGCGTGCTGCAATTCATGGGGTCACAAAGAGTCAGACATGACTGAGCAGCTGAACTGAACTGAGACATTGAAAAGTGTACCTTAATGTGCAAAATTATCCCTGGTTTAGAACCACTAGTCTAAATAAAGTTTTAGTTTTATTGATCTTGTCAAATAATCAACTTTTTTTCATTAATTTTGTCTTTTTTTTTTTTTTGGTTTGGTTTTCATTTCATCGATGTCTGCTCTAATCTTAAACTTCTTACCTTCTACTTGCTTTGGGTTTAATTTACTCTTTTTTTTTTAGTTTCTTAAAATAGCAACTGGCTGGATGGCATCACTGAGTCGATGGACATGAGTCTGAGTGAACTCCAGGAGTTGGTGATGGACAGGGAGGCCTGGCGTGCTGCGATTCATGGGGTCGCAGAGAGTCGCAGACGACTGAGTGACTGAACTGAACTGAAGCTGTTAATCTGGGGGTATACGAGGTAATTTTAAGACAGATTATATTTTGGACAACTTGAATTTTAATAAATCTAGCCTCTTAACTAGAAGAATTGTTGGTATATTAATAAACAGAAACTGTAAATAAGAATTTTCCCCCAGCCCTAAATCTTGCCTTCCCTAAGCAAAACATTATGGAAAATAAACTTAGATGTGAGGCATTTCCAGTCAGCTCTCTTATCTAATAGTGCTGGCTTCTCTAAATGACATCGTTTGTCAGTTTTTCTTAAAACTTCCTTTTCACCTCCCATGTACATCCTGACCCCTTTTAACTCACTCACGTTGATTTTAGCTAATCTGGTTGAACAATTGCTATTCCTTATATAAGAGAATATTATCTTTTCTAAGTGCTATAAATAATGAATAGTACATGTAAGTAATGAATAAACAGTGATTACTAATGTAATTACTATCATAGAAGATACAGACAATGAAGGAAGTACCTTTTGGACTAATTAGACTTTAAAACAAGGACATTTTCAATCATGCAAGGGCAGAGAAGATAGAATGAGGCATACTAGAAAGGAAAACTCAGTTTAGTGGCCAGACTGATGGTCAACTTCCATTCCAAGAGCAGGGGCTAAAAGTAGGATGGAGTTACTGCCAGGAGCTAAAGGGAGAGATGGCATCAGAGCCAAGCCATGGAAACTAAACTTAGTCAATGAGCACCAAGGTCAAAGCAGAACTGACAGGAAAGTGGATAAAGATGAGAAGCAGGAAAGAATGTGACCAAATAAAGAAAGCCTTGAGTGGAGAATATTTCCAATTAGTTTGCAGGTTGCCATTCCGGGTTCTTCAGGCATGGAGGGTGTGTCAGTGGACCGGTAGGCTCATAGGTTAAAGGAAAGCTGCCGTCAACTGGCAGCCTCTTCCGTCTGTGTGCTCTGCACAGGGGGCAGATGCCGTGCTCCGTCTATTTGTGAGGCACGTGCATGGTCTAAAGGCCAGGCAGGGGGAAGGCGGTGTGGCTCCACATTGATCCCACTACCCCTCCCTCTCTCAGTCTCTATCCTTGACACAGTCCTTTTACCAGTCCCAATTCACCTTCTTTAACCTTCACCTTTTTAGTCCTTCTGCCTTGGTCCAGACCCAGCTTCTCTCTCACATATTACCTTACCCATGCTAATGTCAGGGCCTCAGGAAATATTCTTTCTCTACCTCAAACTCTGCTGATTTTACATAAAATATAAATTCTTCTTGTTTCCGGACACCTTGGGTGCCCTGCTGTTTACAGTCCAAAAACATATTGTAGCATTACCAAGTCACATAACTTGGAAAATGTTGAAACAGGAAAACCTGGGCTGCAGCTGAGATCCTGGGGGTGCCTTTGTTCTGAGCTATGAGACATGTCTATGAGCATGAAAATAGAGGAATGTTAGCAGAAAGAGATTTAAAGAAAAGGGAGAAGGGAACCTACAAGGTACAACCTTGTGATAGGAGCTAAATATGGATTATCTGATTTAAATTTTACAAGTCTATAAAATCACATATTCCTTATTCCACAAAGGGTGAAAGTAAGGCTCACAGACCCTAAATAACCTTCTTACTATGGGTAGGTGGCAGAACTGGGATTCCAACCCCAGGCTGAATTACCCCAAAGTTTTCCTCTGACACCACACTGCTTCACATACCACTCAACAGGGAACATTATGGTTACCTTAGTAATCTCTGTGTCAGTTTTCCTTTGTCTAACAGCAGTCCTTAGAGCAGAAAATTCCTGAAGAATGGCAGCTTGAATATGCTCTGACTGCCTTCACTCCAGTCCAGCCGCTTCTCCTGGATTAAGCACTACCATGGCTGCAGCTGACAATGATCAAAGCGGAGATAACTTTGTGTGCAGGACTTTTTCCACCTAAGCAAGGTGAGAACCTGGAAACATAAATAGATACCTTAAGTTCAAAGATTAGAATATTGTGGATCCATGAAGAGAACCCAGTCCCCTGAGATCTGTGGAACCCCCACCTCTCACCCAACAATACTACCAAGGGAATAACAACTAGGCCTGGATATGGATGTCTGGGCTCTTTGCCTCTGAAATGCTGAACAGGAACTGAAAGGGGGATTTTCTTCTTTTTGCTCCCAGTGTGGGAGAACTCAGGGAGACTAAGAAACAGAATGACCTCTTCCTGACACTGACACTTTGGTAAAGGATGATAAAGTGCCTGTGGTCTCAGCTCAAAGGAGCAGAGACCATCAAGCTTTCCATCACTCATGAGACAGTCCTACTTCAGGTACATCAGCAGCTGAACCTGAGCCTAAGTGAGCAAACCATCAAATCAATTAACAATTATATGTAATAATGTCTGGCAGTTAGAGAGAGGAGAACAAGCAGAACCATTATGAATAGGCCCTAGTGAAGTAGAGCTGCTGAAGGAGACTAACAAAAAACTGAACAGGAAAAACAGTACTAAAGGTATTCAAGGCTAATACAGAGACGCTTGTCAGTACTAAAAAAAAAGTGAGTAAGAATTAATAAAGTCAATAAATGAACTGACAAAAGAATCACTATGAGATTCAAATCATAAGCCAGACAAATGGAAGAAATATTTCAATATTTCAATATTTTGTACTGAGCAACAGTACGAAAACATAAAAGCCATGAGGTAAATGATAAAAGGCTTGGAGAAAATACCGAGGCAACTTGAAAACCAAATCAGTCCCACAAAAGGAAAAAAGAAGAGAAAGAGGTGAGGCCATCATTAAACATAACTAAATCATAGAAGAACATATTTCTGAGCTAAAAGATGATTTGTGTCTGCAAAGTAAAAGGGTTCACATAATTATATGTTTAAAATATGAATTAAAGCAATGAATTGTGTGGTGGTGGCTCAGATGGTAAAGCGTCTGCCTACAATGCGGGAGACCTGGGTTCAATCCCTGGGTTGGGAAGATCCCCTGGAAAAGGAAATGGCACCCCACTCCAGTACTCTTGCCTGGAAAATCCCATGGATGGAGGAGCCTGGTAGGCTACAGTCCGTGGAGTCGCAAAGAGTCGGACACGACTGAGCGACTTCACTTTCACTTTATACACATAAAAGTAGAATGTCATTCAACAAGAGCACAAAGGAAAGAAAAGGTACAGGGGAGTACTCTGTTAAGGGTCTTAAGTTGTATATGCAGTGGTATACTTATTAACTCATGGTAGGCTGCAATTAGTTAAGAATGAACACTTTAATCCCAGAAGCAACCACTAAAAATAGAGCAAAGAGGTATAACTAAAATCCAATTGATTATACAAAAACAAATGTTAAGCAATATTCACTTAAAGAAAATTAAACCAAAAACAGATGGGACAAATAAATAACAAAACACTGGGCTCCAACCAAACTGTGTCAACAATTACATTAAATGTAACTGAACTAAATAAGTTTTAAAAGTGATTGTCATACTGATGTTCAAAAAAAAAAAAAAGGAAAAGCAACTATATGCTGTCCACAAGAAATGCACACTAAATATAAATCCACAGATAGGTTAAAAGCTAAAGGATGAAAAAAGATATACCATGCAATCATTATTTATATATTGTTTAAAAGTTAGAGTGGCTATATGAATATCAAATTAGATTTCAAGACAAAGTGCATTGTCAGAGATAAAGGGACACATAAAAGGGTCAAATAATTAAGAAACATAAGCATCCTTAATGTGCATGCATGAAATAACAGAGTTCTAAACTGTATGATGTAAAATCTGACAGAACTAAAGGAAAAAAAAAACAAAAACCTGTAATCAGACTTAGAGATCTTCACACTCCTGATAGAAGAGGTAGACAAAAAATCAGTATAGACAGAGTGGTAAGATCTTCATGTATAGTCTGACTATCATTGGGGGGTCCCTCAAACCCTTTCAGGAAGTCTATAAACTCAAAACTGATTTTATAGAAATACTAAGAGGTTATGTGCCTTGTACTCTGACTCTACACTCGACTAAAGCACAGGTGAATATCTTCACAATCAGACCAAATTTCCTGGATGGGATATAGAAAGTACTAATGCCACAAAAACAGAATACACAAAGCTAATTACCAAAATTTAAAGCCTTCACAAAAATTAAAAATTACTACTAGCACAATAAAAAGGTAAGTCACCAACTAGAAAAAAATATTTGCAACAAATATATCTGATATGGTAATTAAATGTAGACTATATAAAGAACTCCTACAAATTAATAACAAAAGTTGCTCAATTATTTTAGTGGACAAATAATTTAAATAGATCCTTCACAAAAGCAGATATACAACTGGATAAGAAGCATATGAAAGGGTAAACATCATTAGTCATCAGGGAAATGCAAATATAAATGCTAATGAAATACCATCTCACTACAATGACTAAAGTAAAAACATCTGACAACATCAAATGTTGGCAGAGATGTGGAGCAACCTGAATCCTCACAGACCACTGGGTGGAGTACAAAATCATATAAACACTTTCAAAAATAAATTGGCAGCTTCTTAGAAAGTCAAACGTGTACCAGTTCACATCATCATGAATGCATCCCAAAAGCATTGTGATAAGCAAAAAGCCAAACACAAAAGAGTATATTCTGTTATTTCTGCTACTTTTAGAAGTTCTATAAAAGGTAAAAATTATGGTATCTCTGGTATATTTTAGTTCTGTAAATTATATTTCAATAACAAATTAAAAGGAAAATCATTTCACTATCTTCACCATACAAAAACCCCTAGATAGTACAATCTATAAATTCACTAATCCAGGCATTCATGGATTACACTAGGTCAACTCTTCCTCAATCTGGAATTCCATCTCCTCCTTCAGACTCTTAAACCTACAGGAGATTTGATTGCCTTTATGTGGTATGAGGACTGAGTGAATCCACCAGTGTCAATTTTTACATTATACATTAGTAAATTTAGCTGTCTCACTTTTAAGAAGTTCTAATATTTTTCCTTGTAGTCTAATGGGTCATCTTGCAGACACTCTAGATATGTGTCTGTCACTTACAAATCACTGGTTTAAGTCCTTTGCATCATGATTTTCTGCCACTTGCAGCTGAAAGAATCTTAACTGATAAAGCTTGACATTGAAGAAGGAGCCAGATCATGAAGGTGATTCTATCACGCTAAGAAAATAAGACTTCATCCTGCTGACAGTGAGCAGGTTCCAAAGTCTTTCAGAAAGGAGAGGGAAGTACCTAAGTGTTGTGCAGAGACTAAAGGCAAGGCAATCAGTTTTAAGTCCTAGAAGAGATTCCTGAATCAAGGCAGTGACAATGGAATGGAGATGAGGAGATGGAATTAAGAGGCTTAGCAAGCAGAATCCAAAGATGTTCAAGTGCAAACATGGACAGGTCTTGGTAGTGAATCTGATGTGGGAAGTGAGAGCATGAGAGCCATCATGAATGATACGCAGATTCCCAGCTCAGGCAGTTCATTACGGGATAGAACCTTCACTAAGGAGGAACCCCAGGAGGTGGAAATGATGACAATGATTCCAGCTTTGGGCATCTGAAATCTGAGGTGCCCAGGCGATATCCCCTGAGCCATTGGGACTACAGTTCTGATGCTCAGCAAGGAAATCCTGGTTATTGAGTTGGCCCCTTAGGTATCCTCTCGAGGCTGAGGCCCTTGCCTTAATGGCCACAGTATTGCAGCCCTTCCTTAGCTTACATTGGTGTCTGCAAAAAGCCCCATATTTACCCCCAGTGTCACTGCTGGTCTCTCCCTGCTCCTCACTATACTTGAGAAGAGCTGACATGGATGGCATCTCCCTCTCCTGCTCCCATTTTTTCTGTCTCTGGGTTTGATGTCACCCCTACTTCCAGTGGGAGGGCCCTAATGAAGCCTTCAAGTTTACAGGCCTGGTGACTGACTTTCCATTTTCTTCATCAAGAGCACAGACCTGCATCCATCCAACATTTACTGAACTTTGCAGCATGCCATGCTTTGTGCTAGAGATGAGATACACAGAAATGCAAAAGCATGGCTTCTGCCCTCAAGGAGCTTGCTATGAAGAGACAGACATATACAACTATAATGTGATACAGTGATTAGGTTGACCTGTGTATGGTTAAAATTCAGGAGGGCTTGAAAGAAGGGCGAGTGAGTCAGGCTGTAGAAATCAGAGAAGGTATCCAAGCGGTGACAGCCTTTGGCCTGACATTGAAGAGTGTATAAGAATAAGCTAGATGCAGCAGATATTCTAAACAAAAGGTATGTGTGAAAACCTGAGGTGTGAGAGAGCCTGGTGTTGAAGATCAAGTGGTTACAGACAGCTCAACATAGCTAGACAGGGATGGGAATGTTTGAGGTGGGTCTGGAGGGAGAGAAAGTGATCTGCAGAGCAAGTGCTAAACTAAGCCTTGCATGGTGTTTAAAGCTTCCCAGGGCAGTAGGCACAGGCTTTCTCTCATTTGGATTCTCTCCTATAGGAGAAGCTCATTAAGATTCTGGACTGGGAGAAACATAGCTTTGTCAGCATCATCATGAGGTGATGGAGGAGGACACTTTGCTGGCCAGTCGGGGTATTTGCAGCTAGAGCAAAACAGGTCGAGCATTCAAGATGGGGCATTCCTGGGAGCGTCTAGCCAAGTGGTAACTGGAATTAGGCCCAGATACCAGTACCAGCTTGGGCTCGAGATGGCCAGACAACCTGCCTCAGTGCAGTACCAGGGTTCAGGTTGAGGTGAGGCCATCAGACCCAGATCCCAAGCCTTGGCCCGAATGTGGTTTCTGCCTGGAATAGGGCTAATTAACTTTAGTGGACATGGCAAAGTGACTAGGGTCCCATGGGAAGCAGTAGTCACAACAAGAGCCACGGGACCAGCAGGAATCAGACAGGCAGGGAGACTTTGGCCTCCAGCATTGAAGCAGCAGGTACAATGGCCATAAGATGGCAGGGGGGTGGGGGTGAATACAGGACAGAGAGAGGGTCAAGAGTGACGGCCCAGGACCCAGCTTCTCCCATTTACGTGCAAAAGGCACAGCCTTGGCCCAGCAGCACCCATAAATACATCCTGTCCATTTCTGGAATAGTTTATTGGCTAGGAGTATTTTTATGATCTTAGACTTTGATTTTTACCCAATGTGTTGGTGGGGCTCAGAAGAAATTTATTAATAGTCTCATGCATGTTTTTGTGTGCTAAGTTGCTTCAGCCTTGTCCAACTCTTTGCCACTGTATGGACTATATCCTGCCAGGCTCCTCTGTCCATGGGATTCTCCAGGCAAGAATACTGGAGTGAATTGCCATGCCCTCCTCCAGGGGATCTTCCCGACCCAGGGATCAAAACCATGTCTCTTATGTTCCTGCATTGGCAGGTGGGTTCTTTATCACTAGCTGGCTACCCACTCCAGTATTCTTGCCTGGAGAATTCCAGTGACAGAGGAGCCCAGTGACAGACAAGCTACAATCCATGGTGTCACACAGAGTTGGACACATTTGAGCAACTAACCCTTCACTTCAATAAATCCATCAAAATAATATTTCACAGAATTTAAGAGATCACATATTGTAAGAAGCACCACTATTTAACCTATTACTAATAAAGTGAAATGTTGCTGATTAATTATAACAACCAATTTTAAGGCATTTGGTTGTCATTAATCTTGTTGTCAAGTATTTTCTGTTCTCCCCCATTCAGAATAAATGAGAGAAAAACACTTGCTGATAGCTTTGTTATTGGTGAGGTCACGTGAGTAATTCTGAGCTAATGAATTGTGAGTGGAAGTGACCCACTAATTACTTGCAAGTTTGAGACCTTCTAGGCCCCGTTTTCTCAGAGAAGGCAATGGCACCCCACTCCAGTACTCTTGCCCGGAAAATCCCGTGGATGGAGGAGCCTGGTAGGCTGCAGTCCATGGGGTCGCTAGGAGTCGGACACGACTGAGCGACTTCACTTTCACTTTTCACTTTCATGCATTGGAGAAGGAAATGGCAACCCACTCCAGGGTTCTTGCCTGGAGAATCCCAGGGACGGGGGAGCCTGGTGGGCTGCCGTCTATGGGGTCGCACAGAGTCGGACACGACTGAAGTGACTTAGCAGCAGCAGCAGGCCCCTTTTTCTAACCTATGCAAAGTTACCACATGGGTTAGAGGCAGCAGTGGACATGGCACACAACGCCTGACACTAAGATCACACTGAAATCAAGCCCCGAGTTGGAAGTTAGCTCTGACAAGTCTTCCTTGTGCTTCTGCTTCCCTGACATTTGAAAAGGTTATGGTTTCTGAGATTAAGGAAAACTACTGTCACTCTGGGAAGACATTTCAGGATATACTACTGGCATCAACTAACACACGTGTCTAAACAAAGACATGTGTTTCCAAATGAAATGATAACAAATCACAACTTCAAGACACAACAAAAATGCCAGATTTGACCAGGGAAAACTTTCAGGACTGAGAAAATGAAATGTATACATTTTTTACTTTTCCTGTCCACCATCATTTGCTGTATTTGGTCTTCTTTTGGAGGGTTGATATTTAGAGCATTTGAGAATTCACATGGAGAGTAAATGCTTTGACTGGGTCCTAATTCAGTTTTGAGACACCCAAGATGAGAAAGAAAAAAGGACTTATGGACTTTAGTCCCAAAAATTAAAGAGGCATGTCCCTTGGACTGCAAGGAGATCCAACCAGTCCATTCTGAAGGAGATCAGCCCTGGGCTTTCTTTGGAAGGAATGATGCTAAAGCTGAAACACCAGTACTTTGGCCACCTCATGCGAAGAGTTGACTCATTGGAAAAGACTCTGATGCTGGGAGGGATTGGGGGCAGGAGGAGAAGAGGACGACAGAGGATGAGATGGTTGGATGGCATCACTGACTCGATGGACGTGGGTCTGGGTGAACTCTGGGAGTTGGTGATGGACAGGGAGGCCTGGCGTGCTGCGATTCATGGGGTCGCAAAGAGTTGGACACGACTGAGCGACTGAACTGAACTGAACTGAAGAGGCAAAGACACTCCTTGAACCTTCTCAGATAAATGGGAAATACAGACCAGGGAACAGGCTACAGATTCACAAACAATGTTCAAAAAGGTTGAACTCTACCCACACTTGCCAATTTTGTTTCTTCACATCTGTGTGAAGATGTTGAAGAAGATGAGGAAGGTCTTTGCACTTGTTGATGGACAGAACTTAAAGAACTTTCCTAATTTAAAGGCCTTGATCCATTCTATACATAATAATATTTAAGCCTGGGAGGCTATGTATTGAAATTTCCTAGTTTGGGATTCATGGTTGCTGTAGGGATTGGTTGGACAGATAAATTCTGAGGGGCTTGCATCCTAATTTATAGCCACTAGAAGAGATGTTACTAAGGAAATGACAAGAGGCAGGTAGAATCTTCTTCCTGGAAGGCAGAAGGCAGCACAAGAACTGATGTGGAAGTGGAAAAGTGAACCACGAGTCTTCTAGCAGAAAGGCCCAGCAAGGTTCATAGAAGTGAAATGATGGAAACAGTGCTCGTAAAAGTGTCATTTGGGATATCCTGGTACAAATAAGCAAACTGAGCACCAGATCTGAAATTCCAAATACCATTGTCCACTAAAAGGGATCAGGGTTCTTTGAAAAATAGTTGATTTTAGGGGTGAGGCTCAGAAAGTACAAGATAAACATGGAACATCTTGCTAACCCTGAAAGTAGAGATGTTCTACAAGAATATGGGGACAAGTCAAAAAGAGAAGGAGTCAGCTTAAAGGGACTCAATCTGGGACAATTTGAGCCTCAAAATAAATACTGATAGTACAGATTATAACCCATGGAATGAAATAAGAATCCATGTACCTGTACTTACGCAAATACATAAATAAATAATGAGAAAGAATAAAAATCTCTTCCTTACATTAGAATGGCACCTAATAGATATGGAAGAAATGATGGAAATAAATATGGAAACAGAAGTGAAATTAGAAAATAATTAGCATTGGGCACAACCAAGGATCACCATGATACTAAAACCAGTGAGAGAAAGTTTAACAAGAAGTATGATTTTTATGTAGTCTAGAAGTATCTCTCACAAGACCCTTACTAACAAACGGAAAAAAAAGTTACTTTACAGTATAC
Organism: Bubalus kerabau; assembly: GCF_029407905.1. Taxonomy (NCBI): domain Eukaryota; kingdom Metazoa; phylum Chordata; class Mammalia; order Artiodactyla; family Bovidae; genus Bubalus; species Bubalus kerabau. The sequence continues at coordinate 92,081,101 of NC_073627.1, forward strand.
AAATCTCAGACACCACTTTCTCCAACTACTCAGTTGTAACCTATAATGGACAATACATATCATTTGCCTTTTGAGATAAAGTATTAAGAAAAACATATTATTTCTGTGGTATGCCTTCCAAAAGTGTATAAACTGAATCTAATCATGGGAAACATGAGATAAGCCAAAAATTAAAGACATTCTACAGATCAACTGTCCAGTAATCTTCAAAAATGTCTAGGTCATGAAAAGGCTGAGGAACTTGAAGGATATTATAGAGATGTGCTACCTATGCATCATGTGACCCTAAACTGGATCTTATACCAGACAAATACATTTTTCTTTTGCTATAAAAGCACATTAGTGTGGAAATTGATGGATTGTGAATGTAGATTAGATAATAGCTATGTGAATGTTAATTTCCTGGTTTTGATGAGTGTACTATAGTTATGTAAAAGAATATCCTTCTTTCAAAAATACACCTTGAAGAATTAGGCATAAAGAGGCCTTTGTACTTTCAAATGATTCTGAAAGAAAATGATAAATCAAACTGATAAAACATTAACATGTTGAGAATCTGGGTGAAGGGTATATAGGGATTCTTTGTAATATTTTTTTTTTTGCAATATAGGAATCCTTTGCAAAATTCGTGCAATCTTTCTACATGTCTGAAATTATTTCCCCCCAAATTTTTTTCAAAGAATGAACGAATAGAATAGAATATTACAGAATAGAATTTTTAAGGGAGTTTCTACACAAGAAGAAAAAGTGTTGCACGCAGTATCATGCAGAGGAGACTCAAGTAAGGCTGGGGGCAGGGAGATCTTTCTACACACGCACCTAGTTTGGGTCCAGAGCCACCTTTCCTGCTTTCTAATATCAAATTCCACAGTGTTCAGGTTCTCCCCCTCACACAGGAACCTACGTGCTCAACATCAAGGTAGCTCTTCAGATAGGACACCTGGAATCATCTCTGAGCATGCCCAGACTAGATCACCTGAAGGCCAACACCTACCTCTAACTAGAGACGCGTTATATTGCTGATTGTGTCCATGCTATCTTCCATGACGGTCTTTGCCCCACCTCTGAACATCTAACCAAAGTTTTACAAGTTTTCAATACAGCCAATGCACAATCTCCTCTCCTCAGAGGAGATCATATACTGTTTGAGTTCATATTTAATCATAAATCAATGAAGGAAAGAATCCCAAATTCAGAGAAACTACATGCTATATTGAGAAACGCATAGAATGTGGAGTCTTGCCTTTATTACTAGTTAGCTGTAGGTGAGCCTGGGTGAATTACGTCTATAGTCCTCACCCATAAAACTGGAAATATGAACAGTGGCCTTCTCCACTTCTAACAAAGATGATAGCTATTTAAGAAAAGGTCCTTCTAAATCTGATAGTTTTCATACCCATAAGAATGAACTTTTCCTCCTGAATTAAGAAGTTAAGATTTTACACTTGATTCTCAAGGTTGACCTAGGTTTGAGTTGATAGCATTGATATTGCTTTACCCAAGAAGCTTACAGCTAAGAGGTAGCATTGCTACACCCAAGTTCTATTTTATATCAACCTTTGCCAGCTATGCTATGTTTAGCTTAAACTATTTCTGGATGCACAACAGTTAATCACCTTTTCAAGTGAAAAATTACAAGAGGAAAAAAAAAAAAAAACCACCAAAAAAATCCTATAATCTCTCCTAAATACCCTAACTCTTCTCCTGGATGCCTGGACCCGTGCCCTTCATCTCCAGGGTTTCTCTGTGATCGCTGTAACAGCATGCACACAAGCTGTCCCCATGTCTGTCGTATTCAGGTATCTATTTCCTTCAGGCCTGGCTCAGATTCAGCAGCTCTGAGTCAACAAGGAGTTGGTAAAGACAGATTCTCACTGTGCCAGGTCTTGCATAAAAGCAGGATTCAGGCACACACACTGGACACTCATTCTCCAGGCTCTGTCCTCCCGCTTGGGTTGCCCATCTGTGCTAAAGTGAAGTCGCTCAGTCATGTCTTTGCGACCCCATGGACTGTAGCCTGCCAGGCTCCTCTGTCCATGGGGTTTTCCAGGCAAGAATACTGGAGTGGGTTGCCATTTCCTTTTCCACATCTGTGCTAAAGTCTTTGCTAAAGGCATAGAAGGCTTTTCCCCAAAGCCCCAAATTTCCAGAACACAGTCTCTCCTACTAGTGAACAATAAACACAACTCCATTTACTTTTTCAGAGTTTGCTCTGATGTGATTGTTCCTTTTCCCAAAGCAAAAATAATCCAAGTAAGAGAGAGAAAGTTATGCTAAATTTCCCTTGTGGGGCCAGACAAGGAAATACAATGGGGGCCTTATATCCTGGAGGAATGCAAGGAATCCCGAAGATGGGCAAAGGCCTCCTGAGCCGAGTGCATTTATAACAGGAGGTATAAGAGCACTGAGCTCGGACTGTGTCCAGTTGGGGCAGGAGGATAAACTGGCTCCGAGACCTAGAGGGGTCCTGAAGTCATGGAATTTCTGTGAAAAAAAGCAGGCAAAACATATTTTAATTCCTCTTAGATGCCAAATTTGTACAATCATAAAAATAAAGTAGGAAAAATGTCAAACATACAAAAAGTGAAAAGATTAGTACAATAAACATCTATAATATCTTTATTGTATTCATTCTCTTATACTTGGATATGTTTCCATTATACATATATGTGTGTATGAATATATATATATATATATATATACGTATAAATGTATATATATATATATATATACACACACACACACATATGCAAAAGGCTGAAGTATTTTAGAGGAATCACACACTTCAAGATATTTCACTTCTAAATATGTAAGTTTTTATAGTCCCCAAATAAGAACATTTTACAGTTTATAGGAATAACATTGCTATTCTTAAAAGTAACAATAACTCCATAATCTCATGTAATACCCTGTCTCCAGTAAATGGTCCCAGTGGTACCAGAAATGTATTTATGGTTGATTTCTTCAAAATAGTATATAACCAGACCAGGCCAACTATCTGGTTGGCTGTAACATTTTGTATTTATATAATGGTTTCCTCATGGTGTCATTTAAATTATTTCTCTAGCCCTTGTGGTTTTTTTCTTTTTCTTTTCTTTCTTTTAACAGTGGAAGTTAGATCTAAAGACTTGATTAGCTTCAGGCTTAAGATTTCGGGTAAGAAATTTTCACAGGTGATGTTGTATAGTTCATATTGCAACATATCAGGAGGAACATAATGTCTAGTTGTACTATTCGGTTCAGTTCAGTTCAGTCGCTCAGTCGTGTCCGACTCTTTGCGACCCCATGAACTGCAGCGCACCAGGCCTCCCTGTCCATCACCAACTCCCGGGGTTCGCTCAAACTCATGTCCTAGGGAGAGCAAATTTCAGCACTGGGTAAAGTAACAGTTTTGCTATAATGCTACTTATACATATATCCTTAAAAATCACCATGTTAAGCAAAATTACACAGTAAAAACCACAAGGCTTATGGGGGAAATGGAAATATGGGTACAACATTCAAAAACTTTGTTGGTTATACATAACAGAAAAAATAGAAATCTATTAAAAAATGGTAGCAGTTTTATATATGTGAAATGGTTAAGAAATAAATAAATACTACAACAAATATGACACTTAATAAACTATCTGAAGCTTGCTTGTGGAAGTGGGCATCAGAAAAGTTACAGCTTGCTAATAGTTTCCTTTGATGTGCAGAAGCTTTTAAGGTTAATTAGGCCCCATTTGTTTATTTTTGCTTTTATTTCCAATATTCTGGGAGGTGGGTCATAGAGGATCCTGCTGTGATGTATGTCAGAGAGTGTTTTGCCTATGTTCTCCTCTAGGAGTTTTATAGTTTCTGGTCTTACGTTGAGATCTTTAATCCATTTTGAGTTATTTTTGTGTATGGTGTTAGAAAGTGTTCTAGTTTCATTCTTTTACAAGTGGTTGACCAGATTTCCCAGCACCACTTGTTAAAGAGATTGTCTTTAATCCATTGTAAATTCTTGCCTCCTTTGTCAAAGATAAGGTGTCCATATGTGCGTGGATTTATCTCTGGGCTTTCTATTTTGTTCCATTGATCTATATTTCTGTCTTTGTGCCAGTACCATACTGTCTTGATAACTGTGGCTTTGTAGTAGAGCCTGAAGTCAGGTAGGTTGATTCCTCCAGTTCCATTGTTCTTTCTCAAGATCGCTTTGGCTATTCAAGGTTTTTTGTATTTCCATACAAATTGTGAAATTATTTGTTCTAGCTCTGTGAAGAATGCTGTTGGTAGCTTGATAGGGATTGCATTGAATCTATAGATTGCTTTGGGTAGTATACTCATTTTCACTATATTGATTCTTCCAATCCATGAACATGGTATATTTCTCCATCTGTTAGTGTCCTTGACAGCCTTCAGAATGGGAGAAGATAATAGCAAATGAAGCAACTGACAAACAACTAATCTCGAGAATATATAAGCAACTCCTACAGCTCAACTCCAGAAAAATAAATGACCCAATCAAAAAATGGGCCAAAGAACTAAATAGACATTTCTCCAAAGAAGACATACAGATGGCTAACAAACACATGAAAAGATGCTCAACATCACTCATTATCAGAGAAATGCAAATCAAAACCACTATGAGGTACCATTTCACACCAGTCAGAATGGCTGCGATCCAAAAGTCTACAAGTAATAAATGCTGGAGAGGGTGTGGAGAAAAGGGAACCCTCTTACACTCTTGGTGGGAATGCAAACTAGTACAGCCACTATGGAGAACAGTGTGGAGATTCCTTAAAAAACTGGAAATAGACCTGCCTTATGATCCAGCAATCCCACTGATGGGCATACACACTGAGGAAACCAGAAGGGAAAGAGACACGTGTACCCCAATGTTCATCGCAGCACTGTTTATAATAGCCAGGACATGGAAGCAACCTAGATGTCCATCAGCAGATGAATGGATAAGAAAGCTGTGGTACATATACACAATGGAGTATTACTCAGCCATTAAAAAGAATACATTTGAATCAGTTCTAATGAGGTGGATGAAACTGGAGCCGATTATACAGAGTGAAGTAAGCCAGAAAGAAAAAGACCAATACAGTATACTAACGCATATATATGGAATTTAGAAAGATGGTAACAATAACCCTGTGTACGAGACAGCAAAAGAGACACTGATGTATAGAACAGTCTTATGGACTCTGTGAGAGAGGGAGAGGGTGGGAAGATTTGGGAGAATGGCATTGAAACATGTAAAATATCATGTATGAAACGAGTTGCCAGTCCAGGTTCGATGCACGATACTGGATGCTTGGGGCTGGTGCACTGGGACGACCCAGAGGGATGGAATGGGGAGGGAGGAGGGAGGGGGGTTCGGGATGGGGAACACATGTATACCTGTGGTGGATTCATTTTGATATTTGGCAAAACTAATACAGTTATGTAAAGTTTAAAAATAAAATAAAATTAAAAAAAAAAAAAGAAAAGTTACAGCTCATGAGATATAAAGTGATGGAGGTAGAGTTACCTAAAATTGAACAGGAAGATCCAATACCAGATGTAGACAGCTGCAGTTCATCACACATGTGGTGAAATAAGGTAGCTGGTATATGTCTGAGCTGTGCACAGGTGTGCATTTTGTGTATTTCTAGGTGACTTGGTTCAACCGAGTTCAACATTCACCTGTTTCCTGTGCACAGAATCACGCACAAGTACATGTGAAAGTGTGCCACGCTCAGTGTTCCATAGTTCACCAATCGCATTGGAAAGAATTTGCGTTTCAAAGCAAATGTTATCAAAATTGAATGTATTAGCCATTTACATCTCTCTTTGTTTCCTTGATCAGTCTTGCTAAAGTTTCATCAATTTTGTTGATATTGTCATAGAAAGAGCTGCTGATTTCAACAATTTTTCTATTCTTCTGTTCTCTAATTCATCTAGTGTGCTCTTTGTCACTCCCTTGTTCTGGCTGAATACATCCTTAGTCGCTCTGTCAGACTCTGCGACCCCATGGACTGTAGCCCACCAGGCTCCTCTATCCATGGGACTTTTTACAGGTAAAAATACTGGAATGGGTTGCCATTTCCTCTAGTTACTCTGAGTTTAATTTGGCCTTCTTTTTCTAGCTTTCTAAGGTGGAGGTTTAGGTCACCAATTATAGATCATTTTTATTTTCTAATACAACTTTTTAGATTTATATATTTCTTGCTAAATACTACTTTATCTGCATCTCGCAAATTCTGATAAATCACATTTTATCATTGCACTAGAAATATTTTCCAAGATTTCGACATCTGCAAATATAAAGTAGACATATTTTGCTCTATTTATTCTATCAAATACAGCTGAAAGTCTGGGACACTTTGTTTTAAAAGAAACAAGAAGACTCTGAAAGGTGAAGGGCAAAAGGCAAACAGGCTAGGGACCTTGAGACCAGTCTAATGACAGGGGAAAGGGGTGCTGTCAGTAGGAGTCACCCCCACATCTAGCATCATTAGAGGCCAACTGGAAACCTAGCCTTCCAACCCCACCAGTCAACAACAAGCCATGCCTCCTTTTTCTAAACAGGAATAAATGATGAAAGAGGGGATCTTGGACTATCAGGAAGAGGGAAAGAACAATGAAAAGAGCAAAAATATGAGTAAAGAAGGCTTACTTTTCCTCTTGAGTTTTTAAAATTGTATTTGACATTTGAAGCAAAAATTACACTATTTGGTTCTCAATATATGTAAAGGAACTTTTAAAATAGTTAAGATAGTTATATTAATATTATAAATGAAAGAGGGCAAAAGGATATAAAGTGGGAGAAGATTTCTATACTTCATTCTAACTGGTAAATTGTTAACACTAGTAGACTATGTATCATACATATGATATATATATCATATATATCATATATTAATTATATTAATTATTGCTTAAGGTATTATATATACTCTCTCTATATAATACCTTAGGCAATAACTTTTATATAACTTTCAATTGACTTGAAAGTTATATAAAATACTATGATTAATAAGTAAAAATGATAAATAAAAATGGAAGTCTAAAAATTGTTGAAATAACCCACAGGGAAGCAGAAAGAAAAAAAATAGAGAAGCTGAAATCAGGAAGAACAGACAAAAAACGAAAAACAAATGGAAGACTTAAGGCCTAACATTAGCTAAATAAATTATCTAAACACTCAATTAAAAGACTGACTAGTAGAGTGGATTTTTTTTAATGGAGAAATTTTAAGGATTCTTTATATGCCATCTGGATAAACAAAGCCAAAGCACTTGGCCTAATTGGTCCTCTAATAGCTAACTCTTTTTGCGATCTGTCACCTAAGCCACAGCCAGGTGCTCTTTGAGTTAATTCAAATATCACAGCTCCTATGAGACACATGCTGCCATTTTACAATGTTCAAAAATAAACCAATGGTGTAGGCCTATTTACAACAGCTCTAAATAATATATATGAAGAGAAAAATCACACTGAACCCAAATACAAAATATGCTTATAAAAATAAAAAATTTTCAGCTAGGGCTTCCCCAGTGGCTCAGTGTTAAATAACGTTCCTGCAATGCAGGAGATGCAGGAAATGCTGGTTCAATCCTGGGTCAGGAAGATCCCCTGGAGGAGGAAATGGCACCCCACTCCCAGTATTCTTGTTGGGAAAATGCCATGGACAGAGAAGCTTGGCAGGCTATGGGCCATGGGGTCACAAAGATTCAGATACGACTGAAGCAACTGAGCACATTGTCTCATTATGTATTATGAATGTACTAAGTAACTGCTATTTTTCTCTAATCATGGTTGGAGAACACAGCAAGTAATATTTCAATCTTGAAACGTGATGCCCTAGCAAATAGTCTATTTTGGTGGAAGTCCTATGTGCACTGGGAATGAACGTGCCTTCTGCAGATGTTGCATGTAGTATTCTGACAGTGCTAGGTCAAGGTGTTGTTCCCATCTTTATCTGTCCCAAATTTAACAAGTATTCTATCAATTACTGAGAAAAGAAAATCTCTAATGATAATTGCTGATATTTCCATTTCTCTTTTTATTTCATGTATTTTGAAACTATTGAATATGCACACATTTATGATTGTTTTATATTCTTAATGAATTAATCTTTGTTTCAAGTGTTCCTCTTTATCTCTGATAATCTGTTTGCTTTATGTCTACTTTATTCGATATTAAAAATCTGTACCACCTTTCTTACACTTCTATTTGTAGGAAATGACTTTTCCTTTGATTTTAGTTTTGTGTATTGGTTTCCTTATATTAAACTGTGTATCCTGTAATCAACATATAGTTGAAATGATTTTTATCCATTCTGACAATCTCTGAATTTTAATTAAAGAGTTTAGCTCATGTACATTTAATGTAATCACTGATGAAGTTGACCATAAGTTTATTAACTTTCTGCCATCTAAAAAGATGTTTTCATTTTTCTATTTTTAATTTCCTACCTTCTTTTGAGTTAAATAGTTTTAAGTAATCTTTTTGAATTCCTCTATAAATCTTTTAGCTATACCTTTCTATAAGCTTTTATTTATGTATTTTTATTTTTAAGTATTCACTCTAGACATTATGATAAACATTTTTAACTTATAAGAGTTTACTTTGAAATATACAAGCCGTCCCCACTTTGCATGGCAGTGCATAACTAAAAATGATCCTGTAAGATGAAACTGCAAAGCAAGTTTAATAATCAATGGGGAAAATTACAGCTGTTTTGTGACCTTTAAAATTTTTGTCAAAATATAAAAAACTCTCCTACTGTTGATTATAAATGAATAGGGAAATGGAAAGGAATGGTAAAACTAATGTTTATTTAGTACATTGTAATTTAGAACATTAGGAACATTGAACATAAACATGTTTTATTTGTTCACTAAAAAACCTGCCAAGAACAGTGTAAATAGTGTTTGCCTTTTCCTTCTCATCACATAATTTATGATCTAGAGCAAGCAGGGTTGATGTGTTGACAAACCGTGACACTCCTTTCTGTGTTAGGACCTACTTCCAATATTATATCCTTTGTACTTGCAAATGTCATTAACTATCTCTGAGAGTTCCTCTATTAAGAAATTCTTTGCCAGATACCCCTACTTCCTCTGGGGTACCTCCATCCCTTTTGTCACTTTCTTTAATTTAGACACATAATTTCACCTTCCCTAAGTTTCTCCAGCTGCATTTTTAGAATCTTTCAAACAGCAGCCTTATCAGCATTTCCATAGTCAGCAATACTTCTATAACTCCACTTAGGTTTGACTCAAATTTCACTTCCAGGGTTATCACTTTTCATTTCATCTTGGCACATTTATTCTTTGTTGGCCAATTTCTTTTTTGATTATTCACTTTTATAAAATGTCTTGTTAGTTTATCACTGGTAGACAAGAAGTCCCTTTGCTGACTGTATGAACTAAAAAAGGGTGTGTATAGACCAATCCCTGGCAGACGTTGAAATAAGTGGCATGCATGATCATGTATGTGTTATTTACATAGTTATTTGTTGACTGAAGAGTTAGGAGCAAATTTATATTATGCAGTTACAGTTAGTATAACATGGTAATGGAATTTGAATTATATTTTTGTGGTACTGGCATTACTTAACTAACAAGTTCATGCAGAGTGGAGCCATGCACAGGGAAGGCCATATTACTTCATGTAAGAACCTTAATATGGACCTTCTCATTCAACCCTTGAATTCACTTAGCTATTCCAGAGATTGGCTTGCCTTTGACATCTGCATAGAGATATCTGTCTACAATCCCTTGCAGTGTTATCACTTAGGCTCGAAAAGTTTTTATTTTAACAGAATCCCAATATGGACAATTAAACCACCAATTTCACTGTAATTTCGTGTTCTCTTTAGCAATAGATAACTTTCTAAATAGGCTCAAAATTGCAGTATGTAGTATTGTAATTTTAGGTTTAGAATTGTTTTATAAAAAAAACAGCAAATGTACTTTGAGCACCTGTTTGTGTAGCCATTAATCTCTTGGAGATCTTAAAGAGCTATATATTTTATGGCCCCCAGGTCTGGGGAACCAGATTAACAGACCTCAAAAGATGACTAAGTATATAAAGGGAGAAACAGATTCTGTAAACATTCAGATACTGAAGAGTACTTTGCTTAATCATATGTTCAGAGGTCTCATGAAAGATAAGAAACATGAGAAGAGTTGCAATTTAAAAAAAGAACAAAGAGAAAATCACCTAAATTATGAGCATAAACAAACACCTATTTGAAGAGGGGGCATGGCATGGCACGGTGCAATTCTCAATCCTGGCTGACCATCAGAAATACCTGGGAACTTTGAACAACATAGATTGTTAAGGGCCCACCAGAAAGCTCCCCAGATGTTTCCAATGATGAGCCAGGTGTGGGCAGCTGCAGTAAAAACAAGTTTAACACATGTTCACTGCTTCAATAACTGTGAAGCAACATTTGGCAGTTTCCATACAATCATTTGATTCCTATAAAGCAGGTTTAGTCCAAAGACTACAACGTCCATCATGAATATAACACTAACTTTGATTAGGATTGATTAGATGATATGAGTCAGTTCTCCATGTATAGAAGAGTGAGCCCAGGGACAACACCACATTTATGAAAAAGTCTAATAGGAAATATACACAAAAAATATATTTGGTTTGTTTTCAGATGGCAGCTTGTGCTTCCTTTTTTGTTGCCATTAGCTCCTTCCACCCTGGCATGCTCTCTGGAATTCCTAGGGTGTGGGCTGATTCAACAGGCTTCTTCAGGCGAATGGGGAACTCTTGCTTAGAACACTTCCTGCAGCATTCAGCTCCTTCTCCTCCTTGAAATGCTTTTCCTTGAGCTCGCTCTTCCTCCCCCATAAGGGTAAGTCTCAGAGACCCTAGATTTAAGTGTGGGGAAAAAAAAAAAGGAGCCTAGGAAGCCTCCCCTTCTGCTGTGTAGCAGGACCTTAGGCCAACACACTTCCAGTGAGAGAGACACTCAGGCCACAAGCTGGCCACACTCAACACCAGGTCAGGACCCAACCAGCCCTTTGCTTGTCCTCATTGTCTTCTCCCTCAGGTTCCAAGGGGCCTGAAGGTTGGGACAAGATAGGTTCTGAACTTCCTAGATTGCCTGCTGCTGCTGCTGCTGCTGCTAAGTCGCTTCAGTCATGTCTGACTCTGTATGACCCCATAGACGGAAGCCCACCAGGCTCCCCTGTCCCTGGGATTCTCCAGGCAAGAACACTGGAGTGGGTTGCCATTTCCTTCTCCAATGCATGAAAGTGAAAAGTGAAAGTGAAGTCGCTCAGTTGTGTCCGACTCTTAGCGACCCCATGGACTACAGCCTACCAGGCTCCTCCATTCATGGGATTTTCCAGGCAAGAGTACTGGAGTGGGGTGCCATTGCCTTCTCTGCCTAGATTGCCTAACCACCTATAAATCTCCTTTTATAAGATGCATGAGAAGAAAACTGAATCTACAGAATTCCCTGTATTCATGATGTTCTTACAATCCAACTGTATAGTAACCCCTGAAACTTTTCAGAGTGAACGGGAAATTTTTCACTTTCTATTTTGTACGAAAATATTTTAAATTGCACAAGGGAGAAGGGGAAGGGGAGACAATAACTGAGTTATTTATTTAGCACACATGTGACTCGAACCTCACAACACATTGGATAACTTGATTACATTTCATCTTATTATCCAAAACATGTTAAATCTAACAATGATTGCCAGAAAGCTGGAAATGCTCTTAATAAGAGAGAAAGGTAAGTGGGTTTTCCCTCTGTGGTTTATAGACCATGGTTTATAAAGTGAGGCATTCCTCAAACCTCATCCCAGTGAAAAGGGGCATATTTTAGTCTTGTCAGAATTCTTATGGGAACTCTTACAAAATCTTACAGGAATTCTTACAATCACCAGGTGGTTCTTGAGAACGAACAAGGTCAAAACCAAAATCTTTGGGTCTTTAATCAATGGGAAATTTATAAGCATCTGTTGTGCCTCTGGTATATTACTAAACCCTGAAAGGTTACAGAATGTAAACACATCTTGATCCTCAAGGTGTCTTGCTTTAGACATATATTCACGTTATTTTTGAGACAAAGGATCTTAAGGAGTCCCTGGCACATAGCAAGCCCCTAACCAAGAGTAGCTTTGGTGATTGACCTCTGCGCTAGAACAGAGGCACAGGAGGCTGTAAAGCTGCTCCTGCAGCACTGGAAGAGCCTGTCACAAGGAAGCTGTGTAAGATCTCACAGATGCGGTGTTCTGAGGCGAAACTTAAAGGGTCAGCCAGTAGTCTCCAGGGGAAAAGAACATTTCAAGCAGAAGGAATAGCATGGACAAAAGCAAAGGCTTGAATGTGCATTCATACTAAAGGAACCTGAGTGTGGCCAATGCCAGTAGAACATAGGGTTGAAAAGATGGGGTAGGGGAAGATACGGATGAGAAGATCAATTGGGCCAAATTATGAAGGGCTGGAAGTTCAGGATTTATTCTGTAGACAATGGAGTTGGGGGGCAAAGTGTGGATGGGGAGAGAGATTGGACCAAACCTGTGATTTAGAATGATCATTTAGGGGATAAAAAAATAAAAGATTGGGTAGTGTCAGTGAGGGGCAGGAAATGCAGTTAGGAGGCTGGTGATATGGGAATCCCAGGTGGCTCAGCAGTGAAGAATAAAGCTGCCAATGCACCAGACACAGGAGACACATGTTTGATCTGTGGGTCAGGAATATCCCCTGGAGGAGGAAATGGCAACCCACTCCAGTACTCTTGCCTGGAGAATCTCAAGGACAGAGGAGCCTGGCAGGCTATGGTCCATGGGGTCGCAAAGAGCTGGACACAACTGAGTGACTGAGGAAGGCTGGATGGATGTGGGAATGGGGGAAGACATGATGAGGGGACCTAAAATAGGCAGTGAGCCACAGAGAAGGCGGCAGGCAGACGCAGAGAGTGGACCTGTGGACATGGGTGGGGGGATGCAGAGTGTAGGACAAACTGGGAGATTACGATTGACATATATAGCCTACTATGTGTAACTTGTCCTGAGAGTGGTTTCCCTGGTGGCTCAGATGGTAAAGCATCTGCCTGCAATGCGGGAGACCCGGGTTCAATCCCTGGGTCGGGAAGATCCCCTGGAGAAGAAAATGGCAACCCACTCCAGTACTCTTGCCTGGATAATCCCATGGACAGAGGAGCCTGGTAGGCTACAGTCCATGGGGTCGCAAAGGGTCAGACACGACTGAGTGACTTCACTTTTATGAGTAACACAGCCCAGTGGGAATCTGCTGTATAACACTGGAAGCTCACCTTGATGCTCCAGATGACTTAGATGGGTTGGATGAAGGGCGAGGTTTGGAGGAAAGTCTAAGAGGAAGGGGATATATATATTTACATACAGCTGATTCATTTTGTTGTTCAGCAGGAACTAATAAAACATTGTAAAGCAACTATACTCCAATAAAAAAGACAGGCTTTTTCATTATGAATTTCTGCACTATTATTTTTTCCAAGTTATGGGGTATAGTTTTAAATGAGGTTCATTTCTGTAAACTGAGAGCTCTTTGAAAAAAAAGAAGACTGGATTTTCCTCTCCATTCCTACCAGCTCTGTTCATGTACCCAGAGACCTAACCTGCTAGACTTTCGCAGACACCACTTGGTGGCTGCTCTCTGAATTACAGGCACAGAGCCAGAAGTATTAACATCAGCCCTGAACAAGATTTCCCAAACTGCCTTGTGCGTGCATGTGTGCTAAGTCGCTTCAGTCATGTCCAACTCTTTGCGACTCCATGGACTGTAGCCAGCCCGGCTCCTCTGTCCATGGGATTCTCCAGGCAAGAATACTGGAGTGGGTCGCCATTTCCTTCTCCAGGGAATCGTCCCCACCCAGGAATGGAACCTGCACCTCCTGCATGGGCAGGTGGATTCTTTACCACCAGCACCACCTGGGAAGCCCCAAATAATGACAAATGCCACACTGAGGTTTCATTGCACTTTTTCAGAGGTGATATAAAAATGTTATTTCTTGGGTTATGGGTAGGAACATTTAAAGGTGGCTTGCTTCAGCTGACAAAAATGAAAGGCTTCATTCTAGATAAAAGAACAGAAAGAAGATTGGGGGAAAACACAGGTCACCAAGGGAAAAACCCTCAATGCTCATGATACACCTTGCAGATCATCCAAACCTGATTCACAGACTGCCATCAGTCATACATAGAAAATGAAGGAAGCCACTGTGCGGAGGTCCTGTTACTTGGAATCAGAAATCCTCGCTGTTTACAGCAGGGTAAACAACAGCTGTTCAGTGCTAGGCTGGCGTTAGGAATACAAGAGTCTATCTGGCTTCTATCTAAATCCATCCTCAGAAAAAAATGGGGTGGGGGGGGGAGGGAAACGAGACCCTGGATTTGGCCACTCTCTGTTTTACACATGCTTTATATAATCGGTCCATTGCAAACCCCAGGAACTCTGTCTTTAAAGTCTTTCAAATATAGCCTAATTTGACCATTACATACCGCCTCTGCCACCACCACCGTGGTCTTGCTGCCAGCATCTCTTGACTGGACCCTGCATTAACCCTCACTTCCACTACTGACCATCCTTCTCATGGTTTCTCTAACTCCTTACCAGGCCCCCCAGCTCACCCTGCCTGACCCCTGCTACCTCCGCAACCTCATCTCCCACCATCCCCCTCAGAGCCCTGTTCCTGTTCCTCTGGCCTCTTTAGCCATTTCAGCATACCAGGCACTCTCTTGCTTTGGGGTCTCTGACCTTGCTGAACTCTCTGCCTGGAATGTTCTTTCCTCTACTGCACATACCTCAAGCAAAACCCTCTATTTTTTGTCTTGGGTTTTTTTCTTATATTCTATTATATATTTTTAAATTTAATGCTATATCCCTCCCTGGAATCTAATCTCCATGATGTCAAGGATTTCATCTGTTTCATTTATTGCTATTGTCCAGTGATGAGAATAGTGTTGGTACATGGTAGGCTCTCAAATATTTATTAAATGCGTGAAAGATTTACGGAATGATACGTTGCCGTCACTTCCTAACCCAGGCTCATTCCCCCTCCATTCCTGAAATAATATTCACTTGTAGTCTCACAGCTCATCAAAACACCCAGCCAACCTGGCCTAAGTGATTTCCCTCAAAGTGAGGGGCAGAGCTGGATTTGGGGCTGTGAAAGGTTAGTACATTTTCAAGACACCATATTAAGCTCTTCAGACCACTTCAGCTACTGTCAAGAACTCAGCAGCTGCACCCACTCTGCCTACGAAGGGGAATTTAGAGGGTGCATGGATTTCACAACAAACCTCAGACGATTAAGTGAAGGTGTGCCATCACTCTAAATGAACTCAATATATTCATACAAACAAGATCTAGCTTTAAATAACTAATGGATGATTTCAGTCTTTTGATTAAGAAGACTTAAAATTAGTATCTCTATGCGGGGAAAAAAAAGCATGCTTAAGCTGGAAGAATCAAATTACCGCCAAGGGGCACTCTAGTCAAAGGCCAGAGCGCCCTCTGCTGGCTACTGGCAGCTAACAAAACTATGGGGAAAAAGTCATCAAAAGGAAGCAGCTTTATATTCAAATCCATAAATGGAATTATTACAAAATATTTCAGTCTCTTCAAAGAAAAGAGACTGTGGCTATAATAGGGGGAAATATGTAGTCCCAACTTTCAAGGGAGTTGAAGATTTCCATGAGGAACAGACATTTGGAATTAGAGTAGGATAAGTAATGTCATTTAGAACACACAGTGGACATATAATCCAGCAGGCAGGGGTGCGGAGTGGTGCCTGAGCTGAGACTGTAAAAGCAGGAAGAGGCAACCAGGTGAAGGGAGCGATGTGTACACGTGTACCTGGGGAGTCAGATCCAGGTGAGATCCCTAAGTGTAGAGGCACAGAGGTGAGAGACATGCCCAAGGCTCGAGGAGCTGAAAGTTACAACAACTGCTCTGTCTTTTAACTGAAGTGTAGCTGATTTACAATAACGTGCTAGTTTCAAGTACACAGCATAGTGACTCAGTATTTTGCAGATTATACTCTATTACAGGTTTTTACAAGATAGTGGGTATAATGCTCTGGGCTATACAGTATATCCTTGCTACATGGTGGCCTGTATCTATTAATCCATGTATTTCTATACACTAATAATGAAATTTCAGGAAGAGACAGTTAAAAAAAATTTTTTTTAATTCCTAGGAGTTGAAAGACCTATACTCTAGAAACTATAAAACACTGATGAAGGACATTTAATATGATTTAAAGAAATGGAAAGATAACCCATGCTCTTGGATTGGAAGGATTACTATTGTTAACACAGCCATACTACCCAAAGCAACCTGCAAATTTAATGCAATCCCTATCAAAATACCCATGACATTTTTCACAGAATTAGAACAAATAATCCTAAAATTTATACAGAAGCTCAAAAGACCTCGAATTCAAAATGGCTCTTGGTTGACTCTGCACCAGCCATTGACAGATCTGTTTTCCTTTGCAGGTCTGCTTTCATTTTGGTGACAGGAAGTACCAGTTACCAATTTTCCTAACTGCTCTTCCGGCTGGAGATGGCCACTCGACCCAGTCCTGGCTGATGAGATGTAAAGGACACGCGCTGGCAGATGGCGAGGATGTAACTGCCCTCGTGATAAGGGAGGAGACACCCACGGAGAGAGCCCCCCACTCTCAATGTGCTCGTGGAAGCTGTCATGTGAGGATGTGGTCCTTGCGGCTGCTGCAGCCATCTGCTGGCCACAGATGGAGACGTTGACACCACAGTGAGGACATCCATCCTCGACGACAGGACAAGGCTGCTGAACCACCCCTGAGAATACACGTTGCTGATTTCTCACTATGAAGGAGAAAAGAACCCTTAGGGCTTAAGCCCGGAGAAGGCACTAGCGACCCACTCCAGTACCCTTGCCTGGAAACTCCCATGGACGGAGGAGCCTGGTGGGCTGCAGTCCATGGGGTCGCTAAGAGTCGAACACGACTGAGCGACTTCACTTTCACTTTTCACTTTCATGCATTGGAGAAGGAAATGGCAACCCACTCCAGTATTCTTGCCCGGAGAATCCCAGGGACGGGGGAGCCTGGTGGGCTGCCGTCTATGGGGGTCACACAGACTGACGTGACTTAGCAGCAGCAGCAGCAGGGCTTAAGCCACTGCTGCTTACATAGTCTGCTGTTTCTAACCAAAGTATGCTCATCGCAAACACTTATATTATTATATTGAAAACACTTATTATATTGAAAACACATATTATTATATCATTGAAAACACATTATATTACATGAGAAATAATGGAAGATTTTAATGAGTGTAACAAAGAATTTTGCACTTCAGAAACATGAGGCTGATAACTATCAGAGAACAGAAGAGGGCAAGATGAGAAACCAAAGGGCAATTAGGATACTTGTAAAAGTTCAAGTGTGGATGGGGGAGGGGGGCAGGGATTAGGGCCTGACCTCTGAACTAATGGAACAGAAGGGAGGTATTAAAAAAAAAAAGTATTTAGAAAGCAAAATGGACAGGATTTGGTCAGTTATGGGGGAAGCCGGAAGATGAGCTGAAAGGAGAAGTCAGGAGTGAATTCCAAGTTTCGGGCTTGAATAATAAATAGGTGGGTCACTCCTAGATATGCAGAATTTCAGAGAAGGAGCAGGTCAAGGATGGGGAGGAAATGATTAATTCTTTTTGGGTGGGTTTTGGGAGCCAAGTGAAATCCAGGGAGCACTTGAATTTTATATCTGGAGTTCAGATGATCTGGATTTAAGATAGATTTTCAACATATCTACAAGGACATGGTAATTGAAGCCATGGAAACAGATGTAGTCAAAGAGCATATTTAGAGTGAAGGAGACAGGAGGAGAGGGCCAGGGAAGAGACCTTGTGATGGCCAATATTCAGAGAGATAGGAATGAAAGTTCCCTTGATTCTAAGAAATGGCAAAGGGAGAAAGCAAAGAGAATCAAGCGTTTCCAATGGCAAAGAAACAAAGTTTCCAGAGGAAAACATCCTACTTCAGAGGAGATGAGTGAAATGACACCCTTGCTGACCTAAACCAGAGTGGTCTTGTGGAGCATGGCAGCCAGATTCAGGACATTGAAGAGGTGACATGGATATGACCCAAGCAGATGTCCTTTCAAGGAAGAAACCTGTGAAAAGGAGGAGAGAGGAAGAGAATAATAAGGGAAGCCTTGGGGCCTAGGGAAAGGTATCTCTTCAAGATGACAGCGGGTGGGGGCAGCGGGTGGGAGGGTTTTGAATGTGTTTCCATATTTAGGGGAGGGTCCCCGCAGAGGAGGTGAGCAGAGGTATGAGAGAGGGGATTGAGGGGATAATTGAAGAGGTGAGGACCTTAGGTTTCAGGGGAGACTGGGAAGCATTAACTTCGCAAACCAAGTCAGATCACAGTTCAAATTAACTCTTTGATGGAAACTCCAATCCCAGTTAGTAACAGACTCTTTTCCCTCCCCAAATCATGCTAGGGCCCTAGTGTCAGGACATCCAGAAGCCACTCCGGCTGCTGACCACACTGGTTGGCCCAGTACACAGAGATGCTTCCTCTTCAAGCCTGCAGGGCCCAGCCTGTTTTGAGGGAGGCCGTGAGCCCACAGGCCTGGGGGTCGCATCCTTAGATTCACCACATGGACAACCCAGCAGTCCCCAGGGCCCTGCCACTGACTCCTCATCACTGGTGGGAGTCCTCCTTTTCTTTCTGCCTTTAGCCTCCTCCTGATCTGTGGAAAATTATTCCCTCTCTTCTTGCCTTTATGGACCATCCCTTCTCTACCTGCTCTCTCTTCCATAAACTTGGACATTTATAGATAACAGGGATTCCAGCTACCTCTCTAGTTCCATTTGCCACAGAGCATTCCTGAGACAGGAGGCAGTGGGTTGGGGATAAGTCAGGAACACAGGGCAAGCACAAATTAATATCACAATAAATTATTTTGTCATGGAGGTAGAATCCAAAATTCATGTTGAAAAATGCATCCATCCTTCACAAGAGGAGAAAATCTCTTCCACTGGAGATTGCTAAGCCATCAGTTATGAGAGGGCAGGAATTTAATGATTTTTCCTGCTGAACAGAAATGCCAGAGATGACACAGTGGAGGGACAGGTACCCTGAGGACTGCGGTACAAATCCAAAACCGCTGTTGAGGAAGGGGAGCAGCAACGTGGAAGTATTGCTAGGCAATGGCAAGTCCTTGGCTAGAGTTAGAGAACACACACTGTCCCGGCATACGCCTGCATTGCTGTGGGGTTCCCCCCAGCGTGTGTGGCGGCCCCAGGGAAGACGGTACACAACTGCATCATGGGATGGAATGGGATGTTGCCAGAGACACGGCAGAAAGACAAAGGGACAAAGCAGACAAGGGTACTGGCTCGAGGCCGGTTAGAGTGGGGACCATGGAATGTAGGTCAGGAATAGACTCCTATAGTTTGAGATCTCTGAGGCAGTGCTATTTTGGGTGGTGGTCATGGAGTGGAAATGAAGATCACTGGAGGTGAAAATACCAAGGAACTAAGAGGATAGGAAGATGAATTGGCTATTCCTGCAGACAGTAGGGGCGGGGTGGGGGGTGGGGGGGAACCAGGATGACCAGGAGACAATGGAAAGTCTCTGAGCCACTTGTTAAAATCATCAGTGAATGTGGTGGGTGGTAAGTGATAGAAGGGGAACATGGAGAAAGGCAGCAGACACAGGAGCCCCAAGTCTCGTTGTGGGAGGGTTGGTTACAAGAGCACAGAGCAAACAGGAGGACGCTGACCTTTCTTCTCTCAGGAAGTAGTTCTCAGCAGTGCCTCTCACCCAGGGAGTGTCTACAGATGATCTCAGGATCACATCCAAGAGATTCTGATCAGGACTCTGGTCTAGTCCAACATGTCGTTTTAGACGAGGAATCAAGGTTCAGGAAGAACAAACTGATGTGCAAGTTCTCATCATCTAGACCCTACTGGAAGCCTTTCCACTATGCTTGCCTCATGCTCAAATCAAGCTCCCTTGTTCTAGAGTTGCCCAACCCTAAGTGAAGAAGGAGGAGGTAAGGGGAGGAGAAGAGACAGAGAAGAGAAGAAGGATGGGGGAGGAGGGGGAGGAGGGAAAGGGGAAGACAAAGAAAGAGGAGCAGACATCCCCACTCCTTTCAGAAAGTTACTCAGTTACAAATTGTGATCACCAGTAATAACAGCCTGTGGAAGGAGGGCAGGCTTTCTGGGTGACACAGGTCTAGAAAGCCAATTCAATTTCATGGAAATTGTCAGTGAGGCTGAACCCAGAGTTGGGATTCTCCCGTGGCTCTCCCAGCACCCAGAGGGTGAGCTGCCGGACACAGCAGGGCCGTGAGGACTCTGCAGAGGCAGGACAGGTTCCAATTCCTATTGTCCTGAAACCCACCCTTGTTTTCTAGGGCTTTTTAAGGATGATGTCCCCTCCTCTCAAACACAGCTGTTACATGGGAAATGAAATCCTCAGAGGCTGAAACAATCCCAAGAACAAAAGGGTCCTTTAAGAGGTCCGGACTCTCTGCGGCTCAAATTCTAGCTCTGCTACTCGCCCTTGTGTGGTCTTAGGGAAATAATTAAATCTCTGTGCCTCTGTTTCCACATACTTAGCTTGGGGATTCCTAGTGGTTCTTATCATATCAGATCATTGTAAGGACTCACCTGAAATAATCCAAGTAAAATGTACTGCACAGTTTCTGGCACACAACATGAACTCAGCATAACTCAATTCCTCTGCGCCTCAATTTCCTCTGCTGTAAGGTGGGGATTGTTATGGACTGAATGTTTCCTCCCTAAATCCACAGGTTGAAATCTGAACTTTCAATGCACTAGGGTTAGGAGGTGGGGCTTTGGGGGTGATTAGATCATGAGGGTGGAGTCCTCATAAATGGGATTACTGCCTTTATGAAGGAAACTCCAGAGAACTTTCTTGCCCTTTCTGCCCTGTGAGGACACAGTGAGAAGATATCCATCTAGGAACCAGGAAACAGCCTCTTACCAGACACCACATCTGCTGGTGCTTTGGTCTTGGACGTCTCAGCCTCCAGAACTGCGAGAAAGAAATGTTTTTTGTTTAAGCTGCTCAGTCTGTTGCATTTTTGTTATAGCAGTCTGGATGGACAGAGACAGGAATCAACAACCGCTCTTACCTAATTGGGTTATTATAAGGAAGTGTGAGAAACCATCCATGTAAAATATTTAGCAGTTTCTGGCACATAACATGCACTCAATCAATAGTGGGTATAATTCATTTATCTGCCCAGAAATTCTGCTCTTACATATGCTTGTCTAATTGTGTCATTTTTTTTTTTTTTTTGACCCAAATAAGTATCCTCTCCTCCATAAATTGATGTAAGGAAAGGTGAAAGCTCTGTTCTTGCTCAAAAGTAAAGCAGTGTAGCAACCTCCTCAATAAAAATACCTTAGGAATATGCTTTCTCCACAGGGCACTAGCTGGCACTTAAGAGTTGTATTATTAACGTTGGCTGGACATATGATGTTACACTATCTCAGGGTCTGACCATCAGTTAGATTTATTCACTCCAAATCCTTAGTCTGACATTGGTGATCACCCCAAACACGCAACTGTAATCTAACATTCTCACCCAGAAGCCAAACAGCTCTGTGAATTGGATATTCCTTCTGAAAAGTCCACTGTCCATCCTCAGGTCCAAAGCATGAAGTGAAATCATTTTTGAAAAGCAGAGTCAGTGGCCCTCTTAAGATGTGTGGATGAGGGCCACTCAGTCTTCATGCACCTAAAGCCTGAGGCCTAGAATTCCCCCAGCTACAGATTCCAGAACTCTCTGGTTGACCTGCATCAGAGAACACATAAAATGCCATATTTTAAAGATAAAAGGGGAGGTGGTGGTGTGAACTCACTCATAAAGGGGAGTGTGGCTCTTTACGCAACTTGAACAGCCTCCAGCCATGTCAGGGGAAGGGAGCTTGACCAGTGGAAAGGTGCATTCCAGACCTCCTGCAGGAACAGCCAGCAGCCCCAAGGTGAAAATAACCACAACAGGCTGTTACAGCACAGTGAGCTGCACGTTACCACCAACAACTAGCTGAACTCAGACTAAGCGCACTGAGATAGCTTTCTGCCCGGCTCAGCCATGCAAACAAGAAAACCACGCAGCTGGGCTGATACAGTCTGTTCAGCCTGTGTGATAGCTTTCATGCTAGCTGGCATCCAGTCTTGCTTGGGTGAGTGTTTAACTATCATTAAATAAATAAACCCAAGCCGCCAGTCCTCCTGAGACCTATTACATAGGACTGCCCATGTGTAAAGCAGCTTGCTCGCACAAATCAATGCCTGCAATTTGAAGCATCTGGCCCAGTGACTTCAATTTTAGGCTTATATCAGAAACCACGGTTTGATTTCTCTGTTCATTTAGCACATCTCACCCAATTGGCAGTCCCAGGGGCCACTCATCACACCTTGGTTTCAGCCCTTCTGGAGGATAATCTCTAAAAAGCCCCTGAAGGCCTTCTTGAGATGATTAGGGCGCATTTCACAGAAGTATGTAAACATACCCCTGTTGTCAAACGTACTCTCTGTGATGTTAATTTTGTGTGTCACCTTGACTGTGGCCACCGGGCCAGATGCAGTAGTACTTCCGGGTGTGTGTCAGTAGCATTTGAATGCGTGGATTCCTTACAGTAGCTAGCCCTCCTCAGTGTAGGTAGGCATCCTCTAATCCACTGAGCACCAGAACAGAACCCGCAGTAGAGGACGGAGGATTCAGCTCCTTCCTGCCTATCTGCTTCAGCTGGGGCTTCAGGCCTCTCCTTCTTTTGGACTGGGATTTACACCATCAGCTTCCCTGTCTCTCAGGCCTTCAGACTTGGACTGGAATTACATCACTGGTTTTCCTGGGTTTTTAGCTTATAGACTGCAGACCGCAAGGCTTCTCAGCCTTCATAATCATATGAGTCATTTCCTCATTAAAAAACAAATCTTCTTTATATGTATGTTTGTACATATGTAGCAACCCACTGCAGTATTCATGTCTAGAGAATCTCATGGACAGAGGAACCTGATGGGCTACAGTCCATAGGGTCACAAAGAGTCGGACACGACTGAAGTGATGGATGGATGGATAGATAAATAAATAGATAGGTAGATAAATTACTGGGTCTATTTTCCTATTTTTCTGGAGAAGCTTAATATACTGTCCAAAATTTCTGAAAATCTATAGGGCTTTTTCATAGAACTAGTAAATTTCTGAGTCTTTATATTACTTAACTAGATCATAATCAAATAACCTTGCCTTCCTGTTAATTTAGAAGATAAAATAACTTCCTAGCACTTCAGCTGTGGTCTTGAGATCTACTGCTCAAAGGAACCAGGGCTCCTTGAAGAAATGGTCAATTCCAGTTTGGGGGCTCAACCTACCAGATGAGCCCATGTATCTCATTATACTAGAAAGTAAGGAAGTTAGCAGAGCCGTTTCTATTAAAAGGACTTAGACACCAACTTAAAGGGATTCACATTGCCAAAACAGGGGCAATTTGAGTATCAATAAGGTTAACTTCAACAGACTGAAACATGTTAAATATCTTTAGATCCATGAGTTCATAATGATACTTACAAAAAACTATTGGTCACTATTAGAAAGATGAGAATGAATCAACTACTTTGAAAACAGGTAGAGTGGAAAAATCAAGAATTTTTCCAGCCTTTTATGCATACAGTGTATCACTATAAAAAAAATTAGTAGGTAAAAAGAAGTTTCTCTTTCTAAAAGTATTCTAGACAATAAGTGAGAAGGAATGACAGAATTAGAATATCATTACTTCGCAACTTCTATTTCTGTATCCACAGAACAATTATCAATGACTGCCAAAATCACAGAAGAATAAATGATCAAAGATGAAATGCCTCCTAATGAAAGAACACACTACCTAAAAGGTGAAGGTGAAGGTGAAGTCACTCAGTCGTGTCTGACTCTTTGCGACCCCGTGGACTGTAGCCCACCAGGCTTCTCTGTCCATGGGATTCTCCAGGCAAGAATACTGGAGTGGGTTACCATTTCCTTCTCCAGGGGATCTTCCCGACCCAGGGATTGAACCCAGGTATCCCTCATTGGAGGCAGACGCTTAAACCCCTGAACCACCAGGGAAGCCCCCAGTCTTGCTAAAAACTCAAGCTTGCATTTGATCAAGTCACTTGTCTAGAGCCAAATACCAAATTCCTGGAAACACAGAGGAGACTCTACAAAATGAATGATCCAGTGTCTTCAACAAATTGCAAAAAAAGAAACAGAGAGAAAACCTTCAGTTTAAGTGAGTCTTAAGGGACATATCAACCCCTCCTCTCAATAAAAGAAAGCTATACTAATGTTCCCATGTTTCTTATTGCCTCTAGAATAAACCTGTTCCCTTTTAATCTCAAAGTCTCACAGTTTTCCCAGGATGTACAGAAATGGTCAAGAGCTACAGAAATGCTTGTATTCTGAGCTACTGTTAATCCTTAGGTGCCTTTTATTCCAAAGTGCTTGAGATACCACTCTTCAGTGGATTATATAATATATATATATAATATTATATATATATATATAATATATATATAACTGAAGGCTTACTATTTACTATCAGACACATGAACTCTACATACACCCTCATATCACACAAAATCTCTGGTTCTGGGAAGCTCAACAGGATTGAGAAGATGAAACTGGTGCAAGAATCTGGGCTCCACAGGATTTGCCAGAAAGGAAATCTTACCTAAGGCAGTTGTCCAAAGTATGAAGAGTGGAGGAACACATCTGAGCCACATTCTTCAGGGGCAGACAGGAGTCGGGGCATCAGATGTAAACATTAAATCTAAGGGTGAGATGATGAGAGGTATTATGCCAAAAGCCAGACGCCACTTGGGAACTAGACTGGAGGGAAGAGGAGAAGAGCAGAGCTGACAGTGCCTGAGATTCTATATAAAGGGCAAGGAACATTGATTGACTTCTTTTTGTCTAGTATTCCTCCTTTAATTAGAGAGCTGCTGCTTCTCCAGCCCAAAGTCCTGACTCTCCTACTCCATAATGCAGGGCACCAACCAAGGCTGGGACTCTCATGGGATATTATCCAACTACAGTGGAGACTGGACCATCGTGACTGGTCCAAGGATGGACACAGAGCCAAGCAGGGCCACGTGGAGTTCTTCTATGAGATTTTTGTATTTAGACATTAGAGAGAAAGCGCTCTCCTTTCTGTAAGGACGAAGACAAGGATATGTCAGCAATCATTTCCCCCATGATGTACAGCAACGAGTTGTCTGTGGTAGAAGAGAATGAAGCCAATAAATTATTTGGAAACAAGGAGGGATGAAGGGGGAAGAATGATGCGGTGACAGTCCCAGTGATGTTGCTTGGGCCCCTAGATCTAGTCTTGCCTGTAGTGAGTCCCACCCTTGAGCCTACCAATTATATGTGCTAATTCATTCCTTTGTTTTCTTTTGGTGCATATTAGGTTACTGTCACTTGCAATGAAGACTTTCACCTCTACAACATGTAGAACAAATATGGATTGTCCAACCTGCTCCGCCTCCATTTACCCAGTTTGCTACTTTCATTAAAGACACATTGACTCCAACCTTACATGCTCCTGCTCTCTCCCTGGCATGAACAACAAAATGGTCTCCTAGTGAATGGATTTGAATTATTCTATGCTGAATATAATGTCTAAATAACCAAAGACATAAACTATTATTGTTTAATGTTATAAATGTTCATTGAAAAGAGGCACGTAAACAATTTGGAGAGTACAACTCATTTTCCCACTGACTTTAGCTACCATTTCAAAAATGTAGTTCACAGAAGATGACTTCGAAGCAGGAGTCAGAACTGATTTTAGCCCAGGAACCTTGGTTTGGTTTTGTTAAGCCACATAGCACGCCCACTTTGTGTCACTCTGTTTTAAACATGTCATGTCTGTTAACTCATTTAATTCTCAACAATCTACTACCACAATGGAGCAGGTATTATTTTGTCATTTTACAAAGAAGTGGAGGCACAGAGGGTCTAAGTAGGCTAATCAACCTAACAAAATGAGCAAGTGGAGAGGATCGTGTGTTTCGAATTTGGGGACCTATGTCCCTCATCCACAAAATACAAGTTACGTGAAATGCTGTGTCCTATGGTACCAGGAGAGGGTGGGCTTTGAAGTCAGAAAAAATTGAGTTAGAATTTTTGAGTCTCAGTTTCATCATATGTAGACCTGGCTGGCAATACTTTTCTCTTGGGTTTGTTGTGTGGATTAAGTGAGATAGTATATGTCAGGAGCTGTGGGAATCCATTGGAAAAACTCCTTCCTCCTGTGAATCAGAAGAGATTGACAGACTATTTGGACTTTTGAACAAGATACTTGAAGCATGTGAGTCTGTTCCTAGGAAACAGGCCACTCATGTGCAGCAATGAAAGAAAAAAAAATGTTTAAAAGTCCCTCTTTGACTAGAAATCATGCTCGCTTGATTTTTATATTTCTATAAAAGCACAGAGAGATATTTGCCACAAATGAGGTAAGAGAGTTGCAATCAGATATCACTGTGGGCTTGTATTTTCTACCCTGAGGAAAAATAAAATATGTCAGAACATGTATTCCCCGCCCCCAGGGAACACTCACCCGGTGGTCACCACAGAGGCTTGGCTGGGCATGCAGACAAAGCCCCACCGAGCATCACCAGGGGAGCCTCGCCAGCTCTGGGGGCAGAATTGTGAAGACAACTGAGATGTCCTGCCTTCCACAGGGGCTGCAGTCAACAAGGTGAGAATCTAAATAGGGTTTGGCCCTGCATGGATAGTTATACAGGAGAAAGTGGAACCTTCTCACTTCAGTTCAGGGACCTGATATTTCCATCTTTGTGTGAATAAAACAATCAAGAGTAGGAATTCCAGGATCAACATGGCAGCATGAGATAGAAATTTCCACTTCTCCTCCAGGCACCCCACTCCAGTACTCTTGCCTGGAAAATCCCATGGATGGAGGAACCTAGTAGGCTATAGTCCATGGGGTCGCAGAGAGTCAGACACAACTGAACGACTTCACTTCACTTCTTCCAGGCTATCATACAAGATTAATGGAAAGAGTAGCAGTGTTAGTAATGACATTTTGAGCAGAATTAGGAAGGGTGTAGTCCTCAGCCTCAAAAAACATCCAAGGGTCATCCAAAATAACCAGATGGGGTGAGGAGCTTTTAAGGAAGAAATGGTGCAGGGTGACATGCTCAGTAAGCTGGTTCAGGGACTCAGAGATGCCAGTGAGAATATACTTCCCCAGGTAAGGGGCTTATCCCAATGCGATAGATACATATCCCATGAATATAACATGAGCTGTAAAACCTGAAAAGAGAAGGGCAGACATTGACTGAGTAGAAGCTGCGTGGGGTGGAGGGTGGGTATAGTGTGCTCCTCAGAACCCTCTAGGCTCTACTTCTTCCTGCAGCCGAAGCTGCAGCATCTACTTCCGTGCAAACCTTGACTGGCTTTGCACAGATGCAGAGAGACAGAGCCTTGCCTCTGTTAAGGAGGCTTATTTCTCTCCCTGGGAATCACTCTTGAATTTAGCCATGAGAAACCCAGGAGTGTAGGGAACAGGAGCCAATAGATCAATGCCTACCACTTTCATCCCCCAAGAGAATATTTCTCCTGGATCAAACACTAATTGCAAAGCAGTAAAGTACCTCAAAAAATGTATCTTTCATTTGCCTCCTTTTGTTTCCCTGTCCTAATTTCCTGCTTCCTGGAATCACAGCCCCCTCCAAGTCCACCCACAGGGAAGCCTTTGTTTCAGTCTCTGGATATCTGGGTATCAGGCTGAGAAAGTCAGTACCAGAAGCAGCCCTGGAAAAGCAAACTCTCTGAGTAGGATTTGGCAGTTGGTTGCCTACCCGTGCGTCAGATGGCAAGGACCTCATTTATGGTGACCATTTGAGTGACAAAGCATCACAATTCTTACCTTGGGGTGACAGGATTAAGTACTGGTAGAAGATGAAGAGAGCTTGAACAGCACAAGAAAATGGTAGTTAAATGACAATTGTGATGTTCACTGCTTTGGTAGCTGTTAGAATATCTTGGGGAAGAAGAAAGATAGCTACAGGTCAACCAAGCAAAAACTGTGAAAAACAGAGGGCCTCTAGGGAAGCCCTTATGAGACCTTTATCTCATAAGGCAACTGCACGGCAGACTGTACTAGAAATCAGCTCAGAATCTGCCAAGGAGGCAAAGCTACAAAGAAAGCTTATTATGCAGTCTTGACAGTTCCCTTCTGTCACAGCCAGGAAAAGTGGGACCCTGAGGACCCGGATGAAGTCATGGAGGTAAAACAGGTTCAGAACTCTGAACTCCCAGGTCCACTAAATCACCCCACCAAAGAGAGGCCCACCCTCCCTCCACTTTGGCAGAGGAGGGCCAACTCCCCTCCCAGGATCCCCCGCCAAGACTCCACCTGAAGCTGCTGATCCTTACTGCTTCCAGGCTAGTGAACAGCATCAGAGCTCAGCACACCCAGAACTCAGAAATGCAGTCCCCACTGCCGGGGAGAAAGAGTGTCCACGGTGAAGGAAGAGGAGGCTGTTGTGAACTAGCGGAAACTACAGGAAGTCACGAAGAGACTGGATCTCCGGCGTGCTGAACTGGGGTGGGTGTGCAGGAGGTAAGGTCAGCGGGGGGAGGGGGCAGGCATTGGGAGGACGCTCCTGTGACCCTGCACTCAGCACCTTGAGCCATCCTAGCTGGTCGCTGAGGAAGTGCTAGAAGCTTGGTAGATGATGGTCCAAGGTAAGTGAGGTGAGGTGCCAGAGCTGTCCAGCAGAGAATTAAGGAAGAGGTGACAAGATTCACAGAGGTGAACAAGTTAGATAGGATATTTCCCAGAGGGATAGCTGACTATGCCAGTATCATTTATCAATTAAACCATTATCTATTCCACTTAACTAAAAGGTCTCCATTTTTATACTTTAAAACAATTCTACTCACAAATTAAAGGTTGCCTAGACCCACTCCAGTGTTCTTGCCTGGAGAATCCCAGGGATGGGAGAGCCTGGTGGGCTGCCGTCTAAGGGGTCATACAGAGTCGGACACGACAAGCGACTTAGCAGCAGCAGCAGCAGCAGCAGCAGATGTGGGTGTAGAAGCAGAATTGACTGCAAATGAGAACAAACAATCTTTTTGGGGTGATGGAAATGTTCTAAAACTAGATTTCAGTGACGGCACACAATTCCATAAGTTTACTCAAAATCCTCAAACTGCGTATCTGAAATAGGTAAATTTTATGGTATATAAATTAGTTCAGTTCAGTCGCTCAGTCGTGTCCGACTCTTTGCAACCCCATGAATCACAGCACGCTAGGCCTCCCTGTCCATCACCAACTCCCGGAGTTCACTCAAACTCATGTCCATCGAGTCAGTGATGCCATCCAACCCATGGAGCCCAAAATTACACCTCAGTAAATCTGCTTTCAAAATTACTCCAAGTATATTGCTTAGACTTTGTGACTTTTGTTATTGTCTCTGGACATGGCATTTCTTGAAGGCTGTTGTTCAAGGTGAGATACTGTGACCTATAACTTCTTTTCAGCTTAGCTTCAGAAACCTGGTGGGGGTGGGGGGTGGACGCGGTGGGGAGACCACAGTTTCATTCCTATACTGCAAACACGCATCATTGTAAATTGCCCATCATTGTGTTTTAACTGGACAATTACGCCATGTGATCCACAACCAAGCTTTCTATGACAAGAGCAGGCTCTCAGTTCTCTACCGGAACACTGCCCATTTTTTCACTGGGTATCAATTTGATACTGAGATATGCTAAGAATGACTAATTGATTCAAAGGGCAATAGCTTAAGCATCAGGCCACTGGGATGAGACAGATCTTAAGGTTTGTTTATACATGATGATTATGAAACAAGCAGTTAATTTTGTCAGATTTTTATCTGATTAAAAAAATTTTTTTTTGGCCAGCAGAGGGCAATCTAGTTCTCATGAAATGGGGAAAAATGAGAAAAGAACAAAAGCAGGGGGTGGCAGGTGGGAGAACATAAACAAATATATGATAATCAGATGGCAGGAGCATCTAAGTGATTGGGTTGGTTAAAGCATTCAGCCTGGGTTTCCTCAGACTCCTGAACCACTTTCTTCCTTCCCATTCTCTGCCATCCTCCTTCCATCTGCATTTCCTACATAACAAATTCAGATGCCTTTATTTCCTAAAAAGAAAAAAATTAAGGCAAGAGAAAGGCTGTGTCACCACTCCTGCCAGGGGTTAGCCTGTGCATTTTGCAATACTTTTAACCATCTCTCTT
Organism: Bubalus kerabau; assembly: GCF_029407905.1. Taxonomy (NCBI): domain Eukaryota; kingdom Metazoa; phylum Chordata; class Mammalia; order Artiodactyla; family Bovidae; genus Bubalus; species Bubalus kerabau. Next base: position 92,111,386 of record NC_073627.1, read on the forward strand.
CACGGGAAACACTGGCACTACATGAGAGAGGAAGCTGCTTCCTCCTTTCCCCTGCTTAGTTGCCAACACATGTCTATTAAGGAATCATCTTCCATGGTACTCACAAGCCTAAGGATTCCCAAGCCTGAACCGGGGTTCCTCCATGTGCCCTGAAGACTGCCTGCAGAAGCCATGGGGGGTGCGACAGGGTGCCCGTCACAGCTGCAGGTATGGGGGCCCACTCTCGAAAACGCAATCAGAGTCTCAGGCATCAGGACCTACATTCAGCACCTCTGCCTGTTCCTGATAGGAATGCAAGTGTGACTGCTGATCTAAGTAAGAAAAGCAAGGGATCTGACATCAGCCCTATCCGAGGCACTTGAGTCTCACTTCAGATATGTCTCTCTCCAAGCCCCTCACAAGATGTGCAGTGAGCAGTAAAGCATGAGGAATGTCCAAAGAGAAGGTGAGGATCCTACATGAGCACAGACTCAGGCCTAGGATGTCTGTCCTGCCATCAACACATGTGGGGGAAACAGGGAGACACTGGGTTGGCAGGATCTCTCTGAGTGAGGAGGAAATGTGAGTATCAAATGTTACTTTTTCAGGCAGTGTAACTGTCCTTCAAAAATCAAAGCAAAAAGAGAAAATGAGAAAAAGTCAGCAAACAGCTGGCCACGTATTTCAAACATTTTTATAGAGACTAGCATCAGAGTCTTTTCCAATGAGTCAACTCTTCGCATGAGGTGGCCAAAGTACTGGAGTTTCAGCTTTAGCATCATTCCCTCCAAAGAAATCCCAGGGCTGATCTCCTTCAGAATGGACTGGCTGGATCTCCTTGCAGTCCAAGGGACTCTCAAGAGTCTTCTCCAACACCGCAGTTCAAAAGCATCAATTCTTCAGTGCTCAGCTTTCTTCACAGTCCAACTCTCACATCCATACATGACCACAGGAAAAACCATAGCCTTGACTAGACGGACCTTTGTTGGCAAAGTAATATCTCTGCTTTTGAATATGCTATCTAGGTTGGTCATAACTTTCCTTCCAAGGAGTAAGTGTCTTTTAATTTCATGGCTGCAGTCACCATCTGCAGTGCTAGGAGGGATTGGGGGCAGGAGGAAAAGGGGACGACAGAGGATGAGATGGCTGGAGGGCGTCACTGACTCGATGGACGTGAATCTGGGTGAACTCCGGGAGTTGGTGATGGACAGGGAGGCCTGGTGTGCTGCGATTCATGAGGTCACAAAGAGTCGGACACGACTGAGCGACTGAACTGAACTGAGTGCTTCCCCAATCTGAGTATCACTGGAAAGTTTGCTAAAAATACTAAAAGGAACCTCCATACTGTTGAAAAACTAAAAATAGAACTACCACATGCCACAGCAATCCCATTTCTGGGCATAAACCCAGAGAAAACCATAATTCAAAATACCAGATGCACCCCAACATTTATATCTGTGAAGACCTGGCAGCAATCTAAATGGCTATGGATAGAGGAATGGATAAAGAAAATGTGGTACACATACACAATGGAGTATTATTCAGTCGTAAAAAGGATTTAAACCAGGTTATTTGTAGAAACGTGGATAGACCTAGAGAGTCACACAAGGTGAAGTAAGTCAGAAAGAGAAAAACAAATATCATATATTAACATGTATATGTGCAATCTAGAAACACTGTATAGATGATTTTATTTGCAAAGCAGAGACACAAATATAGAGAACAAATATATGGATACCAAGTGGGAAAGGGGATGTGAAAGGAATTGAGAGATTGGGATTAACACATATACACTACTGATACTTTATATAAAATAGGTAACTAATGAGAAACTACTGTATAGCCCAGGGAACTCTAGTCAATGCTCTGTGGTGACCTAAATGGAAAGGAAATCCAAAAAAGAGGCGCTATATGTATACATAAAGCTGATGCACTTTAGAAACACAACATTGTAAAGCAACTATACTCCAATAAAAATTAATTAAAAGGAATAATTGACAAAACTGTCAATTAAACAAACATCTATATAAACAAAGATGGTTAAGGTATATAGTATCAATGGAAGTAACAATCTATAATAAGACAAAAAATTAAAATAAAAATACTGACAGAGTTCCCAGGGCCTGTTTAAGCAACCACTGTCCCACAAATGATTTGGGATTTTTCAGGTCTACAACCAAATGCCTGGACATCCCCCAAGCTATTCTTCTCCACAGAAAGTTCTGCTCAGTGTGTGAGCACAGAGAACAATTTAGCTGGGGACAATAACTGATTAATGCATCTGTCTTGCCATCTTTCATGATACCAAGGCCAGGGCCTAAATATTAGGAAGCAGCCAAGTCTGCCTAAGAAGTGTGTCTCATAGAGCAATACTACTCCAAGGTGTGGTCCAGGGACCAGGACACACACCATTTTGGAATCTATTGGAAATGCACACTCTCCCCCATGCCAGACCTACTGGGTCAGAATCTCTGGCGGTGGGGCCCAGGCATCTGTCTGAACAAGCTCCAGGGGATCCTCAGGTATGTTCCAGTTTTAGAGGCTTAGATGTAGTTAAGATTGTTTCCTAAACTTTCCTGATGTTATATATACTTTTCCTGGTCCCTCTACAGGCAATTCTGGTTAAGAGCAGCTGAAAAGAGAACCTGGGAATTTATGCAAGTACCCCCACATGACTCTTAGCATCAGGTGAGATTAGGAGGCTCCACAGAGGCCTCCTTGATTTCTTCATCTTTATGAGCCCTGATGGGGGAAGATGCTTTGCTGAAAGATGCTGGTAAGAATCACTGGTGGAGCTTTTTAAAAATACAGTTTCTATGGACTTTTCCCCAAGTCTAGTCAATCACTGTTATCTGGGACGGGTGGTAAAACAATAAATGATGTGTCTTGTTCTACTGGAGTAAGTGACTTACATGAAGAAAGAATGACTTTTCAGTGGGGATGGCCCTGTGCCCAGGAATGCTGGGTCCCAGGGCTCCAGCTTGGGATTCTCAGCAATGACCCAGAACCAAGCTCAGGCAGAGAGGGCTAGAGCTGTGCTTTCCAGCAGACTACAAAAACTTGGGCAAAAAAAGCTGGCAGTAGCCGCACCACCTAGGCTGAGAACCAGAGGCTCTTCCCCACAGACAGAACCAAGAGTTCACTGCTTGCCAATTCTGATGGGAGTGAAATGAGAGCCATACTTAATTGGGTTTAGAAAAATAAAGCAATGTGGTGGTTTTTTTTTTTTTTTTACCAGTCACACACAGAAAGATTTTAAGGAAACTGAAACACGAGCACGGAAATAAAGTGGGAAAACAGCACTTTTAAAACTTCTCTCTTTACTTTCTTCACCTCCTATGTCTGACATCCCATAAGATCAGCCTTTTATAAGACCTGATAGTCGCTTTATTTCACCATCAAGAAGCTCACTATTTCTTTGTCTTGCTACTAAGATATTTCACAGTGTTGGTAAGTTCTTTTTCTTGGTTAAGCTCTAAATACCGGTGAACCTGAGACACTACACGGGGTAAACAGTCAACCTGTTTAAAAAGCTCTCTTTCTTCCAATGTCTAACCCCAAAGAGCCAAGTGCTTTAGGTTTAACACCTTATTCTTCAACTGAAATCACATCTATTGACCTTAACTAAGTGCTCAATACAGGGTAATAAATAATGGTGTTTCTCATCTCTTTCCCTTTCAGTTACAAGCATCATTTGATACAAGTGCTGAATGTGTTTGATTCCCTGGTAAGGAAAGAATGATTAAGGAAATTCAAACACAGCTGTAAATACACATCTATTTTTATTGCTTAAAAGGCTCCTAAAAGACTATAATCAAGGTAGCCTCTGCCAGGTGAAAAAAATCTACATTTTGCCTGCCTGGAATATAAAGGACAATTCTTGAATTTCAGATTTCATGAATGCTGAGAACATTTTCACATGACATCCAAAAACAGATGTGAAACCACACTTGACTCGAAGACCAAGATAAAGAACCAAGATTCCAGAAAAAGCTCCAAATACCTTCGAATTTTCCTGATATTCAAACTTGATTCTCCACCCCTCTACAGTGAACCACCTTGTTATTTCTTATCTGAAGGGACTTACCCAAATCTTGGCCTTGGGACATATGGATGCATAATCACAGAGGGTAGTACAACAAAAGTCCAGGGCTCCTTTTTAAGAAAGTGAGATGCTGCTCTCCATTCTTTTGCCTCAAAAGCTGACAACCTGCCTCACTCCCATCAAGAATCACAGCTGTAGTTTTTTAAGGAATCTTCATACCGTGCTCCATAACGGCTATATCAATTTACATTCCCACCAAATAAAACTACCACATGGCCTAACAATCCCACTACTGGGCATATACCCTGAGGAAGCCGTAATGGAAAAAGACACATGTACCCCAATATTCACTGCAACACTATTTACAATAGCTAGGACATGGAAGCAACCTAGATGTCCATAGACAGATTATCAGATAGAGAAGTTGTGGTACATATATACAATGAGATATTACTTAGCCATAGAAAGGAACACATTTGAGTCAGTTCTAATGAGGGGGATGAACCTAGAGCCTATTATACAGAGTGAAGTCAGAGAAAGAAAAACAAATATCATATATTAATGCATACATGTGGAATCTCGAAAGATGGTGCTGATGAACCTATTCGTAGGGCAGCAGTGGAGATGCAGACACAGAGAATGGACTTGTGGACACCGTGGGAGAAGGAGAGGGTGGGATGACTTGAGAGAGGAGCATTGAAACATATATTACCATATGTAAAACATATAGCCAGTGGGAATCTGTTCTATGACACAGGGAGCTCAAACCTGGTGCTCTGTGACAATCCCAAGGAGTGGGATGGGGTGAGAGATAGGAGGGAGATGCACAAGGGAGGGTACATACGTATACCAATGGCTGATTCATGTTGAGCTATGGCATAAACCAACACAATATTGAAAGCAATTATTCTCCAATTTAAAATAAATTTAAAATTTTTAAAGAAAAAAAAAATCATAGATCTTCCTGACACAAATGGGAGGTCACCATCTCTTAGGCACACATGAGAGGTGAGTGGCATTCAACAGCTTGACACTTAAGTGGTTAGCTTTCATTGGATCCTTTCAAAAATGGCTTTGTTCTTTTCCTTGGCATCTACTTTAATATGGGGACTTGTAACAGGTCCCAACAGCTGGATCTAGAAATTGCTGGTAGCCACCTCTCCATGTAGCCTGCTAAGTCTTCACCAATTACCACATAGAGTTCCTAATGGAAGCTTCAGGATGTCTCTTTCTTCAGCATTAAGTCCTTCCTGTCACCATCACCACCCCCATGGGATGAAAGGCAGTCTGCAAAGCAGGTTTTTAACTTTATAATCATAAACCTACTTGTATTACTGAAGCATGATTTTCTTGAGTGAAGTGTAGTTGGTTTACAATGTTGTATTAGTTTTCTTTACCCATTCATCTGTTGATGGACACTTAGATTGCTTCCATCTCTTGGGCTATTGTAAACAGGGCTACTGTGAACATCAGCAAACTATTCAATATCATAGTAATCCAAGTCTATGCCCCAACCACTAACACCAAAGAAACCAAAGTTGAATGGTTCTAGGAAGACCGACAAGACCTTCTAGAACTAACACCAAAAAAAAAAAAAAAAAAAAAAGATGTCCTTTTCATCATAGGGGACTAGAATGCAAAAGTAGGAAGTCAAGAGATACCTGGAATAACAGGCAAGTTTGGCCTTGGAATACAAAATGAAGCAGGGTAAAGGCTAATAGAGTTTTGCCAAGAGAACACACTGGTCATAGCAAACACCCTCTTCAACAATACAAGAGACGATTCTACATATGGACATCACCAGATGGTCAATACCAAAATCAGATTGATTATATTCTTTGCAGCTGAAGATGGAGAAGCTCTAAACAGTCAGCAAAAACAAGACAAGGAGCTGACTGTAGCTCAGATAACGAACTCCTTATTGAAAAATTCAGACTTAAATTGAAGAAAGTAAGGAAAACCACTAGACCATTCAGGTATGACCTAAATCAAATCCCTTATGATTATACAGTGGAAGTGACAAATAGATTCAAGGGATTAGATCTGACAGAGTGTCTGAAGAACTATGGACAGAGGTTTGTGACATTGTACAGTGTCAGGGAATGTTTAACAGTAGGATTCCTGTGTGCTGTTTTCTGTCTCTCATGAGCCCTCTGTTCCTTATCAGTTCCTGGTAACAGGAGCGAGTGGAGCGGCACGCTGCTCCTAGGACTGAGGTCATGGGATGGAATGCATGCATGTATTTCCTTCATTAGCTTTTCCATACAGCGAAAGTGATTATTTACGACCCTCTTTCTTTTGATACGGATTGTCTTCTGGCTTTATGACTTCTATTACTCCTTGTTTCCTTGGTAACTTGTAAGTCTGATCTTTTGATCTTTATCTTTGCTGAAAAGGCTACCTTGTAAAACAGTATATACACTCACACAGAGTTCAATAAAGCACCCTTGTTGCATCAGAATGTGGGTCCCCGTGTCCTTCTTTCTTTCTCTCTCTCTCTCTCCCTCTGGCTAATTCTCTGGAGTGTGGAAACCTGCCAAGCTCACTTTTCTTCCCAGGCTTTCAAGACCTCCTCGAGAGGACGCCCTGTGCCTTTGTGAGTGGTACATTCCCTGTTCTAGGGCTTTATTGGTTCTCTGCGTGAACCAGGGAATATTAGCCCCTTTCTCTCTCTCGCATTCTTATCGTTGACTCCAGACCACCAGGTTCCAGTCCACTAAAGGACTGCAACAGTACAGGAGGCAGTGATCAAAACGATCCACAAGAAGAAATGCAAAAAGGCAAAATGGTTGTCTAAGGAGGCCTTACAAATAACTGAGAAAAGAAGAGAAGTGAAAGACAAGAGAGAAAAGGAAAGATATATCCATCTGAATGCAGAGTTCCAAAGAATAGCAAGGAGAGATAAGAAAGCCTTCCTAAGTGATAAATGCAAAGATATAGAGGAAAACAACAGAATGGGAAAGACTAGAGGTCTCTTCAAGAAAATTAGAGATACCAAGGGAACATTTCATGCAAAGATGGGCACAATAAAGGACAGAAATGGTATGGACCTAACAGAAGCAGAAGATATTAAGAAGAGGTGGCAAGAATGCACAGAAAAAGATCTTCATGACCCAGATAACCACAATGATGTGATCACTCATCTAGAGCCAGACATCCTAGAGTGTGAAGTCAAGTGGGCCTTAGGAAGTATCACAACGCACAAAGCTAGTGGAGGTGATGAATTCCAGATGAGCTATTTCAAATCCTAAAAGATGATGCTGTGAAAGTGCTGTACTCAATATGCCAGCAAATTTGGAAAACTCAGCAGTGGCCACAGTTTTCCAAGGTGGTAAAGGTCAGTTTTCATTCCGATCCCAAAGAAAGGCAATGCCAAAGAATCTTCAAACTACTGCACAATTGCACTTATCTCACACACTAGCAAAGTAATGCTCAAAATTCTCCAAGTTAGCTTCAACAGTACCTGAACCAAGAACTTCCAGATGTTCAAGTTGGATTTAAAAAAGGCATAGGAACCAGAAATCAAATTGCCAACATCCACTGGATCATAAAAAAAGCAAGAGAATTCCAGAAAAACATCTGCTTCAATGGCTATACCAAAGCCTTTGACTGTGTGGATCACAACAAACTGGAAAATTCTTAAAGGGGTGGGACTACTAGACCACTTTATCTGCCTCCTGAGAAACCTGTATGCAGGTCAAGGAGCACCAGTTAGAACCAGACATGGAACAACAGACTGGTTCCAAATTGGTAAAGGAGTACGTCATGGCTGTATATTTTCACCTTGCTTATTTAACTTATATGCAGAGTACATCATGCGAAATGCCAGACTGGATGAAGCACAAGCTGTAATAAAGACTGCTAGGAGAAATATCAATAACCTCAAATATGCAGATGACACCATCCTTATGGCAGAAAGCAAAGAGGAATTAAAGAGCTGCTTGATAAAAGTGAAAGATGAGAGTGAAAAAGCTGGCTTAAAACTCAGCATTCAAAAAGCTAAGATCATGGCATCTGGTCCCATCACTTCATGGCAAATAGATGGGGAAACAATGGAAACAGTGACAGATTTTGTTTTGGGGGGGGCTCCAAGATCACTGCAGATGGTGACTTCAGCCATGAAATGAAAAGATGATTGCTCCTTGGAAGAAAAGCTATGACCAACCTAGATAGCATATTAAAAAGCACAGACATTACTGACAAAGACCCATATAGTCAAAGTTATGATTTTTCCAGCAGTCATGTATGGATGTAAGAGTTGGAGCATAAAGAAAGCTGAATGCCAAAGAACTGATTCTTTTGACTGTGGTGTTGGAGAAGACTCTTGAGAGTCCCTTGGACTGTGAGGAGATCAAACCAGTCAATCCTTAAGGAAAACAGTTCTGAATATTCATTGGAAGGACTGATGCGGAAACTGAAGCGCCAATACTTTGGCCTCCTGATACAAAGAACTGACTCATTAGAAAAGACCCTGATGCTGAGAAAGACTGAAGGTAGGAGGAGAAGGGGATGACAGAGGATGAGATGTTTGGATGCCATCACTGACTCGATTGACATGAGTCTGAGCAAGCTCCAGGAGTTGGTGATGGACAGGGAAGCCTGGTATGAGGCGGTCCATGGGGTCACAAACAGTCAGACATGACTGAGCGACTGAAATGACTGACTGACTGATGAACGTTGGGGTGTATGTGTCTTTTCCAATTAGTATTCATCTTCTCTGCACATATGCCTAGGATTGGGACTTCTGGATCATATGCTAACTCTTTAGCTTTTGAGGAATCTCCATATTGTTCTCCATAATGTCTCAACTAATTTACATTCCCACCAGCAACTTAGGAGTGTTTCCTTTTCTCCACACTCTCTCCAGCATTTAGTGTCTGGAGACATTTTGATGATGGCCATTCTGATTGGTGTGAGGTGATCCCTCATTGGAGCACTGATTTTCATTTCTCTGATAATCAGCAATTCAGTTCTTAATCTGGTTAATAAGATGGTCTTGAAATGAGTCTTAAAAAGTGCCCACATGGTTTGATTTAGAACTATAGAAGCTGTCTTGAAAAGAGCCTTGGGATAATCTTAATATCCTAAACCATTGCTAAATGGATACAGAATAAGTGTTGGCAAATTCCAGGGTGTATGTTATATACTATAAACAGTGTAAGGGAAACTTCAATTCTCAGTCATGCCATTCTTATTGTTCACTTTTTAGCAAAGAAAAAATAAGGAAAAATAGTTTCCCAGGAAGTTTTCTCTTTAACACTTATCAGACATATTACAAAAACAAAAACTAATGAGACAACTGCCTCATAGTTTATCATATTGGTTCAGTTTAGTTTAGTCCTGCTTCTCTTTCCACCTCTGACAATTCATTCTATGATTAGACTTAGGAAAATACACGTATAGGGGTAGATTCAACTTCTCATTGGTGATCCACAAAGCTGCCAGCTGTTTCTGTATGTAAAGTTTTATAAAAAGGAATTTATTATTCTTCAGTAAAAATAAGGAATTCAGATAGTTCCAAATCTGGTAAGTATATTATTAATGATCTCCAAAAGACTCCCTTAAACGTTGAGTTCTTTCTGGAAGCTGTGGTTTTAGTTTCATTTGACATTAACGCATTATGAGATTACTCTATGTGGTGCTGGGTCTTGCTGTTAGTTTCCCTTTGATGTTACAGAACTATTACTATCTGTTACTATTACACAGGTACACTCACATTGGTAATGTGTAGCATTACAGACAACAGAAAGCTTTATTGGTTCAAATATTGCTTGAATATATATAGGCTTCTCTCTGGACTTGCTCTTCTGTACGGATCATCTATTGTCCTCTCACTGTATCAACATCAAACTTTCTTAATTACTGTAACTTCATGTTTTATATCGAGAAAAAGTCCTCCATCTCTTTTGTTCTTCTTTAGGAAGAAATATCCACTTGCATTTTCACATAACTTTTATGATATGCTTGTCAATTTTCAAATACACACAAAAAAATTCCTGAGATTTTGGTTGAAATTTCACTAAACCTATAGGTCAATCTGAGTAGAAATAACATATTTACAATGTTGAGTTTTCCAATCCATAAATATCTCTTCACTCATTTAGGGTCTTCTTTTATTTTTTTCTCAAACATGTTTCATAACTTTCTATGTAGAGTTCTTACATAATTCTTATTAGATTTATATCTATGGACTTGAATTTTTTTTAATTTTATTTTATTTTTAAACTTTACATAATTGTATTAGTTTTGCCAAATATCAAAATGAATCTGCCACAGGTATACATGTGTTCCCCATTCTGAACCCTCCTCCCTCCTCCCTCCCCATACCATCCCTCTGGGTCGTCCCAGTGCACCAGCCCCAAGCATCCAGTATCAAACATGTAAAATATCATGTATGAAACGAGTTGCCAGTCCAGGTTCGATGCATGATACTGGACTTGAATTTTTATGCCTTTGTAGATGATGTATATTTTAATTACTTTGTTCTAATTGACTGTTACTGGTATATTAAATTTTTTGGATATTGATTATACATCCAGTAATCCTATTAAATTTACTTATTGACTCTAATAGTTTACCTGTGATTCTTCTGGATTTTCTCCATTCACAATAAAGTCATTGGTAATTTCTTCTTTAAACTGGTTTGAAGAATTGATCTGTAATACTCTAACTCACAGGTAGAAAAAAATATTTCTGTTAGAGAAATTTATATATAATATATATGTGTAGTTAGTATGTCTTCTGTAAATCTTTAGAAGTTAGATTAAAACTACTTGCTTTATATTAGAACTTTTGGATTATTGCCCTCAGCATGGAAGAACGTAAGGACACCCGGTACACAAAGAACATGTTTATTTTCTCAGGAGCTCAGGAAATACATATTCTGTATGCACTGCTCCCCTCCTCCCACCCCATACCCCCAGTAGACATACCAAGAGAAAGAATGCTGGCTTTTGGCCAATCTGTATTTCCAAGTCGATTCCTTTCTCTTCAAGCATGAAAGAAAACAAAAGACTCATGGAAATGATATCTTTTATTTGCTCCTCTGAACATTATATTCTTCTCATGATATCAACATGATGCTATCTCATTTAACTTTTATAGAAGTCTTTTCCTTCCTACTTTCTTATCCTTTTTTCTCAAATCTCCACCTTCCCCGGGTTACCAAGAAGTTACCAGTGTCCAGGCTAACTCCTTCTTGATAATGGAACTCGTCCTGCTTACAGAGAAGTAGGTCTGAGGTTGGAAGCAGGTCTGCTTTGGCTGTATCAGAAGGCAATGAAGACTAGTCCACCCACTGCTGGACCCAGAGAACTAACACAAAATAAAGCACTGGAGCCTTTGGTTCTGTCTTCAGCAATATTTATTGGAAACAGCAACGCTTCCCGTGGGAAGACTTTATACATTAAGCAGTAAGATTTGCCTTTCACTCCACATGATCCACAACCGCAGGTGGCACATCCGAAGCAGCACATTAAACCTCTGAAAGAATCTGTACAGCTAGATAAATAGAACTCTGGATACCTAACAAGACTTTAATGACTGATACAAAAAAAAACAACAACAACTCATAAGCATACGCATAGCACTGTACACACAAAATGAAGAGGAGATAGAAGGGACAGAAATAAATGTCGTTACTCAACTGCGAAAGAGTCTTGCATATGCAGCCACACATCTTAAACTGCTAAGCACAAAAATCGTCTTCATTTGGTCCTCATTGAGGGCAGAATATGCACAAACGATGTTCAAAGAACACAAGGAGAAAGTGGAATGGGAAGATAGTTACTGTTTCTTGGTCTATGGACTAGTGGGCAAATGGTTTCGAGTGCTCTTCTTCTTGTGTTTCTGTACCAAATGGATTCATGAAACATGTAATTCATAAACAGAACTGAAGTGAAGACATCTGTTCCCCATTCCGTGTACCTTCAGAAATGCCCTGTATACATATCTGGTTTCTGTACAGCAAGAAAGGAAAGCTTGGAGACCAGGTCCTTTCCAATTCCTCATAGTAGAGAACCTCTTCAGCTCCTCCCACAACATGATGACCATCTTACTTAGAGATAAAATGGGAATCACCCTCTGGCTTTAACAGCAGGGAGGGAAGAAAACCAGCTGAACCTCAGAAATAGGCATAAGCATGGGAACAAAGGAGACTTTTCAGAGAAGGCTTTGAACCCACACTAAACACTTTCTATGAGAGCATCCAGGGATTCACTTATTCAGACAAGAAGATAATTTGCTGGTGAGGGAGGCTTTCTTGGACAGTTCTGTGACTCACAGGTTTGGGAGGGGCTGATGTGAAAACAAGAACTTTCTCTTCTACTTAAATGGAGAACCTGAGACCTTGAGACGGCCCGCCGGTGATAGATAATATCTTCAGTAGGATGGTGGATATGTGATGTGGCTCATGGTCAAATTCTCAGAGGCCACAGCCCCCTGAGAACTGTGTAAACAGCAGTTCTGTGACTACTGGCTGGTCTCAAATGGTATTGTAAAAGCACATGCCATGCCCACCAGGCTAAGAAGATATCATCCATCACCATGACTCTTGTGGGATCACACAAGTCAACCAAACGTTCTCAGTGGGGCTTGACGACTTGGACCACTGCAGCCTGCACTTGGGATGTTTTGTAAGCAGCATTACCAAAGCAGTGGTTAAACCTAACTATCTGGGTCAAGAAGAGGTGAGCAGCCAGCGTTAACATCCTAGTGGGGCAGAGCAACCAGAATCTCCACATAATTGATGGGGAAGAAGCCTGACTGGCCGTGGAGCATCCCCTCATACCAGTTCTCATCAATCTGGTTAGTGAGTGTGATTATATCACCCTCTTTAAAACCCAACTCCCCTTCGTTTTCAGGTTCAAAGTCGTACAGAGCTCGGCAGCAGGGCTGATCCATTGGGGCACCTGGGAGTGAGAGTAGGAGAGAAGAACACAGAGAGACAAGGGGAATTTAGCACACGCGACTACTGCCTGGCTTGCTGTCCCCCTGGGCTCCTCCCTCACTCCTCTTCCTGCTGAAGCCTCCTCTTGGCTCTGGTCCCCAGTGTCTGCTGTATGGCACCTCGCTCTCTACCAGTCTTCAGAAGTTTTCTCACGTTTCTGGGAGTTGCTGAATTCCTGTTTCTTTTTCCAGTATTAAAAATTGCTCACATCTATTGTTTTGGTACATACAACATAGTTCATCAAGGCTGGCCTTCCTAACAACGTGCAGAGATGGGAGACTCAATGACTTAAGGAGTCTTAGCGGGATTTGGACTTCCCAAGCGGCACTAGCGGTAAAGAACCCACCTGCCAATGCAGGAGACGTAAGACACAAGTGTTCGATCTTTGGGTCAGAAAGGTCCCCTGGAGGAGGGCATGGCAACCCACTCCAGTATTTTTGCCTGGGAAATCCCGTGAACAGAGGAGCCTAGTGAGCTATGGTCCACAGGGTTGCAAAGAGTCAGACTCAACTGAAGTGACTTAGCACAGCACGGCACAGTGAGATTTAGGTTCATCATGGAGTATGGCCAAAATTCTTTCCACACTAGCACTTTAAGATCTCTGCCTGTATGAAATAGTACAGTTCATTACACGGACAATGTTTTGCAGCATCAGAATAACAGTGCAGTTCACACTTTTTAAAAATAAAGACCTCAGTCTCCGGAAGTTGCTGTAATATAGTGAAAAACAAGACAATATAAAACATTGTGTTCAAGTTCTTACTCTCTGTGACCTTGTGTAAGGCACTTCAGTCTCAGTTTCTTTGTCTAAAATTGGAAGGAACAGTTAGAACTTATTTCTGTGGCTATTAAATGAGATTATATAAAAGTGATATAATTACACCTGTGCATTAATATACCGCATATATGACTATGATGTGTGTCCATCAGAGCTATGGCATAGAAAAACAGTATATTTACCTTGATTTAAATAATGATGGATGGGCCCATATCTTAAAAGAGATCTATGTTAAATCAGTAAGCATACTGACCGAGTCGCTGCTGCTGCTGCTAAGTCGCTTCAGTCGTGTCTGACTCTGTGCGACCCCATAGACGGCAGCTCACCAGGCTCTCCTGTCCCTGGGATTCTCCAGGCAAGAACACTGGAGTGGGTTGCCATTTCCTTCTCCAATGCATGAAAGTGAAAAGTGAAAGTGAAGTTGCTCAGTCGTGTCCAACTCCTAGCGACCCCATGGACTGCAACCTACCAGGCTCCTCTGTCCATGGGATTCTCCAGGCAAGAGTACTGGAGTGGGGTGCCATTGCCTTCTCCACTGACAGAGTAGGCATACACATATACTAATAAACTCAGACAAGTGCATGCAGATCCATGCCACCTAGACTGCTTTGAAGGGGAACAATAACATTTATTTATTTATTTTTTTTTTTTTTTATTATTTAGAGAAAGCAAGTTAATGAGTCTCTGAGAGAAAAGTGGAATATGTGATTGGTTTCTGAGCACCAGAGAACAGGTTACCTATAACTTACATGACTAGTCCTTGTAACCGGCTAACTTCTAAAAAGCACTGCTGTTATCCACACACGGAGTGCTCTGAGCAGCAGAGCTCAGCACAAGGGGCAGAGAGCCCCCACCGTCATCACACACCTCACTTCTTTCCTTTGCAGTCTCCTGAGGACACCTGTTTCCTCCCATCAAACACTGAGCACTGGGGATGCAGGAAACATGGAAGAAAGCTGCATGTCCTTACAGTCCACATCTAGTATCAGACAGTTCCTCTTCTTCAACCAAGCAGATTAGATTACTAAGGCTGAATATATCGCAAGCACAGGCTTTTACCTGATCAGCGTGTAGCGGGTGGACAGCAGCGGTGTCAGCTAAAAGGATACATTACTGGGTATACACCAATATCCTTGATAGAAAATTAGTTTTCACTTTTCTTGTACCAACCTGTTACTACAGCACAGTGAACTGGCTGGAGGTTAGGGAGAGGAAGAAAGTCGAGCAGCTATTGAGACTCAGAATATATTCACTTGTAAATATATTCACCCACGTGTTTCTTTGACTCCAGAAATCTAATTTCCTAGAGCTGCTGTCTGTGGGTTATAAGTGAGTGTATGTGGGCACATACTGTCCAGGGGTATTCACCTTTATGCAGGCAAGATTCACAGAAGCAGAAAAACAGGCAGGAAAAAACCCATGACATCCCTACAATGAAACTGACATATTAAGGTGACTTTAAGACCACAAAGGTCAAAATCAAATGTGCTTGCTGCAGCAAGTAAGTGTGGGCTGATGGTGGACAGTGAGAGAAAAAGGGACTTACAAAGAAAGTTTAATAGAGGAGAGAGAGTAAAGGAGAGGAAGGGAGAGTCAAGGATACAAGAAGGAACTCCGTTAAGTTTCTGACACCACCATTCTGTAAGAAATATATTACTGTGTATTCCTCATGTAGCCAGACTGGACCACTCCTAGAATTTCTGGAAGCATGTCAGCTGGGGGTGCCCAAGGCCTGTGGAGTGGGTTCTGCAGCTCTCAGCTCCTTACCTGCAGGTTTGGGGGTGCCTGTGTGGGAGAGGCCCCCATTGGGCTGAGTGCTGTCCCCTGTTGAAAACTCCAGGCTCATTCGAGGTTTAGGCTGATACTCCCTTCTTGGCTGGGATGAAGCTTGTCTTATTCTACATTAAAAAGAAAAAGGGGATGCAGCCAATTAAGACACAAAAAGAAAAGCCATAAAATCCAGAAAATACTTAGGTTACCCACCAGTCTATCATTGTGGAATATGAGAAAGGATCCTTAGTTTTCTTTTCTGTGTCTTTCTCCATGTTTTATGCAATAGTCACACCCTCTATGGCTATAGCCTCACTGTCTTCATTCTTCCTCTCACTTGCTCCCTCATTTACTCAGAGCTCACTTTGCAAGGATGCACTGTGTTAGGTGCCAGGAACACAAAGACCAATCAGTCACTGGTCTTACCCTCAAGCTTATGGTCTGGTGGGAAGACAGATCATAAACAACTGATTACTGTAAACTGTAGTAAACACTATTATGGAGATCTGCATAAAATGTTCTAGGAACACAGAGGTGGAGCTGGGGGTGAGGAGTCTACCTGTCCATGGAGAAGTCAGAGAGGGTTTGAGGAGAAAAGTAAAAGATGGTTAGCAGTCATTTCTAGATGAATAGCTACTCCCAGAAGACAGTTATTCCCTGCTGAGCTTGAGAATGTGTGGAGGGAAGAGAGGAGGAAATACAGTATCTCTGGGTACAGCACAGAGGAAGGAGAAAGAATCCAAGGGAGACGGGAGGAAGTGGGAAAGGCACAGGCAGCAAATGTATTCTGCACACCCCGAAGTGTTTTCCACAGCACCAGATGCTCACTAGCAAAGTGTACAGCCAGTCCGCAAGTGTGAGGGGAGTCTCAGTTCAGTTCAGTTCAGTTCAGTCGCTCAGTCGTGTCCGACTCTCTGCGACCCCATGAATCGCAGCACGCCAGGCTTCCCTATCCATCACCAACTCCCGGAGTTCACTCAGACTCATGTCCATGGAGTCAGTGATGCCATCCAGCCATCTCACCCTCTGTCGTCCCCTTCTCTAGGGTATGGCGATTGTAGAATGACAGTGGCTCTGAACATGGTTCAGAGGGAACAAAGAAAAGTGGCCTTCATGCTCAGCAGATGTCACAAAGATATATCATGCTTCTTTAGTATGACGAAATGCATGGTTTTCAACCCTCCTAGAGGCTTCAGAGCATGACACGTGTTTCCACAAGGGTTCACTGTCCAAACACTAGTCAAGGAAGACACTGAGGAGAGGATGAGGCTGGCCACATGGCAACAGGTTGAGGAAGTTTCTCATAACACAGCCCTATACCTGCAGGAGGCCTTGTGCATTTATAGCCGTATCAGCAGCTCTGAGAGCCTAATCTGGCCATAAGCTGAGAATAAAATCTCTTGAGGCAATCCTTTGATGTGCACACATTCAGCTCAAATAAAATAACACATATTACACAGCACAGGGCCACCACACACAGCTGTGCAGGCTGTGCCTCACAGCTCTAATAATTAAACCACCCCAGCCAGGATACAGGGCCCATCTGAGGAGGCGGAACAGGCATAAGTAATCAGCTCCATCTGATGGACCTCATCACCACTCAGAGAAACTCAAAGTGTGAAACGACACAGGTGTTCCAATAGGTTATGCTTCCACGGGCGCCCCTGCGGCCCTGCTGCATGACCCTGAGCCCAGGCTTGCCGGTCTGTCAGGTGAGGTTAACGATACTTGGTTTACAGGGCTGTTACATGACTGATGGTGATATGCCTTCAGTACCTACAGCATAGCTGGCCAGCAAATCACATCCATTATCATTAGTAGCCTCCTGGGGGTCCCATCTGTAGCAGACAAAGTATTACCTCCGTATTGATTGCTCATAAAACACATGATGATTGTTGTTTAGTCACTAAGTTGCGTCCAATTCTTTTGCGACCCCATGGACTGTAGCTCACTGGGCTCCTCTATCCATTGGATTTCCCAGGCAAGAATACTGGAGAGGGTTGCCATTTCCTTTTCCAGGGGATCTTCCCCACCCAGAGATCGAACCTACGTCTCCTACATTGGCAGGTAGATTCTTCACCACTGAGCCACCAGGGAAGCCCAAACACAACTTTAGGAAGGAATGAAGGAAAGTGAAGGAAATGAAGGAAAACAGAGCCCAAGACAATATAAAATCAAAACAAATGATTCACAGGTTGCTTATGTAGGATCAGTAGGAATCCTGAAGAAAGTTTTTCTTCTAATGTATTCTAATATTTCCACTTCTTTATACACCATTTCATAGCAAGAAAATGGACATGGAAATGCAGGGAACTGTACAATACCTCTCCTCCAGTCTGACAGTGACCTGCTGCAGGATCTGGACTGCCTGCTTATGGTACTCCAGCTGGGCTTGGACGAGCGCAGACAGCTGGCTCACCTGCTCGATCTGCAGATCAACGGGGGAACCACGTCTTAGTTATCAGGTTACAGTCCTTAATCATCTGCTACCGCTCAGTCCAAATGACACAGCTACCCCTGACACACAGCCCAGTGCCCGGCGGTGCCCAAGACTAGGCAGTGAGCCAGGCTAACTGATAGTTTTGTGGGTAACAAATTGATTAAAGATAAGAAAGCATCCCTGTGCTTGGAAACTCTAGTTCTAGGAGAAGAAACATTAGTCAGAATCCTCCCAGAGATCATAAAGCTCTCATCAAAATCTCATGCTTAGCCACAACCTTCTGATTAGGATTTGGCTTCTTTGATTGACTTTCTATAGGACAAAAGATGCATTGACAAGAACATTCTTTGCTCTCTATACTTCTCATGCTAAGTCAATATGAGTGCTGTTAATAAAAATGTAAATATTGATTTCTCATATGAGGCACTATGGGAGGCAGTGTGGTTTGACAGAAAATCTTTTGTTCTCTCTGACCCTCATCTGCAATGTAAAAGGGTTGGGTTAAGTGACACCTTGGGCTCACTCCACCTCTAACCTTCTGCGCATCCTTGGTTACTCTTCATGTGTGTCTTGCGTTGTGATCCAGTTAAGTAGTTGCCTCTGAGTGAACAGAGGCAACGCTACCCCATGAGTTTTGGAGTAGGGCTGGGTCCTTGGTGAAGAGAAGGAATGCTGTGACTCAGGTCACCCTCTCCCTCATGGTGTTCCTCCTCAGTAGGTAGATGGACACGTTGTTTTACATAATCACAAATTAGCAATGTTTCTGGAGAGTCTGGAAGTCTGGATATGTTCAACATGCCTCCCCTGTAACCAGTCAAGGGGGGGTGGGCAGTAAATACCTAAAGGCTCTGTAAATACCTTGGCAGAAGCTGGTGAGCAACTGATGGGGCTAGAGGTGAAGATGAGCAAGGACAGAAAATCTGGTTAACAGGTCTTATGACATGAGTCGTTAGAAAGCAACTTTTAAAGCCATGAAAAATAATTCAGCATTCTGGAAATGTGAAGGCAACTTTTTAACTATCTCACCTATGTCCCAAATGTAGTATCTATGCAACAATCTTCAACCTTAATTGTAATTACCTTTGGAAAGAAAAGGTTAACTTTACCTCAAAATATAGACCATCTTAACCATACATAAAACTGAGCACCGAAGAATCAATGCTTTAGAACTGTGGTGTTGGAGAAGACTCTTGAGAGTCCCTTGGACTGCAAGGAGATCCAACCAGTCCATCCTAAAGGAAATCAGTCCTGAATATTCATTGCAAGGACTGATGTTGAAGCTGAATCTCCAATACTTTGGCCACCTGCTGTGAAGAACTGACTCACTGGAGTAAGACCCTGATTCTGGGAAAGACTGAAGGCAGAAGGGGAAGGGGACGACAGAGGATGAGATGGTTGGATGGCATCACTGACTTGATGGACATGAGTTTGAGCAAGTTCCAGGAGATGGTGATGGATGGGGAAGCTTGATATGCTGTGGTCCATGGGGTTGCAAAGAGTTTGACATGACTGAGTGACTGAACTGAACTGAATGTATATTGGACACATGCTTACTGACAACATTGACTGATTTTCTTATTTAATCTGAAGTCAATTTGCCTTACACTTCACATTTCAACAGAGTATTTGCTTAAACTATTGGACTTATATAGGTCATCAGAAAGTGAAAGTCACTTGGTTGTGTCTGACTCTTTGTGATGCCATAAACTGTAGCCTGCCAGGGTCCTCTATCCATGGGATTCTCCAGGCAAGAATACTGGAATGGGTAGCCATTCCCTTCTCCAGGAGATCTTCCCAACCCAGGGACTGAACCCAGGTCTCCAGCATTGTAGGCAGATTCTTTACCATCTGAGCCCCAGGGAAGCCCAGGTCATCAGAAACATTCTTTATCTCCCTACTATTTATAATGGTTTAAGATTATTAGCAGACAAAAATCTAGTTACATCAAACTTTTTGTTGTGCTGTCGTGTGTGTGTGTGTGTGTGTGTGTGTGTGTGTGTGCGTGTGCTCATTTGTATCTGACTCTTTGCTACCCCATGGACTGGAGCCTGCAAGCTCCTCTGTCCTTAGAATTTTTCTATGTAAGATTACTGGAATGTGTTTCTGTATCTACTGCAGGGTCTCTTCCTGACCCAGGGATTGAACCCGAGTCTTGTGCCTCCTGAACTGGCAGGTGGATTCTTTATCACTAGTACCATCTGGGAAGCTCACAGCAAACTACAGGAATATAGAAACAGCTTTACAATTTCTCAGTCTACTTTATAATTTTAAATTATTTTAAAAAATAACTATCTACTGAAGCTTTCACCACATAGTACTATCAGTGATTCACATTTTAAATTTCATAACCCTTTAACACATTAATCCTCTTCCTCAAAGGTGAAGTTAAATTAAAAACCACAGGAGAGTCACTCACATCCATCTCTAAGAGATTGAACATGCTTGACTCAGCAATCTCCTTAGACTCATCAAATTTCTCCAGAGCTTGACGTAACTCTTCATCAGGAATCTTGCCTTGTCGTTTCTTCTTATAATCAAAGTCCAGGCGTCTTCCCTCCAACTTCTTCAGATGATGCTGAAAAAATCCAGGGCAGAAATGTGCTTTGAAGGGACTTATGGAAAAGGACTATTTACAGCTCACTTCCCCACCATGCCCACTGGCTTCCAAAATAAGACAGGCTAAGTTCTAAAACATCACATCACCAGAGAAATAAAGAAACACACATCAATAGGGGCAAATGCTTCTAAAGGCTAAGACATTTATGTTTGGGAAACACCTTTAAAAATAATTAATAGCAAGAAAGAAATTGTGGAAAATACTGATGCCCCTTATTGTCTGCCCCTGCTGGGTCAAAGCTAAGGTGAAATATATGCCTCTCCACCCTATGACTAGGGGTGGAAGCTAGGAAGGTTTAGAAAGAATAGGCATATGGGGCTCACAAGTCTCCATCTTCAAGGAAATGGTATCTCGTGGGAAGGCAGAGGAAAAATGGTTTCCTTGAAATGAAGTGAGAAAGAAAAGTATTCTTCCTTTTTCATATCATAAAACATTTGTGCTGGAAGGGATTTATTTTTGAGGTAGTCCAGTCTATTAGAATTACCTTAAGATGTTTACTAAAACTATGGATTCTTGATCACCTGAATTAGAATATCCAGGGCTGAGGCCCAGGCAACTTGGTCTTAGCACTTAGCCTAGCAGACTGATGCAGCTTTAGGAGAATCATGGATTAATTTAAGTCTCCCATCTGACAGATGATGAGACTGGGTCCTAAGACCTAACCTGAAAGAGACCTTCATCAGGACCTAACCCCCAACACTGTGCAGTAATTCCCCTTTGCATCACACCAGATGCACACATTCCAGGTGTGGGACTGCCCAGCCTTGCCCCAACGCCTCCAGTAACCAATTAGGAAAGTAGTTTCGCAAAGCCACAAAGTATTTTTTTCCTACGAGCTGCTGCTGCTGCTGCTAAGTCACTTCAGTCATGTCCAACTCTGCGTGACCCCATAGAAAACAGCCCACCAGGCTCCGCCATCCCTGGGATTCTCCAGGCAAGAACACTGGAGTGGGTTGCCATTTCCTTCTCCAATGCATGAAAGTGAAAAGTGAAAGTGAAGTCGCTCAGTCGTGTCCGACTCTTAGTGACCCCATGGACTGCAGCCCACCAGGCTCCTCCATCCATGAGATTTTACAGGCAAGAGTACTGGAGTGGGATGCCATTGCCTTCTCCAAGCTGCAGTGTCCCACTATTAATGGGTGGAGGGAAATGTGCTAGATTTCTCTTGACCCTGGATGTTCAGGGAGTGAGAGGGAAGGAAATGAAAATGAAGTTGGGAGTGGGGAAGAAATGAGAAGGTGGGAGGAAGAAAATCCTTGACCTTCCTGCCACCACACACCCTGCCTCCAGCCCATGCCCTGATCCAAACTAAGTGCTTGTCCCTTTGGAAGGAATGCCCTTTTCAAATGTCTGAACCTGCAGTCAGCTGCAAAACCGAGCACTGGAATCAGAGAGACATGTTAGGTTTGGAGTGAGTCTGCCACCTAGCAACAGTGTGGCAGGGTTGAAGATTTAAGCTAGAGATTGCAGAGACTTCATTTATCTGAAAATTAAATTTCAGACAAGTTAAACAGATATCTGTTGAAAGAATGGATGAGCAAACATTACACACCTAGTTAGAGGTTAAAGCCAGTTGAACATTATTTATTTGGAAAAACTAAACTGTTCTACCAGAGAAGGCAATGGCACCCCACTCCAGTACTCTTGCCTGGAAAATCCCATGGACGGAGGAGCCTGGAAGGCTGCAGTCCATGGGGTCACGAAGAGGCGGACACAACTGAGCGACTTCACTTTCAGTTTTCACTTTCATGCGTTGGAGAAGGAAATGGCAACCCACTCCAGTGTTCTTGCCTGGAGAATCCCAGGGACAGGGGAGCCTGCTGGGCTGCTGTCTATGGGGTCACATAGAGTCGGACACGACTGAAGCGACTTAGCAGCAGCAGCAGCAAACTGTTCTACATGTTTTAGAAAGGATAGTTGGGTATATTTCCTCAAGTCTAACAACCATTATGAAAACACAAGTTTATAGTGTAAAAGAAGAACTACATATACAAGCCAACAACTGGTATAGCTGGTATTTTAGAGGGTGAAATCATCCCAGAAAACATAGAATAATTAATAAAATTGTATAGTCAGGGAAAGAATATCCTTCTGGAGAAAAATGCTTGAAAAACTTGAAAACTGAACATGGAGAAATTAAATGCAATACTCATGAGTGGAACAGTCATAATAATGGGGCAAAAAGTATTACATTTACCATTTATCTTGATTTTTCATGCTGGATTTTTTACAGTTCACATGCTCAGTGTTGACAACATGCATGGTAAGTTTAAAAAAAAATGTTTCCTAAAGGAAAAGGGAACCTGCATCTGTACAATTCCAACTTCCAGTTTGCAAATAACTTGTATCAGGTACCTGAATTTCCCTCAGATCTTTGTCATGAAGATTCTGAAGGGGGTCAATGAAGTTCTGCTTCACTTCCATGTCCAAGGAGTCCTTTACCTCCGAGAGTTCCCTCATGGCCTCCCCCACCTCACCAAGCGCTGGGCCTGCAAGGTGATAAGGAAGCCCTTGAACATTAAAGAACAAAGATGAAATGCACTTGCAGTAACAGGGCCCCTCACAAACCAAACCTGGGAACAGCTGCCTGTCTTCTGAAGACAACCAAGACAAGAGACGGTATATAATGCCCTCTGGAGATCAGTGTATTTTCCATCTGAGAAAGTTCATAAAAGTTCACTGAGTACAACAGACTCAATGCCCCTAGGGGTGGGGGCCAGCATTCCTTACTATAGAGAACATAAAAGTTTGCTTTTCCTTTGAAAAGGAATTGGAAGTTCCCTACCCTCCTTTGGAGGAGCCTCTAGATGAAAGTGAAAGAGGAGAGTGAAAAAGTTGGCTTAAAGCTCAACATTCGGAAAACTAAGATCATGGCATCTGGTCCCATTACTTCATGGCAAATAGATGGAGAAACAGTGGAAACAGTGGCTGACTTTATTTTTGGGGCTCCAAAATCACTGCAGATGGTGACTGCAGGCATGAAATTAAAAGACGCTTACTCCTTGGAAGGAAAGTTATGACCAACCTAGATAGCATATTCAAAACCGGAGACATGACTTTGCCAACAAAGGTCTGTCTAGTCAAGGCTATAGTTTTTCCAGTGGTCATGTATGGATGTGAGAATTGGACTGTGAAGAAAGCTGAACGCTGAAGAATTGATGCTTCTGAACTGTGGTATTGGAGAAGACTCTTGAGAGTCCCTTGGACTGCAAGGAGATCCAACCAGTCCATTCTGAAGGACATCAGCCCTGGGTGTTCATTGGAAGGAATGATGCTAAAGCTGAAACTCCAGTACTTTGGCCACCTCATTTGAAGAATTGACTCTTTGGAAAAGACCCTGATGCTGGGAGGGATTGGGGGCAGGAGGAGAAGGGGACGACAGAGGATGAGATGGCTGGATGGCATCACCAACTCGATGGACATGAGTTTGAGTAAACTCTAGGAGTTGGTGATGGACAGGGAGGCCTGGCACGCTGCGATTCATGGGGTCACAAAGAGTTGGACACGACTGAGCGACTGAACTGAGCTGAACTGAACTGATGCTGGGAAAGATTGAGGGCAGGAGGAGAAGGGGACAACAGAGGATGAGATGGTTGGATGGCATCACCAACTCAATGGACATGGGTTTGCGTAGATTCCAGTAGTTGGTGATGGACAGGGAGGCCTGGCATGCTACGGTTCATGGGGTTGCAAAGAGTCAGACACGACTGAGCAACTGAACTGAACCTTCCTTTGTAAGTACTTGTGCATGTGTGCTAAGTCACTTCAGTCGTGTCTGACTCTTTGTGACCCCATGGACTGCAGCCTGCCAGACTCCTCTGTCCATGGGATTCTCCAGGCAAGGATATTGGAGTGGGTTGCCATGCCCTCCTCCAGGGGACCTTCCTGACCCAGGGATTGAGCTCATGTCTTATGTCTCCTGCATTGCTAGGTGAGTTCTTTACCACTAGCGCCACCTGGGAAGCCCTCCATAAATACTTGTGTGTGTGCATGCTAAGTCGCTTCAGTTGTGTCCAACTCTTTGTGACCCCATGGACTGTAGCCTGCCAGGCTCCTATGTCCTTGGGATTCTCCTGACAAGAATACTGGAGTGGGTTGCCATGCCCTCCTCAGGGGATCTTCCCAACCCAGGGATTGAACCCATGTCTCTTACATCTCCTGCATTGGCAGGTGGTTCTTTACCACTAGCGCCTTCTTTATTTTTATCTATTTATTTATTTTTGGCCACACTGCATGGAGTGTGAGATCTTAGTTCCCTGATCAGGGATCAAACCCACGACCCCTGCAGTGGAAGCACTGATTCTTAACCACTGGACGGCCAGGGAAGTCCCAAGTACTCGCTCTCCCCTAGAGGACATCTGTTTAAGGTCAATGTATTCAGCAAAAACTTGGAAGGGAGAGCAGGGCTCAATCAGGAAGAACAATTATTTGCTGTGACCTCACATTGTGAAGGACTGAAAACAGAAGGTGGTTAGTATGGCAGCTGAGGGTCCAAGGAGAGCGAGGTAAAGGAATTTGCCAGGGGTGTCACATTAGGTACCCTACACAGATGAGCAGAAGCTAAGAAAAAGCTTGTGGAGTGGGGTGTTGCCCCATTGCTGAGTGTGGCAGTTCCCTCTGCCCCAACGCTCAGGCACTGCCAGACACACACAGTGGTAAACATCCAGGCCTGCCAGACACACACAGTGGTAAACATCCAGGCCTCTGGCTGTGTCTGCCAGCTATGGTAATGATGGGATCTTATGAGGAAGAAAGAAAGTGAATAAAATTTCTAAGACAAATGACACTAAAAATGACAAAGCAACTCTGAAAACAAATAAGGGGCCCATGTGTACAAGACCCACAACTGAGTATCAAAATATAAAATGGTCTTAATTATTTCCTGCAGGGCTTTTTCCAGTGGCACTAAGATCCCCAGGACAAATGAAAACTGAAAATGTGAGGAAGCACACGTTACCAAAGTTGCAGTCATCTCCAAGCTCTCTTCCAAACTTGAGCATGGCCTCTGCCAGCAGCGCCTCTGCCTGGGGGTAACCTGGCCCTTTCTCCTGGCCACGGATTTTCGACATGGTGTTGATCATGCTGAGTTTGGCTCTGGAAGCTGCAGGCAAAGAAATAAGAGACTGTCAAAGTAGGCAGTGTGATGTAGGAAACACAGGGCTGGGTAGAGAATCAGGCCTTGAGCAGACTCTAAACCAGTTCAGCAACTGAAAACTGTACCTTCACCAATGTCCTCATCTATAATATGTGCAGGTTGGTCCACAGATAAAACACAAGCATGCCCTTTTCATCACTAAACTCTCCCTTTCTTTCAGAATCTCATGAGGAACTTAACAGCAAAGGCAAAGCTCTCCAGGCGAAGGTCCCATCTTTGTGTCCTCCTGCCCATCTTCCCATGTCTTCTATTCACTGCTGTGGCCATGCAGTTCTTCTGTGGACCTGGGAAAGCACTTAAAAACCATGGGGTTATATGACCTCTAAGTTCTAGGATTCCACTTTTATATTTCAATTCTAGGAGCCTATGGACTGAAGTAGGAAATTCATTGTTAATTCTTGCAACGTGGGCCTTCTGCCATGTTTCACTTAGACCACGTATAAAATTGAACTATTTGGAAAATCACTTCTTTACTAAGATTCTGACAGTAAACAGACCCCTGAAGAACAGAAATACTGTGTTCATTAAAAAGGCCTAATTACTTCACTTGAACATAACTGCTCCGGAAAATGAGTTTTGTGCCACAAAGACAGCATTTCAATTTCTTTTTTGCTTTTATTTTTATAGGACAAGTGCCTAGAAGGTAAATCCAGTTTTCATGGAAGAAACAGCTTTATTAGGACACTGTTAGACCCGATGATTAACTTGATACTATGGTTTTTCAGGTTCATTTTCAGAGTTGGGACTGCATATTAATGTAGGATTCCATCTGCATGGCAACCCCTTACAGAATCCCAGCTAATGCATACACTTCCAGTATTTAGTGGCTGACATTTCATCTTGAACATTAGGTTCAAATAGGGTTTTATTTAAACTTTGGGCTTCAAAGGTTGAATCTGGAGACAAGGAGAATTATTATGAGAGGATCCCCTTCTAAGCCTGTCCCAGGGATATTATAATGAACAAGACACCTATGGTCTCTACCTTAACGAAGCTTACAAGGTACCATCTATTTTAAAAGCAATTAGAGTGAAGTGTATATACTAAGTGTCATGCAGGGAGATTATAGCAAGTCACAAAAATATAGTAACACCCTAGTTTGTATGGGTGGGCCCTGCAAAGAAGGTTTTGGGGGAGAAGCATCTTTAAACTTTGAGTCACATAATGATTAGCAGTTAGTCCTGCTAATAGCAATATGCAAAGCCTGGTGGTACCTGGAAAAATATAAGAATATAAAATTCACATTTTCTTTACTCCTCATAGAAAAGTGTATCATACATAGTTTTAAAAACTGAAAATGTCATATGAAAACACATTTTGGGGGGGAATAATATCATTAGAGTTTATATTCAAAGATTTTTGTACAATAAGCCTTATTTGAAATCCAGGAAAGACAGAGTCCCTGACAACGTACTCGTAGTATAGTAAGGCATCAGATATGCAAGAGGGGCAGCAAATATGATAAATGCACCACACACACAGTATCAGGGGAACACAGAGAAGGAATAAGAGCAGCACAAAGAAAACTGGACTAAGCAGACGCCAGACAGTAAGAGGGAGCACATGAGTAGAAGGAAAGAAGATAAATGGAGATGAAACAAACAGAATAAGGAAACCACACGTGGTGGTTAATCCTTTCAAATCCTGTTTTGACCATTTCACACTCTAAAGATTTATTCCTTTTAGGAAAGCTGGTTACTGATTCGTGCTTATATCTTGGTTCTGCTGAGAGCTGTCTTCTGGTAAGTAATTACCTGGAGTAATTGTAATCGTTAAATATACTGTGGCTGATTTCCAGATTCATCATTTTGAATGTTGTTTTTTTTTTTTTTTTCTGCCATTTATTTATAATTATGATCTTTTTTTTTTTTAAACTTTGTGAAGAACTTTATTCTTCCACTAAGTACTTAAGAATATCTTAAATATGTTCTACATTTTCATGCGAGGGGGGAATAAAACCATGTTCTGTTAGTTTATCTATTCTGTTAGTTTATCTATTTCTTCAAATGAAAATATTTACCTAGTGATCCATATATTTGGAGAAATGGGCTTTTAAATTTATTCACAACAATTAAGTATTTTTAAGACTCTTGGATTAGTAAGCTTCTGTGTTCTTGAAAAACATCATCAGATCTCTAAATTAACTTTTTTTTTTTGCTTCACAAATTTGCATGTCATCCTTGTATAGGGGCCATGCTAATCTTTTCTGTGTTGTTCCAATTTTAGTACATATGCTACCAAAAAGAGCACTAAATTAACCATTTTTAAGTGTTAACATAAGTGTTTTTAAATGATTTTTAAAAGCAGTACTTTAAGAAACAGAGAGGAAGCCTGGAAATTACAAATTGAAGACATTAGAATTCCTATAATCTCAGTCTAGATAGCATCACCAAGTTGGATGTGCTCCTAGGCACCTTTCTCTTGTCTGGTGCTGCTAAGTCGCTTCAGTCGTGTCCGACTCTGTGCAATGCCATAGACGGCAGCCCACCAGGCTCCCCAGTCCCTGGGACTCTCCAGGCAAGAACACTGGAGTGGGTTGCCATTTCCTTCTCCAATGCATGAAAGTGAAAACTGAAAGTGAAGTCACTCAGTCGTGTCTGACCCTCAGCGACCCCATGGACTGCAACCCACCAGGCTCCTCTGTCCATGGGATTTTCCAGGCAAGAGTACTGGAGTGGGGTGCCATTGTCTAACTCCTTTTCTCCATATTATCTTTATGTTTTGCCATACCTTTAGTTTTTCTTTCAAATCGTTACCATCTCTGTAACTCAGCCCCCATCTTTACTGTCTTACCTTCACTATTCTAGTTCAAGTTGCCCCCACTAAGTTTATTGCAGAAACAGCTTCTTAACAGCAACTTCTCCCCTGGCCCGTGAGAGCAGGATACTGGTATGTTGCTCTGCATATCTCCTAGACAGAATTAGCATAAAGTGATACATGCAGCAGATGTGTAACCCTGACTGCTGAAGGAAAGAATAAATGCATAAACAGACTACCTTGGAAATTCATACATGATCATGGCTGTGGTTTCCATAAGCAGATGCTGCTCACCACAAATAGAGAAAGCCTGTGCACAGAAATGAAGACCTGGTACAGCCAAAAAGAACTAAATAAAATTATTTTTAAAAGCTTTAAAAAACCATTTTATATTTTAATTATATGAGCATATATTACTTCCATTATGAAGAACTAAACTTAACATATTTCCCACTTCCTTCTCCAGCAGGAGACCTAATTTAGTCGTGGAACTGGATAAACAATACTCACAGTATCTTCATAGTCCAGGCACTGCTCTAACCTCATGGGTCTTTCCACTAAAAAGTTCTACCGAAAACTATATTCAGTGGTGCAGAGAGAATTGGCTAGGAAGAGAGAAGTTCATGAGGATTAACAGGTGAAATGCCATCAAGAAAAAAACCGTCAGAGGCAAGGTCTCAGTGAGTCCACATGTAGGTGATTTCTGGAAGGAAAGGCATCAGGTAAACTGAAACAGCAGGAAGTGACATCAGGGTGATCAGAAAGGCTGATGCATCCCCCAGAGGGCTTCCACTGCTTTGCCTTCTGCTAAGAAACAGGGTGGGGAGGGCAGTTTCTTTTTTGTCCTCAAAAATTCAGATTATCTGTTTAGGAAGAGAAATAGGGGCAGCCAAAGCTCGATCAAATCAGCTCCTGACTCTAAAGCATCATCCGCAGCATCCCTTGACGCACTTTTTAATTCTGGGCACAGCCGAAGGGAAGTCAAAGCTCTGCTGAGAGTAAAACAGAAGCTCTCGTCACGCTGCCAGATGGACTTATTCTCCTCTGACCTAAAAGTGGTGTCCCTGTGAGTCACTGCTCAGTCTCTCCTAAGTAACCAGCATGGTAACTAACTGGAATGTGGAAAACCCAGAACTTCTGCTAAATCTAAATTTTAAAAAATTCACTTATTAATTCAAATGAACAGAAAAACAAACCATTAGATCTTGTCTCTCATGAAAAGCAGCATAGTACATTAAAATACACATTAGTTTTGGCTCATTCGAACAAAGGAAAAAAATCCAGGCTTCAAATCTTGCTAGATATGTACCCCTGAACATCAATTCTTTCTGAAAGCGGTTATCAAGATTCAGTGATAAACAGCCAAAAGAGTAACTAGCACACACACACACACTCCATAGGCACTGGAGACAGGCGAAGGCACCCCTTTCTACCTTCCATGTTCTTTTTCTAGGGGGGGGTGTGTGTGTGTGCACGCGTGTGCGTGCACACGTGTGCGTGGAGTGTCCCACCACCAACCTGGTTGTAGGGGAAACTATATTTCCCAGAGCCCCTTCCCTGCATGTTTCCAAGCTAGAGCTGCTCCAGAGTGAGGCTGTACGAGATCTGGGAGGCAAAAGTGAAGCAGCAGCCGTACACGCGAGCCTAGGATGAACCCGGGTTCCAGTGTGTCCTTGAGGTCATACTCTGTACCTAGCTCTTCTTCTCAAATGTTGAGAATGTTGATTCTGGTGGCCAAGAGTGCCCCCAGGCCCACCACAAGACTGTGCTGCAAACTCACAGAGGGGGTGAAAGAGCCAACCAGCTTCCACAGCTTTCCTTCCATGCCAGCTGCCCTTTGCAGTGCTGCTTCCAGAGCTGGGCCTGCCCACCCTCCAGATTCCCAGAAGTTTGTTTGCCTGGGTCAGGGCTGGTCAGTGAACTTTCTCTGATCCTTAACCCCCCTTTTTTGACCTTTACTTACCCAGCTCTTTCTACAACTATATAAGCTCTAGTTCCTTTAATCAGTCTCTTAGTCCACAGTATCCACTATGGCTTTGCCTCCCTTACTGAATTCTGACCAATGCAGTGGCTGATGGTCTAATATCTAAACTAACAAAAATTTATGATCTATCCTTGATAGAGCCCTGAAAATAAATCAATAAAATGACCATAAATATTTCAATTCTGCAACTCTGTTTTCAGGACAGACATAGAAGAAAACAACTGTAGGTGGGAGTTAGCTGCTAATAGTGGGAAGAACTTTTCCAGTGGTCATGTATGGATGTGAGAGTTGGGCTATAAAGAAAGCTGAGCGCCGAAGAATTGATGCTTTTGAACTGTGGTGTTGGAGAAGACTCTTGAGAGTCCCTTGGACTGCAAGGAGATCCAATCAGTCCATCCTAAAGGAGATCAGTCCTGGGTGTTCATTGGAAGGACTGATGTTGAAGCTGAAACTGCAATACTTTGGCCACCTGATGCAAAGAGCTGACTCTTTTGAAAAGACCCTGATGCTGGGAAAAATTGAGAGCAGGAGGAGAAGGGGATGACAGAGGATGAGATGGTTGGATGGCATCACTGACTCAACGGACATGGGTTTGGGTAGACTCTGGGAGTTGGTGATGGACAGGGAGGCCTGGCATACTGCAGTTCAAGGGGTCACAAAGAGTCAGACATGACTGAGCGACTGAACTGAACTGAACTGAAGTGGGAAGAACACGAGAAAGGACAGTCAGTTTAACAAGGTGGGATTAAGACACAGACTTTGGAGTCAGATTGTCTGAGTCCAAATCCTGGCTATATTTCTTGCTGGGTGATTTGGGCCTCAGTTTCCTCATCGGTAAAACAGTACTTGCCCTTTCTTGGGTTAGGATGATGTAAGGATTAGATGATATAATGTATGTCACAATGTTGATACATGATAAATATTCAATACATGTTGCCTATTTTTATGAATATCAGACATGCCAGTAAGTTCCCTGTGGGATTTTGTGTGAGTTACTTTACCTCTCTGAGTCTCAGCTTCTTCACTGATAAAAAAGTGAAAAAAAGGAGACAGTTGGATAATTACTAAAACTTTTCCAAGTTCTCTACATAAGGTGATTCTTCTTAGATAAAAGAATTCTCCAAGAAAGCCTTCAGCCACAGGAAACTTCAGCAGTTTTCTTAAGTTGCTAGGACTGTCTGTCTTCTTAGAAGGACCTTCCCTCTCTATCTGCTCAACACAATACCAGGCACACCTTTTCTATGATCTTTCCCAATTACCCCTTACCTCTACTGCCTCTGAGTAGATGTGAGCCTTCCCTCACTTTGTATGTCCACCGTGCCCTGTATACACACTGCTAGCTCACATGATGCTTTATTTCTCTCTCTTCTGCATGCCTGTTTGCTGCTACAAGCTGAGAAACTACATCCTACTGAATTCCAGCACAGGGCCAAACATATAGCAGGCACTTACTAGCTGTGGGCTGAATGATTTTATTTATTTATTTTTTAATTTTATTTTATTTTTAAACTTTACATAACTGTATTAGTTTTGCGAAATATCAAAATGAATCCACCACAGGTATACATGTTCTGACTTTTTATATCATTTTCTGTATACATCATTTTTTCTAATCCTTAGAAAAGACGTCCCTGTTCAAAAGCACAACAGTCTCCTATTGTGCTCTGAACAGAGTGAAAGGCTGCTGATAAGATCTAACTACACAGAAACTCTGAGATCTGAAAGGATGATTTGGGAGAGCAGGTCATGTTGATGGCAATCTGGCTGATGTTTCCCTTACATACAACCAGATTTTAAGATTTCCGAGGCTTCTGGGTCTTTTCATGTCTCCTGACTCCATTCTTTAAAGTGCAGAAGGGTGGGACCTCATTTCCTATTCCCTCATTATTAAAACCGGGTCTCAGGAAGCAAGTCATCTCTCAACTACACCATGAAATGCTGCTTTATGGGAAAATGGTAAGAAGCTGATCACACAATCTCCCAAAATCAAGACAAAGGCTCTCATTTTTTCCAACAAAAGAAGGCTCCTATGCTAAATTATAAGCCCTAAGGGGATAAAAAAAGATCAATAAAAATCAATGCATAGGGGAACTGGAAACAATTATGTATCCCCCATTACAGAAAAATTATGAATTTGTACTCCCTGAGTGAAGGGAAAATGAAACTCACTCAGTCGTGTTCGACTCTTTGCGACCCCATGGAATTCTCCAGGCCAGAATACTGGGGTGGGAAGCCTTTCTCTTCTCCAGGGGATCTTCCCGACCCAGGAATCGAACCAGGGCCTCCTGCAATGCAGGTGGATTCTTTACCAACTGAGCTATCAGGGAAGCCCTGATGGAAGAGGTATTTCCTAAAAATAAGCTTTCTAAAGATTTTTTTCACTAATTAAATGAACAAAACATTTATTGTCTAAACAGGACTATGCCAGAGAGACTCTAAGAGAAACAAGGTCCAGTCTCTGTCCTCATGAGCTTATTGTCTAGTTGGAAAGTGATAGCACGCTTTACTCACTGTGATTCCAGGCAGATTCAGGGCATACTGTGAGTAAAGATACAATGTATTCACATCACAGGATAGAGCAATAAACTCTGCTAGAAGATTAAGGCCGGGAAGACTTGGGAAACAGGTGACACTCCAGCTGGGTTTCTGGAGGAGTGAGCTGTAAAGGGAGTGGGATGGGAACAGTCACTCTAGGCATCTGCAGAGTGTCAGCAAAGGCATACAGAAATACCTGGCCCATCTGGAAACTCCCAAGTGTCTGTGGCTGAGGTGCAAGCTCAAAGAGAACAAGGTGAGTAGGAACCAGGTAGTGAAGGGCCCTGAACTGCAAGCTAAGGAGCTGAGATTCTCCTATCGAAGGTTGCTGACAGAGAGTTATTTAACATCTAGACAGTCAAAAGAGCTTTAATTCAAATTAAACTAAATTTAGATTTTGGGGGAAAAGATTCCCATCATCATTGTAGGAAAAGTGGGATGTGGGAAGGGTCTTCCCCAAATGGGAAGCCACTGGAAGCAGGGAGACCCATGAGAACACTGTACTTTAACAGATGAGTCCTAAGGAAACAGAGGGGGGGGAAGGAAATGAACTTTAGAGTCCTGTGGTGGGTAGCACTAACAGGACCAAGTAATTAAGTGTGAAGAGGAAGAGGGGCATTTAGGCTGGTGTTAGGGCAAAGCAAATTAGAATTCTAATGGCGCCCATTAGAATTGCCTGAGGAGGTTTTTAAACTATTGACTCCTTCAAAGGTGGTACTGGGTCAACTAGATTCCATAAGAAAAAACCGTAACTCTTAACTCCACCTCACACTATATGTAAAATTAATTCTGCAGATCTAATTATGGACCTCAACATAGTACAATCTTTAAAAAATGATATAGGAGAACACATTCCTGGCCTGTAGAGTAAGCAAAAATGTCTTAAAACAGGGCACAAAAACACTCTGTCATAAAGAAAAGTATTTCTAAATTGGACTATGTTAAAATTGAGTACTTCTATTCAAAAGAAATCATCAGAAAGAATTAAAAGGCAACCAAAAAAAAAAAAATTGAGTTAAGATACTCAGAATACATGTATTCAAAACAGGACTTGTATCCAAAACATTAAAAGGGAAAAAAAACTCATATAAATCATTAAGAAAAAGATAATCCAGTTTTTTAAGTGGGCAAGAAGTTTGAACAGACAGTTCACAAAAGAAGATATTCAAATATCTAATAAGCATCTGAAAGGGGCTCGACTTCATTATTCACACATTGAAACATACCCACAGTAATGGTTAAAGCAGAAAAAAAGAAAAAAAAAAACTTAAAAAATATCAAATGTTCAGAGGATGTAGAACAACTGGAACTCTCAAGTTTTGCTGGTGGGAGTAAGAATTGGGAGAACGTTTTGGAAAACAACTTAGCACTATCTATCTACAAAAGCTGAAAAGATACTCTGCTGCTACTGCTGCTATGTCACGTCAGTCGTGTCCGACTCTGTGCGACCCCATAGACGCCAGCCCACCAGGCTCCCCCGTCCCTGGGATTCTCCAGGCAAGAACACTGGAGTGGGTTGCCATTTCCTTCTCCAATGCATGAAAGTGAAAAGTCAAAGTGAAGTCGCTCAGTCGTGTCCGACTCTTCACGACCCCATGGATTGCAGCCTACCAGGCTCCTCCATCCATGGGATTTTCCAGGCAAGAGTACTGGAGTGGGTTACCACTGCCTTCTCCGGAAAAGATACCCTATGCCCCAGCAATTCTACTTAAAGGCATATATCTATCAGAAATGTGTATAAGGGACATGTACAAAAATGGGCTATTCAAAATAGCCAGAAAATAGGAATACCCAAATGTGTATCAGTGAGAAAACAGATAAATAAATTGTGCTCTATTCTCACAATGGAACAGCAATGAGAATGAAAGTACTACACCTATATACAGCAAAGACAAATATAAAGTTGAGCAAAAGGAGCCAGATCTGCAGAGTACGTGCTCCATGATTCCATTTAAGCAACACTAAAACTGAAAGAACTGTATGGCATTAGAAGTCAGGGCAGCTCGCAGCTGGACGGGCACTTGTGGGAGGCCAGCAGTGTGCAGTTTCTTAGACTGGGTACCTTTACATGACAGTATCAGTTTGCAATAATTCACTGAGCCATACACTTAGGATCTGAGCACTATACTTTCTTATATTGTAGATCAATGAAAAGCTCAGGGGAGAAAAAAAAAATCCTTGATGTCTGTGTCCTACTCCCAGATGTCTGAGTAATTGGTGTAACCATCTATAGTTTTTAAAATTCCTTAGGTGATTCTAACATACACCAAGTTTGAGAATACACTGCATTCCAATCTCTAGACTGAATACCTGGCTAGGGGATGATAAAAAATTGACATGATGTTGGGGAGACTTGGGGGAGGATGTATAGAGGTGTTTCAATTTCAGCAGGTACAAAGTCTAACAGAATATCCACAAGATTGGACTAAACATACAACTAAATACATGGGTCTTAAGCCCAAAAGATGGTAGATTATCTGAAATACCTGGATCTTTGTTTTTTCTTTCCCAGTTTTACTGAGATATAATTGGCCTATAACACTGAATAGTTCAAAGTACACAACATAATAATTTGATATATGCATATATCATGAAATGATCACTATAGGAATATGTATCCTCACACAGTTACAAATTTTTTCTTCTTACAAGAACTTTAAGGACACCCAACTCTCTTAGCAACTTTCAATATGGTATTGAAAAGAATTCAAATCATGTGGTACTGTTAACTATGGTTATCAAGCTATACATTACATCCTTAGAACTTACTTACAACCAAAAGTTTGTACCTTGGCCAGGTTAAATCCCTGGGTCGGGAAGATCCCCTGGAGAAGGGAATAGCAACCCACTCCAGTATTCTTGACTAGAGAATCCCATTGATAGAGGAGCCTGGCAGGCTACAGTCTGCGGGGTTGAAAAAGTGTTAGACATGACTGAGTGACTAATACTTTTTTCCCACCCCCCACCTCTGGCAACAATCTGATCTCTGTTTCTGTAAGTCTGGTTTCTTTAGATTTCACATATAAGTAAGAATTTTTTTTTATGTATATATACATTCATAACATGGAATATTATTCAGTCATAATAAAGAAGGAAACACCTGGAATCTTGAAGTCTAGGCCATTAGATAAAAGAGAGAAGGGGAAGAAAATTAACCCAAAATCAAGATTAAACAAAATTCTACAAGTTTTCTTTTTCATCTGGCTTTATATTTGGTAGGTGAGGATACCAAATATATTTGGTAGGTAGCTTTAATTAGAGTCACCATCAATCAGGAGCTTTACCTAAACAATTTAAACTTAATCTTCACAACCATCACCAGCCTGTGGGTCTCACTGCATCATTCCGATTGTGGAGAGAGGACTGAGCTGCATTCACAAGGTGAGGATGTAGAGACTCAGGGAGACAGGAAAATCTGCCCAAGTTCTCCTATGTTACTATAAGGCAAAGACAGAATTTAGACTCCTTTGAAGAGCCAGAAATAACCCCCAACTGCTTTCTAAACTGCTGAGAGAACCATCAGTGAAGCAAATGCATGACACTGCCCTCCTGGCATGCTGTGCTTACTCCTTTAATATTCTCCTAATTGGGCTCCAAAATCACTGCAGATGGTGACTGCAGCCATGAAATTAAAAGATGCTTGCTCTTTGGAAGAAAAGCTATGACCAACCAGAGAGCATATTAAAAAGCAGAGACATTACTTTACCAACAAAGGCCCATCTAGTCAAAGTGATGGTTTTTCCAGTAATCATGTATGGATTTGACAGTTGGACTATAAAGAAAGCTGACCACCAAAGAATTGATGCTTTTGAACCATGGTGTTGGAAAAGACTCTTGAAGAGTCCATTGGACAGCAAGGAGATCAAACTAGTCAATCTTAAAGGAGATCAGTCCTAAAAATTCATTAGAACGACTGACACTGAAGCTGAAGCTCCAACACTTTGGCCACCTGATATGAAGAACCACCTCACTGGAAAAGACCCTGATGCTGGGAAAGATTGAAGGCAGGATTAGTGGATGGCAGAGGATGAGATGGTTGGATGGCATCACTGACACAATGGACATGAGTTTGAGTAGGCTCTAGGA
Organism: Bubalus kerabau; assembly: GCF_029407905.1. NCBI lineage: Eukaryota > Metazoa > Chordata > Mammalia > Artiodactyla > Bovidae > Bubalus > Bubalus kerabau. The sequence continues at coordinate 92,148,479 of NC_073627.1, forward strand.
GTTGGTGATGGACTGGGAAGCCTGGCATGCTGCAGTCCATGGGATTGCAAAGAGTTGGACACGACTAAGAGACTGAACTGAACTGAACTGAACTGAATGACCACTATGCCAAGGGATGCCTTATCAAGTCACATGGGACAAATTGTGTGGTTAAGCTCAGGAAGACCCCTGCCCAGTGAGTGCTGCAGAGTCTTTGGAGCAATCTGAAAGAAGGATCTTATCACTGTTGGTATTATTTTCTGAGGGCTTTTTATAATAAAGCTATCATAAACTGGGTGACTTCAAACAGTCTAATTTTCTCACAATTACTGAAGCTTCTTCCCTACACTGACCCTATCTCCTCCATTTGGCTGTTCCTCAGTTGCATCCTTTATAATAAATGGGTAAACATTAAACAAGTGTTTTTCTGAGTTCCAGGAGTCATTTTAGCAAATTAGCAAGCCCACAGAGGTGGTCAGAAGCACCAGAGGCTCAGGCTTGGGACTGGCATCTGAAATAGGGGGTCTTGTGGGAGGACTGAGTCCTTAGCTTATCTGATGCCAACTCCAGATGGACAGTGTCGGAACTGAGTTGAACTGTACGATCCCAGGTAGTCAGAGAACTGGCTGGTGTGGGGAGAAAAACATACACATGCACATCTAGTGTCAGAAGTGCCTGCAGGCAGAGCATAGAGAAAATACAGTAGTTTTCCTTTTACAGCTCTGAAACAGCATGCAGCACACTCATATGAGCACTGAGGTTTTGACAGATATTAAACCTTGCAGAGATTGCTTTTCTAGAAAGGTTTCATGAAATGTCAGGACAAGTGGACCCCAAGCTTGTGAGGACAAGAAAACGTGGTGTATTCTAAAGGGGTTTGGTCCCAAAGAAAGAGATGGCAGAAGATGGAGTGCTCTTTTACCTAGGCGGGGATGGGGTCGGGTGGGGGGGGCACAGAGTGGGCGGAAAAGAGAGTCCTGATGTCGGGGTTTTTGTTAGTTTCATTATCTAGGACTGAGCAACTCAATTGAACTGAACTGAACTAGGATTCAAAATCAAGGTTTACAGCAAGTAGAATTTCTGTAGCTCTGGAAATAAGCAGTCTCTTTGAAACAGGGAGGGGAATGAAGAATCCCAGCACAAACGTGAGCACAGGAAAGGGACTGAAGACAAGCAGGGTGGTGAATGTGAGTGTTCACTGCAGGGGACAGGGATGAGGGCAGAGTCTGCACCTCATCTTTCTCCTCCCACCAAATGATCATGACAGCGGTGTTTACAAAAAACCTTTCATAAATCATAAACTGCTGTAGAATGCTCTCGAGTAGCTTCTTTCTCTATTCAACCAGGATATTCCAAATAAGACAACATATTGACAGGGTGTCTGTCACAACAGGGAGGAAAAAAAGCCACCCCCACCCTGGCTAGTGTTGATGAAGGCAGCTGACACACTCAGGCAGAAGATGTGGCCACAAAATTCCAAGCCACATCCTTGTCTTCTAACCGAGAGCGGAAACCTAATGGATTTAGCATCCATCAGGGAATAAATTTTCTGGAAGCCTTTCACTTCTTTAAAGGACTGACTTCTTTTCTCATCTCTACCTACATTACAGAAAACAAATCAAGCTGTCTCAAAGAGCAGAGAGTTTTATCAGACAAATGCTCAATGATTTGTACTAGTCTTCGTAAATGCTACCATCTGTTCTGAAAATTTAGAAAAATCCCTGAAATATCTTTGAATAACTGAAAATCATGATGACATTTCATCCCATAGCTATCATTTCAGTAATATCTACTGTGAAATTCACATACATAATCTCTTTAATCCCCCCCCCCAAACACGAGAGACAGCTTTGGCGTCTCTCATTTTCCAGATAAGGAAAACAAAGCAGAAAGAAATGATGCAGTCGCCCAAGGACACAAAGCAACAAGAAGCTGAGGAAAAACCGAACCCTAGCTGTGTCTCAAAAGCCGAATGTCCTCCCATAATGCCACTCCAACTCTGGCTGCTCTATTACTTCTTCATTAAAATAGGTCAAATTAAGACATGTCAGCAGCAAGACACAGAGCTCCAGCTATATTTACACTTGTTAGGTGTTTGAAAATGCAGAGGTGAGGGGGTGTGATACGTGCTGTGATTCAGGAAGTAAGATGAGCACTGCCCCAGAGTGAAGAGACTGGAGAGCTCTCCACCTGTGTGACCTTGGATGAGCCACCTAACCTTTGGACTTCTGCTTCCTCACCTTGAACCTGAGAAGACTGATTTTCAGTCTTACCTGATTTTCATAATGGCTTTCAGATCTAACAATCTCTTTTACCTGCCCTCGAACCACTAGGATAAGTGAACCAGGTCACTTGTAAATAAGTACGTGGTATCTATCCCAGTGTACACAGAGCCTCAATGTAAAATTTCAAAACCAAAGAAACTTGTCCTTTGCAAAACCATCGCTGAGATCAAAACCAGTAAGTCTTACTTTAAATCTCCAATATAAAGATTTTAATTTTGTTCTATTTTTAACCCCTTCTTTACTCCGTTTTTGTTTCTACAAGAATGAAGACAACAGCCAGACTCTTTCCTAATGATCTGGTTTATGTGTATGGGTCTTAAGGTAATTTACTCTCCCTTATTGTAGAAAGTTAACAAATTTCATTATGGAAATTAATTACTAAATACAACAGATACTGTGAATAAACACTGGTAAAATTAAGAGGATCAAAGTGATATATTTAAATGTGAAAATACAGCCTCTTTTTGAAGATAAAAAATTGAACCTGCATTTTCCTGTGATGAAATCCATTACCACTGCCTACTAATTAGTGCAAGGACACATGTTGTCAAAGGAATACAGGGACAGGGTTCAGACTGCAGCTTTTCCAAGAAGAGCAGGCTGACCTCACCCTCACCGTGCCTGGGTAAAGCGAGAGATGCTAATGCTTAGTGACAGAAGTGTAGTGATGGTGAAATGAGGTGATACATGTAATCAAAGCAGGCACTCAACTCAATGTTAGTTCCTTTGTTCCCTTTCCCCACTTTGGCTGGGGAAAAATGTAGATGATGACCACTGCATGAAAAGGTCCACCAAGAGCTAAAAATCTATTTACCTCCTTATCATTTATCAAAGCTCAATGATATCTTTAGTTGGAACAAAAAATTAAGTCTGAATTATATCAACTACATTTGTAAAGTCTTTCAGAGAGATTACAATTGGAAGGGGAACATCAATCCCCAAATCACACTAAGTTAGACTTGGGACTTAATACTTGCAATGAAATGTATGTAATAAATAACACTTTAGCATATATTTCACATTAGCAACCTGTGATGATTGTGTATAATGGCCTAATTTTTCCAGGTGAAATCTCAGAATATCTGCATGTCTGAAATGAACCCTCTGATGCTCCCTGCACTGTGAGCAATCTGTTCCCCAGTCTTGCACGCTAACAATTATTAAAGGGGTGAAAGATTTATATGGTAATTAGGACTTAGGCAAATATCTTCAAACATGTGCAGATTTTTTTTGGAGTTAAATGTTAGAAGGTATTGAGGAAAGGAAAGAGTATGTTTCTACTGATTTATACAAATATGCAGCTGTACCAGGGAAGCATGCTACTCTCAACCCAAATAATGGTATTTATAAAACACTTCTTTCCATGGTAGCAAAGCTCTGTTTGCCCCTGCAGAGTGGGAAGAGCAGGGAGGTGTTTTAAGACAGAGCTGTGATATGCAGTCAGCATCCCTAAGAACCCATGAGATGGGACAGCGAACATCTCCCACCTCCACACTGGGTGTTAGAATGTACAAGCAAGTCTCACAGTGTGTCCTGGGAAGGCAGGCAATTACATCCCAGGAGCAGAGAATGGTTCCTACTATTTGAAAAGTACACAATCCTTTGTGGACTAGCATCATGAGCCTCTGCTTCATCAGGTTTTCAGAGCAGACAGAACTAAGAGATTGCTGTGGGGAGGGTCTTGTAGTGGGACTTTTCCCTGGAGGTCTTATCTGTGGAGGAATTGCTGGGTAAGCACCTGAGATACCCTGAGGCAGGGCTGCAGACCACTGGGAGGAGAAGGAGAGCGACATTTCTCGAGCCCTTACAAAGTTCCAGGCACTGTGCCAGGTGCTTTTCACTGTGACATGTTTTAAAGAGATCTTAGTCTCAGCACCAAGTGGACCTGTCCTACCACTCCCTGAGGGGTTCAGGGGACTCCATCCTAAGCTGAAAAGATTTGACAGGTTTTCCCCATCTACCTCCTGCTTCCAGGTAAAAGAGCCAAAAATGATAAAGTCAAATGGCCTTTTGATTCCAGCAGACAGTGATATGCTTGAAATAGGAGCTCTGGCTGGGGAACAAATAGCCATATTGTATTAATTTTTCACTGTGTAACAAGATTCCATAAAGTTAGTGACTTTAAGCCACAGATTTATGACCTCACAGTTTTTGCAGGTTAGATGTCCAGGCACAACTTAACTGAGGCCTCTGTTCAGGGTCTCATAACGCGACGTTCAACTCAAGGTATTGGCAGGCTGCCTTGTTTATCAGGAAACATCAGTGGGGATGAGTGTGCTCCCTGGCTCCCTTGGGTTGCTGATAAAATTTCACTTCTCTGTGGTAGTTTTGACTGATGGCCCTGGCTTCTTATTGGCTGTTGGCCACTGGCTACCCTTAGATCCTAGAGGCCACCCCTGACACTCAGCCCCCTCCTAAGACAGTCACAGCATGGCAGGTCGCTTCTCGTAGACCAGCAGGAGACTCCTTCTCACTCTAGTCTGCTAAGAAAGTTTTATATAATGTGATCTTGGGAGTAACAGCCCAGAGTTTTGCCACATAATGGAACCTAATCAAGGGAGTGGTGAGTGGTAACCCCATTATGTTTGCCATATTCTATTAGTTAGAAGGAAGTCATCAAGATTCCACCTATACTCAAAAAGAAGAGATTGCTGCTGCTGCTGCTAAGTCGCTTCAGTCGTGTCCAACTCTGTGAGACCCCATGGACTGCAGCCTACCAGGCTCCTCCGTCCATCGGATTCTACAGGCAAAAGTACTGGAGTGTGTTGCCATTTCCTTCTCCAATGCATGAAAGTGGAAAGTGAAAGTGAAGTCGCTCAGTCGTGTCCGACTCTTAGCGACCCCATGGACTGCAGCCTACCAGGCTCCCCAGTCCATGGGATTTTCCAGGCAAGAGTACTGGAGTGGGGTGCCATTGCCTTCTCCGAAAGAAGAGATTACCCAGAATGAAATCATTAGGGGCTACTCTAAAGTATGGGCTTCAAAAGGTGGCTCAGAAGGGTGGGCCCTGCAATGTGGGAGACCTGGATTTGATCCCTGGGTTGGAAAGATCCCCTGGAGAAGGATACAGGCTGCCTACTCCAGTATTCTGGCCTGGAGAAGTCCATGGAGTCCATGGGCTCACAAACAGTCAGACACAACTGAGCGACTTTCACTTTCAGTTTTCTAGAGTATGTTCTACACACACGGCAAGATTGAATGTGGCTTCATATTTTGTAGCATATGACAATGAAGACAAAATGGACTAAGGAGATAGTCATATGTGAATATGAATTCTGGTTCCTTTGCTGCAAGACTTTGGACAAATTATTTAATCTCTCTTGAAGCTTCAATTTTCTAATCGGAAAATAGGAACAACTATTATCTATATAAATATGAATGTGCTGTCAATAGCTTTAGCTCTTGTTTAACAGTTTAAACAATGTTCAATCTCTTAAATGTGAGATTATATGCACTTTGTACTTTTTCTAAAGCAACTGTGAACTGTGAAATGTATTAACTGTGCATGACACCAAGTAGGTATTATATATACAGAGTAACAGGCTCTGATTCCAGCCTGTTCAGGTCTGCAGACTATGACTCCATCAGAAAGTTTAGCTACTCCTATAGATGAAGCTTAAATATAACTAACATGATTTGATTTTCTTGTTCAGCAAATTAAGCACCTAATAAGCAGTACTATGCTGCTGCTGCCGCCAAGTTGCTTCAGTCGTGTCTGACTCTGTGCGACCCCAGAGACGGCAGCCCATCAGGCTCCCCCATCCCTGGGATTCTCCAGGCAAGAACACTGGAGTGGGTTGCCATTTCCTTCTCCAACGCATGAAAGTGAAAAGTGAAAGTGAAGTCTCTCAGTCATGTCTGACCCTCAGCGACCCCATGAACTGCAGCCTTCTAGGCTCCTCCATCCACGGGATTTTCCAGGCAAGAGTACTGGATTGGGGTACCATTGCCTTCTCTGACTACTATGCTAGGTGCTAGGTATTATCTATATACCTATCTATCTATACACACACACACACACACACACACAAACAGACATATTTCTTGTCTTTGATGAGTTTATGGTACAGTGGGAGAGAAAAACCACACTCATTCAATAAATAATGAGGGCACTATTTGTATATTAGGGATAATAAACAGGAAAATGTCCTTACTCTTGTGGAGATTATATTCTACAGAAATGTGGGTGATCAGTGGAATTTTTTTTAAGGTAAAATAGAGGACAATTTAAAATTTTGATAGAAAATTAGAAGGGGATCTGAGAGTAATCAGGAAGGGCTATTTCAAATAGAGTGGCCAGAGAAGGACTACACAGGGAGGTGGAATGACAAGAAAGAACAGCTATAATAAGGGCCAGGAGAAGAATGTTTCAGGCAGAGGCACTTCCTGTACAAAGGCCCTGAGGCAGGAACGAGCAGAACATGGCTGAGGATCAGCAACAAATCAGTAAGAGTGGACATCAACCCAGGCTTAGGGGCCAAGCAAGAGCCAAGGCCCCACAGCCAAGAAGTCTCTTCTCAGCTTGATGGGAAGCCACTGCAAGATAACAAGCAGAGGAACCACAGACACGATTGACACCTGGAATGGAATGAACTGGCTGCTATGTGGGAAACATAAGACAGGGGAGTAAGAATGAAGGCTATCGGGATACTGAACAAATGAAAATTTATACAGGTAAATATTTTGATAAGAACAATAAACAATAAGAACCAGCTTTTTTACTACAATGTACAAACAACAATCCTACACTCAGGCCACTTGAATTTTAGTTGCAGAGATAAGTCACACCTTACCAAGTAAATATAGAATAAAAGTTTAAACAGTAACAAGGGCCTTGAAAGAAAATAAAACAGGGAAATGGCTGAGAATGAAAATGTTTTAGACAAGATGGTTGGAAAAGCCACACAAATAAGGTGATATCTGAGCAGAAACCTGAGTGAAGACTTTGGGAAGACCTGGAGACAAGAGGTTCAGGCAGGAGGTCTGCGCAATCCCAGCAACGAGGGTGCTAAGTGCATGGGAGGAGCAGCGCAAAGGCTGGGGACGGTGATGTGGATGCACTAAGACAGAAACTGGTAGGACTACAGGAAACGAAGTCAGATCCTCGGATCCGCTAACCTACCATGAGGTTAGAGGATCATGTTATTCTGTTATCTATGTCACCTGTCCATGTTATTCTAAACGGGGAACCACTGGAGAGATTTGTGGAGGGGACTCGGTGAAGGCATCATGACGACACTGGAGTGGCCCTGACTCAGACAGGGGACTCAGGGAATGCCTCTAGAGGAGGGATATTTAGGCTGAGGGAGGAAGGATGACTAAGACAACAGGGCTCACACACGGGGCAGGTGGGCATTCCAGGAAGAGGAAACAGCCAGTGCCAAGTAATCTTTTGTAATGTGTCCTCATGCATTTTCATTATTTTTCAGTGTCAGGATTTAGAAAAGCTAAAACTCTGGCTGTGAGACTCAGTACAGACTCTTTATTCTTTAAGTGGAAGATGGATATATTCATTTGTGCGCTTATTCAACAGACATGTTGAGGGCAAACAACACAGCAGGCACGATGCCAGGAGCCCTGAAACACAAAGTGATGAACATGACTTGGGTCCTGTCCTCCACAAAAGACAGCAAATTCAACGTGTACTGGAGCCAAGCATTTGAAGGCGTGCATGCCAAACAATACATGTACTGATTTTCAGCTCTACTGCATAATCACTGTATTTATGCATCTTTGGAAGGAGATGACTAAGAGGGTGGCCAATGGGGAAGAAATACAATAATTTGATGTAATAGCTTTCCAGGGATTAATCAGACATTTTTAAATTAATAGAGGTAACTTTTATTTCTACAGGCAAGATTCCACAAATGAGGTTTGAAATTATTATTAAGAAGTTCTGAATAGACATTTAATGACTCTGACTTAATGTCCCAACCTCAGGCATGTGGAGAACCCTAGAATGTATAGCACTCACAGGAAAAGCACTTCTCTAGAGAACCAAATCTCGATGGGGCATGATGTTTTTCATGTTTCAACTGCTTTTAATCTACACATCTTGGAAGTTTATACAGCATGATGACATCAGGGTCAGAATAACCTTTCAGTGCAAACTAAAAAGGTCTTCTGTCATCACCAATCTGCTAAGGCTGGGAAGGAAACACAGGCAATCCCGCATGCCTACTGTTCTATGTCATGGGAAGTTCTCCACTACAGTGCCAGAAAATGGATCTGCAGAAAGCTGAGAAAAAATGGACATCAAATCAAAGATATCCTGATCCAAAATCATGAGTCTATTTATCTTGAAAAAAGCAACCGTCAATACGCATTAACCAAGAAACTAAATGCCAAACACATATCAAAGTAGAATACAGAGTTTGAATGGTGAACCATCTAGTCCTGTGCTGACCATTATTGAACCACTGGACACACTGGGCTACGAGCTTTGACATGTTGTTGTTCAGTCACTCAGTTGTGTCTCTTTTGTGACCCCCCAGACTGCAGCACGCCAGGCTTCCCTATCCCTCATCGTCTCCTGGAGCTTGCTCAATCTCACGTCTATTGAGTCCGTGATGCCATCCAGCCATCTGGTCCTCTGTTGTCCCCTTCTCCTTTTGCCTTCAATCTTTCCCAGTATCAGGGTCTTTTATAATGGGTCAGCTCTCCACATCAGGTGGCCAAAGTATTAGAGCTTCAGCTTCAGCATCAGTCCTTCCAATGAATATTCGGGATTGATTTCCTTTAGGATTGACTGGTTTGATCTCTTTGTAGTCCAAAGGACTCTTGAGAGTCTTCTCCAACACCACAGTTCAAAAGCATCAGTTCTTTGGTGCTCAGCCTTCTTTATTATCCAACTCTAACATCCATATATGACTTCTGGAAAAACCCCCATAGTTTTGATTCTATGGATCTTTGTCAGCAAAGTAATGTCTCTGCCTTTTAATACACTGTCTAGGTTGGTCATAGCTTTTCTTCCAAGGAGCAAGTGTCTTTTAATTTCATGGCTGCAGTCACCATCTGAAGTGATTTTGGAGCCCAAGAAAATAGTCTCTCACTGTTTCCATTGTTTCCCCATCTATTTGCCATGAACTGATGGGACTGGATGCCATGCTCTTAGGTTTTTGAATGTTGAGTTTTAAGCCAATTTTTTCACTCTCCTCTTTCACCTTCCTCAAGTGGCTCTTTAGTTCCTCTTCACTTTCTTCCATAAGGGTGGTATCATGTGCAAATCTGAGGTTATTGGTATTTCTCCTGGCAATCTTCATTCCAGCTTATGCTTCATCCAGCCTGGAATTTTGCATGATGTACACTGCATATAAGTTAAACAAGCAGGGTGACAGTATATAGCCTTGACATACACCTTTCTCAATTTGGAATCAGTCCATTATTCTATGTCTGGTTCTGTCTGTTGCTTCTTAACCTGCATACACATTTCTCAGGAGACAGGTAATGTGGTCTGGTATCCCCATGTCTTTAAGAATTTTCCACAGTTTGTTGTGATCCACACATTCAAAGGCTTTAGTGTAGTCAATGAAGCAGAAGATGTTTTTATGAAATTCTCTTGCTTTTTCTATGATCCAACAGATGTTGGCAATTTGATATGTGGCTAGTCCAAAAGGAGGGGCTTCCCAGTTGGTTAAGTGGTAGAGAGTCTACCTGCCAACGCAGGAGACACAAGAGACATGGGTTTGATCCCTAGGTTGGGAAGATTCCCTGGAGGAGGGCATGGCCACCCACTTCAGTATTCTTGCCTGGAGAATGAATACCCATGGACAGAAGAGCCTGGTGGGCTACAGTCCATGGGGTCACAAACAGTTGGACACAACTGAGTGACTGAGCCCACAACTAAGCACTGTCCAAAAGGATATGTTCAGTATGTATAAAACATATACCAAATTTCAAAACTTAGTATAAGGAAAAAAGTAAAATTTTCCAATGATTTTTAATATTGGTTGAAATTTAGGATATACCAGATTAAATAAAATATCATTAAAATCAATTTTACCTTTCCTTTTGACTTTCTTAATATGACTACTTAAAAAAAAATGACTACTGGAAAATTCAAATTACACATGTGACTTGCATCTTATTTTTATTGGACATTGCTGATTTAGCATGCCTGCCACAGGTATCAGAATACTCACATAAGAAAATGGATTTATAGCTTCTCTGATGATCCATATGCTTAGATATCATGAGAATAGGGCCTCACAGTCAGTAGACATACACAGGACTTTTTGAGTTCAAATTACTTCTTATCTAAGCAGGTTGGGAATCTGTGCTGGTTTACACTGTTCCTGTCAGAGCAATTTCACAGTCCAAGCTGGAAGACGTCACAGCTCTCTGTTCTCTGCCCTTTAAGCGTTGCAGACCTGTGACCCTACTCGCTTGTCCTTACCTCATCAGTTAGCCAGATTTCCAAAAGCACTTAGCTGTGAAGGCCTCTGGGAAGCTCTCTTCAAAGTATATGTACCTTGTGCTATTAAGATTGTGAGTCTCAGAGGGTAGGGGCCCAAACGTGGTTCTGTAATCTAACCCTACTACGTCGAGAATTGCATAGGTCTCTGTAAGAAAGTAAATGCATTTGATAAACTTGTTGGTTATACGAGTAGAGCTGATGGTCTGGGGAAAGGAGTTTTTCTTTCTCCCCTTTGTATTACAGCAGTTTCATCACATTAGCCATTGGCTATCAGCTGTGCTCCATGATTCATTTGTTCAAATATTCCAGTGTCACGGGCTGCCTGGAACAGAGCTGGGTGCTGGGGATATGGGTGGGGAAGGGTGGGGGCAAGGGGTGGGAATAAGGCAGGCAGAGTCTTGTCCTTACTGGGGAGGACAAACTAAAGCACGCATACACCACACAATAACACTAAGTGTGGCATGTGTCACCAGGGAAAAGCAGTGGGGATCACGAAAGGGTCATTGGCCTGGGAAGCTAATGTAGTCAGATGTCCAGGAAGACTTCTAAATGACCCTCTTGCTAAACCTGAGGGGCCTGTTTGCCTGGCAAGGTAGAGGAGAAAGGGGAGGTTGATTATATAGGGAGGGCCCTTTAAGCTTTGTTTAAAAAAAAAAAAAAAAAGGTAAAGCACACAAAAAAGTCGGACCTGACAGAGTAGGCAAACAAAAACAAACTCCTAAAGGCAGAGAAAAGCCATCAAAGGCTTTTGTGCAAGACAATGACATGAGCAGATCTGCCTTTTAAAATATCACTCTGGAGGTGGTCCAGAGCAGATGGGGGGCCTACACAGAGCACAGCTACAGATGCACAAGAAGTAACCCACTCTCTTCGGTCATCGTGTCAGCAGGAACTAAGTTTCAAGTCTGTAACAGATGTGTATGCCCATAACCACAAGATATGGAAGCCAGAATGCATTCTAGAGTATGAATCTAATACAAGATACTCTCAAAATACCCTTAAAAAGCATTAATTTCCACAGATGTGCCTGTGCAGGTAAACCTGTTACTTTTCATAAGCCCTCTCTCCTGACCCCAACCTAATCGTTCTTACTCAAGACCAGAAGCCAGTGATCCACATGAGATCCAGTGACCCAATTCCCGGGGTCACAGAGAGGCTGAGTGCTCAAAGCATTCATTCAACAGCACAAGTTTGGGAATGTTCTACTCTTCTGTGCCCAAGCACTGGGGACCTGTGGTGGTGGCTGCATTCTTGTGTCCTCTTTGCAAGGACAATGGGTCTGAACAAGTGTACTAGATCAGCCCCCTTGTCCAGGAGCCCCAGCTAAGGTCTGCTCTCGGCAAGAAATTCGTGGAGGAACTAAGTCATATCTCTTAGAAGCCAATTAAATACATTAAATTCTATAGAACGGGCATATGGAATTTTGTTTTGTTCTGGACCCTTTTAGATGACACTTATATCAACTTGCAATTGCCTGGTGATGACCTTAATTGTCTTCCTTGGTGTCAGATGTTCATTCTATTTTTAAATAGCCATAAAAGCAATATGTTGGTAGATAATAAGCACATTCAAGATTCTGTTAAAAATAAATCATTTCTAAAAATTCAAATCTCCCCCTCTCCTCTTCCTGTTATCTTTTTTATTAAAATAAAAATAAGCCTCAACCCCACAGTGTGTTCCCTTTCTGGATTTCTGTCATATCCACTTTGAAACTAAAAGACCCTCTGCATCTAGACAAAGAACTCATTCTTCTCAGAAGCAAGACTGTGCAATGGAAAGTTCCTGGGCTCAGGGAGCAGTCAGACCTGGGTTCCAGCCCTGGTTACATCCCTTCTTGGGTGTGTGACTTTGGTAAAGTTTCTTAAGTTCTCTGGCCCTTGTTTTTTCCTGAAGAAAGTTTGGCTAGCCTACTAAATCAGTTTTCTAGGCCTGTCATAACAAACTGCCACAAGCTGTGTGGCTTAAAATGACAGAAATTTACTTTCTCACACTTCAAAAAGCTTGAAATCAAGGTGTGAATATGGCTGGTTCTTTCTGAGGCTCTCTGGGAGACCCCTTCCTCACCACTGCCAACTCTGGTGGCTCCTGACATCACTTGATAATCTTGACCTCTGTCTTCATAGGGCCTTCGGTCTTGTGTCTCTCTGTTTTTTTTTTTCTTCTTCTTATAAGGACACCAGTTGTTGGATTTAGGGCTCACTATAACTCAAGAATGAGTTTATCTCAAGTTACTTAACTGATTCTATCTCAAAATATGCTATTTTCAAATAAAGTCACATTTGGAGATTCTGGGTTACTGTGGAATTTGAGGAACATCCTATTCAATACAGCACACCTCCCTACACCGAATTCCACTATACCCAGGAAAACAGACTAAGGATCTATGTTCATGGATTTTTAGCCTCTTTCCTACAGTTGAATTGTTCAACTGTGTTTGCTTTTTATATTAGAAAATTACAGAGAAGACAATGTATATAACTAGCAACATATTGAAAATGCACTAATGCTGAATAAATACTATATTTTCCCTCCTCTTGCTTATATTTAATCTTAATACAACAACAGTAAGATCAAGTCATCTTAGCACCATTTATGTGTAAATCCTGGGAAATGAGAGAACACTTTGAGGTCCCATTCAAAGATAAAGACAAAAAACACCCTGTCCTAAACAATGACTTCTTTGGTAAGACAGGGCAAGCAATTCTCATTTCAGAACTGACCTACATCACAGCTGTTTAAATACTAAGGAACATGTGACATCTAAGAGAGTCCCTGTAACTCTGTGGAATACAGAGGGCATGACAAAGACTCCAGGTAAAAAGGAGAAACTTCATTTTTGTTATTCATTACCTAATTTGCCAACCATCTGGTCCATTATCTGTTAAATGCCATAGTGTTTTATTTACTTCTATATTTTCATGGCTTTTCATTTACTTCTGTATTTTTCTTTCTCAAATAATCTCATCTCTGATATAGTTTAAAAACCATTGAGAATGTTATTCCCATAATTTGTTCATCTTCAAAACACTGAAAGCTGAGTGAAAGCTGCAGGCAGCAGCAAGAGGTGGCAGAAAGCCCGTCAGCACTGACTGTACTGGTCCCCCTCTGCTTATTTCAGGTGTTTCCTTTGCTTTTCTCTCACCCACTAGTACTCAGTATCCAGACACTGGGGCTGACAGTGCCTGGACCACCTCCCTGAGCACCATCAAAAATATAGAAATTTCAACGTGAAGCTCCCAAAGAGACGAGTTTCAAGGTAAACAGTTTTTCCAATATTCATACACTTCATTTAAATATATTCAACCTTGCTTCAAGTTTCTATACTCTGCAGTTAGGAACTGCTTTACAGGAAGAGTGGTGAGGAGATCTATCACATAAAGCTGCTTTGCTCTGCTACACTGTGTGCTCTGGGAGATCACCCCTTGTCTACCTGGATCTTGTTTTCAAGGTACAGCTCCAATATCTCTATTATAATTCCCTGCTCTTAAGAGTGTAACAGGTTAGCAAGAACAAATGCTGACTGACAAAGTGCTTGGAGAAAAATCAGGGCAAAGAACAGCCCTCCACAGACTTCAGTGGTGTGTATGAACAAAAACCCTCTGTATTTTAAAAAAGCTGTTCAATTTTCCTACTTTTTCACACCATTGGTACCTTACTATGTTTATCTAAAAATTCTCCCTAAAATTCTTCCTTACAATCCCTTTCACATGAAAGTTCAGTTATTACCAGCTTGAAGCTACCCTGACATCATGTGCCACCCACACTGTCCATACAACATTGTTAATTACACTCTACTCAGATAAATTATCACAGAGGCTTCCAGTTACTTCAGTGTGAGCCTTAAAAAGTCCTCCCTCCCCAGTCAAAATGTTCCACCTGAAGACACTGGACCTCCAGAAGGGAGGACGAAGCATGCAGAAGTGCACCAAACTTTGCATGTGTACCAAAGAGTAACTAGAAGGTCCCTGGAGGGATGCCATGAATGTAGAAAATGACCCCTTACCTGGATTGGGTTGAAGGTACTCAATTGTTTTCGTCATTATTTCCATCACAGCCCTGCTGGTGACATCCACTTTCTGAAATGACAAAACAAATTTCTAAATCAAGCAAATTATTAGCTTTAGAAACAAAGTTTTTGCTTGAGCATATACACAACCACTGATGATTCAATAGAGCAATGATGAGTCCTGCAGTGGAAGGTAAGGGGCTCACAGAGCTGTCAGAAAAAGCCAGATCACTGGCTTTGCATTCAGCTTGTTCCTTTAAGATTTGGAAAGCCCATTTAGCCAGAGAGGAAGCTAGAAAACATGTTTCAAAATTACTTCATTATCTCCTGGTAAAATAAGGCTGATACAGCCACCTTTCACTGTACATTGTCTGAGGTGGTCACTGAGAATGGTTCACTATTCACTTGGTGCAGGAAACCCCACAGAATCTTGCTCATCTGGAGGTTCAAATCTTTAAGAACACTGGTGAAGCTGGCCAGGCCATGGAGGGTATGCATATCCAAACAGCCACCAAGTCTCTGAAGGATGTCATTTTACAGAAGCAATGCATTCCATTCCATCATTACAGTGCAGGAGTTGGCTGATGTGCCCAGGCCAAAGGGTGGGGCTGGACACGGGCCATCACCCCAAATACAGTGATTTTTTTGCCTCACCTTCCTAAAAATTCAGGGAACAATGTTACTCCCTGTTAAGGGTTTTGAGGTAGAGTCCCTGGCACTGAGCACATCCCAGGTGAAGAGAATCGAAGATAGGGCCTGGACTTTCAGAGCTCATGGATGGATTAATCCCTACACGAGAACTCCCTGCCATACTGAGATGATCCCTACTGGAAAAGAGCAAATTGCTCCTCAACCTGAAGAGGAGGTAACACAGAAGGAAAAGACGGCCCAGAAGAAACTGAATAATGAAAAACACATGACCCAGGAATAAATTCAGCATAAAATAAACATAAATTAAAAAAAAAATAAGGTCAATAGTAGTCTCTTATGATCCTTTGTATTTCTGTTGTCTGTTATGATTTCTCCATTTTAATTTCTAATTTTGTTGATTTGACTTTTCTCCTTTTTTTTTTTTTCTCTTGATGAGTCTGGCTAATGGTTTGTCTATTTTATTTATCTTCTCAAAGAACCACCTTTTAGTTTTGTTGATTTTTGCTGTAGTCTTTTTGTTTCATTTTCACTTATTTCTGCTCTGATTTTTATGATTTCTTTCCTTCTACTAATGTTGGGGTTTTTCATTTCTTTTTTTTCTAGTTGCTTTAGGTATAAAGTTAGGTAATTTATTTGATTTTTCTCTTGTTTCTTGAGGTAAGCTTGTATTGCTATGAATCTTCTTGTTAGCACTGCTTTTACTGAATCCCATAGGTTTTGGACTGTCGTGTTTTCATTTTCATGTGTTTCTATGTGTATTTTTATTTCCTTTTTGACTATATGATAATAAAATGGACAACTTGGAAGAAATGGACAAATTCTTACAAAAGTATAACCTTCCAAAACTGAACCAGGAACAAATAGAAAATCTTAACAGACCCAACACAAGCACAGAAATTGAAACTGTAATAGAAAATCTTCCAACAAACAAAAGCCCAGGACCAGATAGCTTCACAGGTGAATTCTACCAAAAATTTAGAGAAGAGCTAACACCTATCTTACTCAAACTCTTCCAGAAAATTGCAGAGGAAGGTAAACTGCCAAACTCATTCTATGAGGCCACCATCACCCTAATACCAAAACCAGACAAAGACACCACAAAAAAAGAAAACTACAGGCCAATATCACTGATGAACATAGATGCAAAAATCCTCAACAAATTCTAGCAAATGGAATCCAACAACATATTAAAAAACTCATACATCATGAACAAGTGGGCTTTATCCCAGGGATGCAAGGATTCTTCACTCTTCACAAATCAATCAATTTAATAACACACTGAAAGATAAAAACCACATGATTATTTCAATAGATGCAGAGAAAGCCTTTGACAAAATTCAACACACATGTATGATAAAAACTCTCCAGAAAGCAGGCATAGAAAGAACATACCTCAACATAACAAAAGCCATATATAATAAACCCACAACAAACATTATCCTCAATGGTGAAAAATTGAAAGCATTTCCCCTAAAGTCAGGAACAAGACAAGGGTGCCCACTCTCACCACTACTATTCAACATAGTTTTGGAAGTTTTAGCCACAGCAATCAGAGAAGAAAAAGAAATGAAAGGAATCCAGATTGGAAAAGAGGAAGTAAAACTTTCACTGATTGCAGATGACATGTTCCTCTACATAGAAAATCCTAAAGACTCCACCAGAAAATTACTAGAGCTAATCAATGAATATAGTAAAGTTGAAGGATATAAAATTAATACACAGAAATCCCTTGCATTCCTATACACTAACAATGAGAAAACGGAAAGAGAAATTAAGGAAACAATCTCATTCACCATTGCAATGAAAAGAATAAAATTCTTAGGAATAAATCTACCTAAAGAAACAAAAGACCTATATATAGAAAACTATAAAACACTGATGAAAGAAATCAAAGAGAACACAAATAGATGAATAAATATACCATGTTCATGGATCAGAAGAATCAATATAGTGAAAATGAGTATATTACCCAAAGCAATCTATAGATTTAATGCAATCCCTATCAAACTACCAATGGTATTGTTCACAGAACTAGAACAAATAATTTCACAATTTGTATGGAAACACAAAAAACCTCAAATAGCCAAAGCAATCTTGAGAAGGAAGAATGAAACTGGAGGAATTAATCTGTCTTACTTCAGACTATACTACAAAGCTACAGTCATAAAGACAGTATGGTACTGGCACAGTGACATAAATAATAGATCAATGGAACATGAAATAAAGCCCAGAGATAAATCCATGCACCTATGGACATCTTATCTTTGACAAAGGAGGCAAGAATATACAATGGAGAAAAGACAATCTCTTTATCAAGTGGTGCTGGGGAAACTTGTCAACCACTTGAGAAGTATGAAGAATGAAACTAGAACACTTTCTAACACCATAAACAAAAGTGAAGAAGAACTAAAGAGGCTCTTGATGAAAGTGTAAGAGGAGAGTGAAAAAGTTGGTTTAAAACTCAACATTCAGAAAACTAAGATCATGGCAAATAGATGGGGAAACAATGGAAATGGTGACAGACTTTACTTTTTTGGGCTCCAAAATCACTGCAGATGGTGACTACAGCCATGAAATTAAAAGACGCTTGCTCCTTGGAAGAAAGGCTATTACCAACCTAGACAACATATTAAAAATCAGAGACATTACTTTGCCAACAAAGGTCTGTCTAGTCAAAGCTATGGCTTTCCCAGTAGTCATGTATGGAAGTTAGAGTTGGACTATAAAGAAAGCTGAGCGCTGAAGAATTAATGCTTTTGAACTGTGGTGTTGCAGAAGACTCTTGAGAGTCCCTTAGATGGCACAGAGATCCAACCAGTCAATCCTAAAGGTAATCAGTCCCGAATATTCATTGGAAGGACTGACACACTGAAGCTGAACCTCCAATCCTTTGGCCACCTGATGCAAAGAACTGACTCATTTGAAAAGACCCTGATGCTGGGAAAGATTGAAGGTGGGAGGAGAAGGGGATGGCAGAGGATAAGATGGTTGGATGGCATCACTAGCTTGATGGACATGAATTTGAGTAAGCTCTAGGAGTTGGTGATGGACAGGGAAGCCTGGCATGCTACAGTCCATGGGGTCACAAAGAGTTGGACATGACTGAGCAACTGAACTGAACACAAAAATAAACTCAAAATGGAATAAATATCTACATGTAAGACCAGAAACTATAAAACTCCTAGAGGAAAACATAGAACACTCTCTGACATAAATCACAGCAAAACCCTCTATGACCCACCTCCCAGAGTGATGAAAATAAAAGCAGAAATAAACAAATGGGACCTAATTAAACTTAAAAGCTTTTGCACAATGAAGTAAACCACAAGCAGGTGAAAAGACAGCCTTCAGAATAGGAGAAAATAATAGCAAATGAAGCAACTGATAATGAATCTCAAAAATATACAAGCAGCTCATGCATCTCAATACCAGAAAAATAAATGACCCAATCAAAATATGGGCCAAAGAACTAAACAGACATTTCTCCAAAGAAGACATATAGATGGCTAACAAACACATGAAAAGATGCTCAACATCACTCATTATCAGAGAAATGCAAATCAAAACCACAATGAGGTACCATCTCACGCTGGTCAGAATGGCTGCTATCAAAATGTCTACAAACAATAAATCCTGGAGAGGGTGTAGAGAAAAGGGAATCCTCCTACACTGTTGGTGGGAACGCAAACTAGTACAGCCACTATGGAGAACAGTGTGCTGCTGCTAAGTCACTTCAGTTGTGTCCGACTCTGTGTGACCCCATAGACAGCAGCCACCAGGCTCCCCCATCCCTGGGATTCTCCAGGCAAGAACACTGGAGAACAGTGTGGAGATTCCTTAAAAAGTTGGAAATAGAACTGCCATACAACCCAGCAATCCCACTGCTGGGCATACACACTGAGAAAACCAGAACTGAAAGAGACACATGTACTCCAGTATTCATCGCAGCACTGTTTACAATAGCTAGGACATGGAAGCAACCTAGATGTGCATCAGCAGATGAATGGATAAGAAAGCTGTGGTACATATACACAATGGAACATTACTCAGCTATTGAAAAGAATACATTTGAGTCAGTTCTAATGAGGTGGATAAAACTGGAGCCTATTATACAGAGTGAAGTAAGTCAGAAAGAAAAACACTAATACAGTGTATTAACTCATATATATGGAATTTGGAAAGATGGTAATGATGACCCTATATGCAAGACAGCAAAAGAAACACAGATATAAAGAACAGACTTTTGGATTCTGTGGGAGAAGGCAAGGGTGGGATGATTTGAAAGAATAGCATTGCATGCATATTACCATATGTGAAATAGATGACCAGTCCAAATTCAAGGCACAAAACAGGGCACTCAAAGCCAGTGCACTGGGAAAATCCAGAGGGACGAGATGGGGAGGGAAGTGGGAAGGATTTTTGGGACAGAGGGACACATGGCTGATTCATGTCAATGTATAACAAACACCACCACGATATTGTAAAGTAATTAGCCTCTAATTAAATTAATTTTTAAAATAAAAAATGAAAAAAAAAGGTTGAATTATGAATCCTACTTTTTCCCAGAGGCATTCACTGGATGTCAACAGAGGGCCAGGCATGGTGGTAGATTTCACTGCTCTAAGAAAGAAAAATGAAACATAGACTTTTTGTTCAAGTAAGAGAAGGAAAGTTTTAATTTAACTTCCGAGAACATTGCAAGTTCTTAAACTCTTAATTGCAAATAAAAATCTTGGTCCTACAGTCCATCCTTGGGAAATTCTGAACAGTCGGTATTTGTACTCAGCAGGTCACCATGCCCTCTCTCTGTTGCATCCTTTTCCCCACATGGAGAGCCGGTGCAGGGAGGCCCTCTCTACACTCCTCCATGAAATTCTCTTCTTATCAACTCACATGGTTCAGTCTACAGGGTAAATGACTACTGAAAATGAGTGCATCCTCCTATCCAAGGTAAGCACATAGAATACATTAAGTATGAATGAAAGGAATTGATTTTTTGATGGTAGAATACCAGGTATCAATTAAGTTCACGAGAACATCATTGTTTTGCATTCAAGGGCTCTGTCCTCAATTCAAAATTTTTCCATAACTTACTGTATCTATAAAGTCAACCTTTCATGGGTAGGGTAAAGCCTCCTTCTCTTTTATAATCAGAAACCAAACCATAACCAGAAGATTTTATTTTTCAGCTTTGTTTTTCAATATTAAATCATTTCCACTTCAGTGGTAGTCAGATTACTGAGTTTTAAAGAGTTTGTAACTACTGTGATTAATAGAGGAAAACAATTTTTTTCTTATGCTGTCATCATGGCCTCAAATTACCATAAAAAACACTCCTATTTTAGAGATGCCTGTCCATGTCTATATATGTACCACATCCTTCTGGCTAACTTGAGTTTTTAACACATCTTAGATTTGACTATGTGGCTAAGTAGTATTTTATTCTGCAGTAAGTCCTCTGGAATTGTACAGTGCAAGACTTGTGTGGCTGTACACGGAGGTCTTGGAAGTATTACCAACCAACCACTGTGCACTCGATGTCATGAAAATGAAGTCAAAGGGTGAGGGCAGAAAAAAAAAAAAAAAAAACAGGCTGAAAGTCTAGGCTACCTGTGTGACAGGATGAAAACACATGTTTTCTGCTGGCTCTGTGGCAGAGCTTAAGGCATCTGATGGCAAATGTATTCAAATGATCTGTGTGGTTATGATGGGAATGAAAAGAGTTCCAAAGGTTAAGGTTTCTAAGGGAGAGTGCCAGAGGACTGAATTGGCCAACTGTTTTTCTGAAAGTGAAAGCATAGGCACATATTCCTCTGATCTTTTTACTTCAGTCTTTTCAATACGAAGATTTTAGCAACTCTCAATACATTAGGAAGTTCCTCCTCCTCCACTATCCAGCCTTGTAATTTACAATTGTGGGTAGGGAGAGAAAGAACTCCCTCAACCCTCTTACTCACTATCACATTTTCCTTCTTCATGCTGCAACAAGGGTTGGAAAACTATGGCCAGCAGGCCAAATCTGGGCTGTTATCTGTCAATTTTTTTTAAATGGTTGGAACAATTCAAAAGAAGACTATTTTGCTGCATATAATACCTATGTGAAATTCAAATTTGAGTGTCCTTGAGTAAATTTTATTGGAATGCAGCCATGCTCTTTCATTTAAGCACCATCAGTGGTTGCTTTTCCTCTTCAGCAGCAGAGGTGAGGAGCCACAAAAGAGACCACAAACGCCCTCTGGCTCAAAGCCCAATGTATGAACAGAAAATGTTTGCTGCTCCTGTGCTGAGGTTCTATTGTACTTTCACAAAGGCATGCCATGCTGAATCTATGGATGCCCATCATTCCACCAGCTGCCTCAGTCTTCAGAGACAAGATATAAGAGAACTGAAAAGTGCCAGATTGACTAGAATGGGGCCTTTGTTTTGAGGCACCTGAACATCACCTGCCCCCATTGGAAAAGGAACAGTCAGCATTTCCTGAACACAAATGGCTGCATAGGTGAAAAATGCAGCATTTTTTGTGGACTAACGAAAGGACTGAAAGATATGACTTCATACCATCAGACAACATTATACCAGATTATACAGCATTATACCAGATGATGTCAAAGGGGACACAGTAGCAGAATTTAAGGACAAAAAAAATGGACACCTTAAAATGGAACACAGTTTGTGGGTCTAGTGAGCAATAGATGAATTGTGGGTCTAGTGATATACAGATGAATCAGGCATCCACTTGTACATGGGATAAGTTACAGTGTTTACACAAAAGAAATGTTAAAATATTATATAAAACATGAAAGTATTTCAAATTCTTAATTTTTCTGTCACTGAAGTTAAGAAAATGTACCTATTAAGAATGTACACACACCCACTTAAAGTACTAAGGACCTGAAGAAGAACATATAACTAAACAAGCCACAGAAACCTGATGAAAACAGCATCCTGGGAAAGTTTGTCTAGCAGTGAGATGCGGGCTGGTCCATTAAGGGGGTGTCTTAATAGTTCCCTCCTGACTTGGAAGAATTAGTGTACCTTCTCCAGACTGCTGTGCTTTACAGCAGTTACCTTATGTATTCGGAAAGCCTGATTAATAAACTGTGTGCTGACAAAAAAAAAAAAAATAAACAACACATTAGGCCAGGATTGCCTCAATGTATTCTTTTTTTTTTTTTTTTTTTTGCTAACCTTCTTAGGCATTTACCTTTAATGAACATTGGCTTGGGAATATATGAAAAACACTTAATTGAGAAGAAGCTAAGTTTCAGGATAAGCAGAAAAATATCTTTAAAACTCATCATGTTTGGGGGTCCCATCCATCCTATAATTCTATACCAGGGAATGAGTGTCTCAGTACAGTAATCCACACCTTCTCCTTTAACACCAACATGAGGACTTTCACATATATGACAGGTATGCTCAGTTCAGTTCAGTCACTCAGTCGTGTCCAACTCTTCACGACCCCATGAATCGCAGCACGCCAGGCCTCCCTGTCCATCACCAACTCCCGGAGTTCACTCAGACTCATGTCCATTGAGTCAGTGATGCCATCCAGCCATCTCATCCTGTGTCGTCCCCTTCTCCTCCTGCCCCCAATCCCTCCCCACATCAGGTATGCTCAGGGATGTGTAAAACCCTGAGCATGCTTGCTGGGACTCTACTCCTTTCCCTTGAGATCTATCACTAGAATCCAAGTAAGAAGGACATTATTAAAAATGACACTATTGGTCGTGGTTTAGCCACTAAGTCATGACCAACTCTTGTACCCCATGGACTGTAGCCCACCAAACTCTTCTGTCCATGGGATTTCCCAGGCAAGAACACTGGTGTGGGTTACCATTTCCTTCTCCAGAGGATCTTCCCGACCCAGGGATCAAACCTGCGTCTCCTGCATTGCAGGCAGATCCTTTAACAACTGAGCCACCAAGGAGCCCAAATGACACTATTAGTAACAAATTACTGGCCACACCACTCAAAGGAGATGGCAACTAGTGTGCTTCATATGGAATACGGGAACTGTGGGTTTAGCCTCTGTTTAAACACGGGCAGTGATGAAGAATTCAGTAATTCCCAAGGCTCTTTTTTATTTAAAAAGTTCTGACAGCAGTAAGTTCTTTCTTTTGTTAAGCCTGAATCTGTTTTCCTATAGCTTCTACTCATCAATGCTAGTCTATAACGTGGGGTTTAATAGAAGGATCTAGCCCCTCTCTACCCAATAACTAATTATATATGGAGATAATGGCCATGGACCTTCTCCTATAGAGCATCTCCACAGCGTGCTCTGCAAACAATACACTCTCTCACTCTCATAAGGAATGACAATTGCTCCATTCTTTCCCAAATCTGCTTGTCTTCAAACTTGAGGCTACCCTTATATGTATGGCTGAGTGAATCTCTTTGCTGTTGACCTAAGTGAAAGTGAAGTCGCTCAGTCATGTCCAACCCTCAGCGACCCCATGGACTGCAGCCTACCAGGCTCCTCCATCCATGGGATTCTCCAGGCAAGAGTACTGGAGTGGGGTGCAACTGACCTAAAACTATCACAATATTGTTGATTGGCTATACTCCAATATAAGGGCTTCACCAGTGGCTCAGTGGTAAAGACTCTCCTGAGATGCAGAAGATGACATGGGTTCAATCCCTTGGTCAGGAAGATCCCCTGGAGGAGGGCATACCAACCCACTCCAGTATTCTTGCTTTGGAGAATCCCATGGACAGAGGAGCTGGCAGGCTATAGTCCATAGGGCTGCACAGAATCAGACATGACTAAAGTGACTGAGCATGCACTCCAATATAAAATAAAAAGTTAAAAAAAACTTGAGGCTGCCCCTTCAGATAAATTCCATTGTCGTTAAAATGGTCTATAGCAATGCTTTCAACTTGAGGACTCCTGGTTTTGATAGCTTTATCTTAGCCCCCAAGATGGTAGCTACACTTTGTCTTTGGATCCCAACAAGCCCCCAAGATGATAGTGATAAGACATCCTGATACCTTGTCTTGGGATCTCAGATGAGCCCCCAAGATGATAGTTTTAGCTTAGCCCCAAGATGATAGACATACTTTGTCTTGGGATCCCGAATGAGCCCCCAAGATGATACTGATAGCTATACCTTGTCCTAGGATCCTGGATGAGCCCCAAAGACGATGGCTTATGGTGAATGGTGCTGCCAGATTCGTGGGCAGCAAAGCAGATTTAACTCCAGGACCAAAGACAGTCTCAGTCGCTCAGAGCTTTGTGTAGATTTTTATTTAAAGTGAAAGTGATAGAAAAAGCTTCTGACATAGACATCAGAAGAGGGTAGGAGAGTACCTGCCTTGCTAGTTTAAGCAGAACATTATATACTTTTCTGCTAGTTGCTAAGAACAGAAAAAATACCTCAAGGCTGTGAAAATTTTGCCCATACCCTTTCCCATAACATACATCCTGGGATGACATCGGCACAAGATTAGCCAGAAGGAACAGGTTATTCCAGAGCTCAAGGCTGTGGAAGTTCTACCCAGACCTTCTCCCATAACATACATTCTGAGCTCAAAAAAAGCATGTCTTTGAGCAAGAGATACTGCTGGCTAAGAGACCTATGTGTCTAAGGCAAAATAATGTGAAAAAGAATGTTCACCTCCTTCTGAAAGGGACCTTAGGCTTGGACTCCTTATCAACCTACCTAAGTTAATTCTCTCAGTTTCAACAGCAGGGATTTCCCATGATACTTTTCAGGCTGCAAAAGGAGACACTGTGTTCCTTGGCTTGGACTTTTACATAACTCATGTACACAGAAACAAGAGAAAATATCAGAATTTAGCTCAGGTGCCCTCTCTTCTAGAAACATTCCACTGGATCTACCCAGTCTGAGTTAGGTCTTCCGTGAAAATACTTTCCAAAACACCAAGCACCATGTCTTGTAAGACACTCAGCTCTGTGCCTATTTCTTCTATCAAAACTGAAAGCTCCTTGAAGGCAGGAACTGCACCTTAATCATCTCTGTATTCCTGGTGTCCAGCAGCATGCCTGTCACATGGAAGCATTTATAGATATTTCATGTGAATTAATGAACATAGTCACACACACACACACAGAATCACAGCATCAACTGATGTAAATCTGTGAGGAAACCGGAGGTCCCTTAAATCCCAGTAGTTCCTCTTGTTAGGGAAGCACATTGACTGAAACCACTCACCTTGGCCAGGCACTACAGTAACAATTTGCATGTGTTATTTTACACGACAGGAGGTCCTCTGTAAGGAACACAGATCTAACAAGCCACCACCAACCAGAAGAATTTGGGAAAGATCAAAAGGTGGTCCTACCACCTCTGAAAGAGATGGGGCTACCAGACCACCTGATCCGCCTCTTGAGAAATTTGTATGTAGGTCAGGAAGCAACAGTTAGAACTGGACATGGAACAACAGACTGGTTCCAAACAGGAAAAGGAGTACATTAAGGCTGTATATTGTCACCCTGTTTATTTAACTTATATGCAGAGCACATCATAAGAAATGCTGGGCTGGAAGAAGCACAAGCTGGAATCAAGATTGCTGGGAGAAATATCAATAACCCTAGATATGCAGATGACACCACCCTTATGGCAGAAAGTGAAGAGGAACTAAAAAGCCTCTTGATGAAAGTGAAAGAGGAGAGTGAAAAAGTTGGCTTAAAGCTCAACATTCAGAAAACAAAGATCATGGCATCCAGTCCCATCACTTCATGGGAAATAGATGGGGAAACAGTGGAAACGGTGTCAGACTTTATTTTTCTGGGCTCCAAAATCACTACAGATGGTGACTGCAGCCATGAAATTAAAAGATGCTTACTCCTTGGAAGGAAAATTATGACCAACCTAGATAGCATGTTCAAAAGCAGAGACATTACTTTGCCAACAAAGGTTCGTCTAGTCAAGGCTATGGTTTTTCCGGTGGTCATGCATGGATGTGAGAGTTGGACTGTGAAGAAGGCTGAGCACCGAAGAATTTGTGGTGTTGGAGAAGACTCTTGAGAGTCCCTTGGACTGCAAGGAGATCCAACCAGTCCATTCTGAAGGAGATCAGCCCTGGGATTTCTTTGGAAGGAATGATGCTAAAGCTGAAACTCCAGTACTTTGACCACCTCATGCGAAGAGCTGACTCATTGGAAAAGACTCTGATGCTGGGAGGGATTGGGGGCAGGAGGAGAAGGGATGACGGAGGATGAGATGGCTGGATGGCATCACTGACTCAATGGACATGAGTCTGAGTGAACTCTGGGAGTTGGTGATGGACAGGGAGGCCTGGCATGCTACAATTCATGGGGTCGCAAAGAGTCGGACACGACTGAGCAACTGATCTGATCTGACCACCTCCCAGAATCCTTCTCACTGGCATCCATCTTGGCTGAACAATGCATGCACTGCCAGGAAGGACCCTGAGTTAGAATGATTGGCAAAAGATAATCTAAAAGCTAAACTCATCACCATAAAACCTGAGATTGCAAGCCATGTGGCAGAGAAGTTCTCCTGGGTTCCCTGACCCTACTTCTCTCTGACTGGCTACCCAATAAAGTCTCTTGCTTTGTTAGCCTGTGTGTCTCCTCAGACAATTCATTTCCAAGTGTTAGACAAGAGCCCACTCTTGGGCCTTGGAAGGCATTCCCCTTCCTGCAACACTCTTGCCAAAAAATCTGAAGCTTTTCAAAGAAAAAATCCACACAGTGGATTTTTGAGGAATCCACACAATGTTTGAGGAAGCTTGTAAGCAGCAGATACTATTGAAAACTCACAAAGAAACAATTCCATGTGAGGCAACTATGAAGAGGACAGAAATGGTGATAGCAGGGTTCCTGCAGAGACAGTACAATGGAAGGATTCCACCCAGTCAGCTCCTCGAGGGGAAGGCTACACAGGTAATTTTACTGCATCTCAGCAGGACAGTGGTAAGGGTGACTTTTTTTTTAAAAAAATTATTTATTTATTTTAATTGGAGGCTAATTACTTTACAATATTGTAGTGGTTTTTGCCATACATTGACATGAATCAGCCATGGGTATACATGTGTTCCCCATCCTTAACCCCCCTCCCACCTGCCTCAGCATCCAATCCCTCAGGGTGATCCCAGTGCACCAGCCCTGAGCACCCTGTCAAATGCATCAAACCTGGACTGGCGATTCGTTTCACATATATTATACATATTTCAATGCCATTCTCCCAAATCATCCCACCCTCACCTTCTCCCACAGAGTCCAGAAGACTGTTCTACACATCTGTGTCTCTTTTGGTGTCTTGCACATAGGGTCATCATTACCATATTTCTAAATTTCATATATATGTTAGTATACTTATTGGTGTTTTTCTTTCTAACTTACTTCACTCTGTATAATAGGCTCCAGTTTCATCCACCTCATTAGAACTGATTCAAATGTATTCTTTTTAATGGCTGAGTAATATTCCATTGTGTATATGTACCACAGCTTTCTTACCCATTCGTCTGCTGATGGACATCTAGGTTGCTTCCATGTCCTGGCTATTGTAAACAGTGCTGCGATGAACATTGGGGTACATGCGTCTCTTTCAATTCTGGTTTCCTCTGTTTGTATGCCCAGCAGTGGGATTGCTGGGAAACTAGGAATGCCCACTTCTCTTTCCAGTAGTCTTGCTTGATGCAAACCTCTAATCTATCTCATTTTGTTGTCTAATTGCACTCCTGAGAACACAGCTGAACAAAGGTTCTCTATTCTAAATGCTTGATGATCAGAAAACCAACCATGGAGAGGTGATTCTTCTGCAGGCTTGGTAACACTGAGTAAAAATCTTTCTGTGAGTAATAAACACATTAACAGAAGGCACAGTTTGGGAGTCTAAATCTAAACCATGTGTTTTCTGATTACCACATAAGTCTCTACCTTTAATGTGAATTTTAACATGAGTGGAGAGTGCAAAACTTGGCACAGAACCACAGATAAGGCAAAAGATAAGTGGAATAAAGTGGAATTAAATAATTTCCACACCTCACTGAAATCTAAATCTCTCAATTTACCTAGGTATAAGTCCAAATACAAAACCACAGGTGTGTTCTTCAATCAACAAAACTTCATTACAGGAATATTTAGATTTTGAAATAAAAACTTCAGAAACTCATTATTTTCTAGGAAATAGGAGAAATCAGTGTTACCTGGTGGCTTAAACAGTAAAGAATCTGCCTGCAATGCAGGAGATCTGGGTTCAATCCCTCGGTTGGGAAGATCCCCTAGAGAAGGAAATGGCAACCCACTCCAATATGCTTGCCTGGAAAATTCCATAGACAGAGGAGCCTGGTGGGTTACAGTCCATGGGGTTGCAAAGAGTTGGTCACAACTGAGCAACTAACTTTCCTTTTTCAGACTTAGAGGGACATCTGTGAGTCTTTGTCTGAAGCAGAATATTTATAAGATGTTCTTTTATTTCTACTACTTTGCAAGAGTGGTATGGATTCAAAGCCTTAATTAGTCATTCAGTTATAAAGTCTACTCTCCAAATTTCTTCTTTTTAGTCTCATTTTTAAGAAACAGAAAGTTAGTCTCAGCTTTGGCAGTGGGCTACCTATCGAGCTTATTGCCTTATGTCCTGGCAGAGGCTGAAAGCAGGACTCCAATTCTGATTCCTTAGTCCTAAATTCCTAAATATAATACCTGCCTAACCTGTCATTAATGACAGGGCTCTGACAGAGTGGCATATTATACATTCCCTCCAGGGTGGGGGAGGAGGGGAGGGAGACATCAAAGGATAAGGGGGATGAAGCAAGACTGGGTATAGACAAGATTGGTGCAAATTAACAGACCCATGGGGCTGCTCATAAAGATGGGGATGGAACTCCAATACAAACGGGGAAGGAGGGGTCAAAGCAAAGTTATTCTGAGAAGGTGTGTCAGATTCTAGATCCCCAGATGCTGTAAAAGAAGGATGGGTAGAATTCTGTTTCAAAAACTATGAACAGCAGTGGCCTGGCTTTGGCTGAAGGTCAGGTGGTATTTCAAACCATCCAGAGATGAGAAATAGAGACCAATGCAGACTTCAGTCCAATGGAAGCAAGTGGCTGTCAGGCATTCAGTGAAAAACGCTGGCTTCCCAGACTTCAGGTCGGGGCTCAGGACTCTCATATTAAATCTCCTATCAGTGAGGGTCCTTATTCTATCAGTGAGTTTAGTTCAGTTCAGTCGCTCAGCCATGTCCAACTCTTTGTGACCCCATGAATCACAGCACGCCAGGTCTCCCAGTCCATCACCAACTCCTGAAGTTCACTCAAACTCATGTCCATCGAGTCGGTGATGCCATCCAGCCATCTCATCCTCTGTCGTCCCCTTCTCCTCCTGCCCCTAATCCCTCCCAGAATCAGGGTCTTTTCCAATGAGTCAACTCTTCGCATCAGGTGGCCAAAGTATTAGAGTTTCGGCTTCAGCATCAGTCCTTCTAATGAACACCCAGAACTGATCTCCTTTAGGATGGATTGGTTGGATCTCCTTGCAGTTCAAGGGACTCTCAAGAGTCTTCTGCAACACCACAGTTCAAAAGCATCAATTCTTTGGCACTCAGCTTTCTTCACAGTCCAACTCTCACATCCATACATGACCACTGGAAAAACCATAGCCTTGACTAGACAGACCTTTGCTGGCAAAGTAGTATCTCTGCTTTTCAATATTACTTTGCCAACAAAGGTTCATCTAGTCAAGGCTATGGTTTTTCCGGTGGTCATGTATGGATGTGAGAGTTGGACTGTGAAGAAGGCTGAGCGCCGAAGAATTGATGCTTTTGAACTGTGGTGTTGGAGAAGACTCTTGAGAGTCCCTTGGACTGCAAGGAGATCCAACCAGTCCATTCTGAAGGAGATCAGCCCTGGGATTTCTTGGGAAGGAATGATGCTAAAGCTGAAACTCCAGTACTTTGACCACCTCGTGCGAAGAGTTGAGTCGTTGGAAAAGACTGATGCTGGGAGGGATTGGGGGCAGGAGGAGAAGGGGATGACAGAGGATGAGATGGCTGGATGGCATCACTGACTCGATGGAGGTGAGTCTGAGTGAACTCTGGGAGTTGGTGATGGACAGGGAGGCCTGGCGTGCTGCGATTCGTGGGGTCGCAAAGAGTCGGACACGACTGAGAGACTGATCTGATCTGATCTGATCTGATCTAGTTTGGTCACAACTTTCCCTCCAAGGAGTAAGCGTCTTTTAATTTCATGGCTGCAATCACCATCTGCAGTGATTTTGGAGCCCTCCAAAAATAAAGTCTGCCACTCTTTCCACTGTTTACCCATCTATTTCCCATGAAGTGATGGGACCAGATGCCATGATCTTAGTTTTCTGAGTGTTGAGCTTTAAGCCATCTTTTGCACTCTCCTCTTTCACTTTCCTCAAGAGGCTTTTTAGTTCCTCTTCACTTTATGCCATAAGGGTGGTGTCATCTGCATATCTGGGGTTATTGATATTGCTCCTGGCAATCTTGATTCCAGCTTGTGCTTCCTCCAGCCCAGTGTTTCTCATGATGTACTCTGAATAAAAGTTAAATAAGCAGGGTGACAATATACAGCCTTGACGTACTCCTTTCCCTGTTTGGAACAAGTCTGTTGTTCCATGTCCAGTTCTAACTGTTGCTTCCTGACCTGCATACAGGTTTCTCAAGAGGCAGGTCAGGTGGTCTGGTATTCCCATCTCTTTCAGAATTTTCCACAGTTTTTTGTGATCCACACAGTCAAAGGCTTTGGCATAGTTGATAAAGCAGAAATAGAGGTTTTTCTGGAACTCTCTTGCTTTTTCCATGATCCAAAAAATGTTAGTAATTTGATCTCTGATTCCTCTGTCCCTTCTAAAACCAGCTTGAACATCTGGAAGTTCGTGGTTCACATATTACTGAAGCCTGGCTTGGAGAATTTTGAGCATTACTTTACTAGCGTGTGAGATGAGTGCAATTGTGCGGTAGTTTGGGCATTCTTTGGCATTGCCTTTCTTTGGGATTGAAATGAAAACTGACCTTTTCCAGTCCTGTGGCCACTGCTGAGTTTTCCAAATTTGCTGGCATATTGAGTGCAGCACTTTCACAGCATCATCTTTTAGGATTTGAAATAGCTCAACTGGAATTCCATCACCTTCACTAGCTTTGTTCATAGTGATGCTTTCTAAGGCCCACTTGACTTCATATTCCAGGATGTCTGGCCCTAGGTGAGTGATCACACCATCGTGATTATCTGGGTCATGATGATCTTTTTTGTATAGTTCTTCTGTGTATTCTTGCCACCTCTTCTTAGTATCTTCTGCTTCTGTTAGGTCCATACCATTTCTGTCCTTTATCGAGCCCATCTTTGCATGAAATGTTCCCTTGGTATCTCTAATTTTCTTGAAGAGATCTCTAGTCTCTCCCATTCTGTTATTTTCCTCTATTTCTTTGCATTGATCGCTGAGGAAGGCTTTCTTATCTCTCCTTGATATTCTTTGGAATTCTGCATTCAGATGCTTATATCTTTCCTTTTCTCCTTTGCTTTTCACTTCTCTTCTTTTCACAGCTATTTGTAAGGCCTCCTCAGACAGCCATTTTGCTTTTTTGCATTTCTTTTCCATGGGGATGGTCTTAATTCCTCTCTCCTGTACAATGTCACAAACCTCTGTCCATAGTTCATCAGGCACTCTGTCTATCAGATCTCTGTCTGTCAGTGAGGTCCACCTCAAAAACTTGGCCAGAAATACCAGCTATTTGGCTGGTTTATCTAAACACTGAATAGTCTATTTCACAAGATTCCGGTCTCTGGGCAACTCATCTTTTCTTCAGGAACTCCAATGCGTCTGGTCCTCTCTCACTGTTTCCTTTACTAGAAACACAACTGGGCTCTGCTTATTCTTGCTTATTCTTTATATCCTCACTTAAATAGTAGGAAAGTCTTCCCTGACCATCCTACGTGGGTGAGTTTCCTCCATTCCAAGCTTCTCTAGTGCCATGTTTCATTACCCTTGCCACACTGGACAGTAATTGTCTAAAGTGTGTTTTCCCCACTAGATTATGAATTTAATTCAGTCAGGAACCTTATCTATCCTGTTTACTAATGTATCCCACAAGCCTGCCTCAAAGGAGGTACAAAACAAAAATTTGCTTTGTTCATCAGTGAACTCTTCAGAACAAAAACTGAAAAAGACAGGGCAGAAAGCATCTAGGAATTTTCTGCTTGATCCTTCATGCAGAAAGCAAACATATTAATAGCAAATCTGACGTGGCCCACTAGAACTGATATAGACTAAGTAAAAAATGTGGTTTCTGGGTATCACGGGCTTTTGACATTCTCTCTGTTCAAGTACATGGTTTAGATTCCCAGATCCTTTACTCATTCACAGTTTAACATCTAAAATACTTAATTGCATGATATAATATCCATTATCCATCATAAGCCTATGCATCTCTTTCAATGAACCGTCTCAAAATGAAAGAAAAGCAAAAGGGAAAATATGGCATCTGTCACAAGAAAAATGAAAAGGTGTATTTTGTTCACCACCTCCACTCTCACTTGTTGAGAATCTTCTCTTTTAAGGAAGAATGTTATATGATTTATATTATTTTTCATCCTTAATAAATCTCTGAAGAATGAACGTGTATTCTCCTTTTACATTTATGAGAATACAGAGGCCCAGAGCAATACCCTGACTTGTGTAACAAGCAGTGAAGGTGGAACTCAGGCCAAGAGCAGACAGGCTCACAACTACATTCACCGCACCCGCTGACTCTTGCTGGCACAGTCCCCTCAGGGAAGTTCTCAAAAGCTAGAGAGTGACTCCAACTCTCCCAAACTTCTCTTCTTTTTGTACCAGCCCAGTCCAATTCAAACACCAGCTCCGTATTGTCCCTATTTGGAAAAGTGATGATAAAATCCATTATGACATTTCAGCTTCATGGAGGCTTTGTTCTCAGGATAATTAAAAAAAAAGAAAAAAAAAGCACTTTACATCTTCTGTTTTACAATATTCATTAAAAAGAGAGTACTTTCAAGAGTAACTTTTGCATTCTCAGGTGGCCGTGGAGAACAGCTTCCCCTTTCCTTTCTCCCTTCTCCTCTTAGTATGCTATCGAAGTGATGAAGACTCACCCTCTCCATCTCTTTGAAGTCATCATCTAGCTTGGTTCCTTCAGCTCCTCCAACCTTCTCACTCACTTTCTGTAGAAAATAACAACAAAAAAAAAAAAAAGGAATTATTATAAATAAATTTTCTTTTAAAAATATGTTTCACAAGTTTTAAGTGCTTTGACAAATATCATCTAATATAACATCACAACTATTCTCTGACATGGGTAGGCTGTCCCATTTTCACAGGAGGCAACTGTGTATCAGAGGATACGGATAATTTACCAAAATCCACGCACCTGGTAGATACTGAAGCAGGAATTCAAAGCTGTGTCTTCTGATTTCAACTCTAGTGCTCTTTCTATTATATAAATCATCATACAACTGTTGAATCACTAACATTTTCCTTTTGAAAGTTCCAAGGGACAACAGAATCATACAATAATCATTTCTCTCTGATAATGGATCTAAAATGCAACCTAGGTAGAAAATTACTGCATCTTCAACCTATTTTTCAACGGGCTGTTGAACAGATAATCACAAGCATCTATCAAACTGGTATGAAAAATACCAGCCTAACTGATCTTCAGATAAAGGGACTTAAATAGTTATCTTATAAATCTCCCTGTAGTTGTCCATGTCCTTATATACATAAGATAAATTGTGTGTAAAGATGTTGAGGGTATTTCTTTGCTACCCAGTCAATTCCCATTATCATACATTCTATGTTCGTCAGTTTACATATGCAAATGTACATTTTCTACTTGTAGAATTCACGCTCATTAAAAAATTGGATATTCTATTCTGTTTTGAAATAAAGATCAAATTAAGTCTAATAAAAATTACAAAGGAATCACAATAAAAATATTTCACTTTCATTAAAAACAGGAAATATTAAATGCTAATGACACCAGAATGTCATTCCTCTTAAAATAACTGTAAAGGTAGTTAGATGCTTTTTACTAAGATGTCACTGTGCTACATAAAGTTATCACATACACATATTAAAGCATAAGTTTTCATTTCCTTTAATAGCCACTGTGCTGAGGGTCTTTGCAGAATATCCCCACCATGGTCAGACCTGCAGCAACCTTAGTAACAACTGGGTCATCCAAATAAGCTTGGTTTACCTCCTTCTAAAAGGGCCCTGGGATACATGGCTCACTTTCTCGCCTTGGAAGCTCTGGTATCCCCTTACTGGGGGCTGAGGTATAGGGCTTACATTCCCCTTCTTTAACTCCTGTGTTCTGCCACCAGGAAGAGCTTTAGAAGAGATCACTCTTGGGAAAATCAAGAGCCTGAATTCTTTCACCACTCTGGCCCAGATTTCACCTCAGCAGCAGTAACAGAAGGAATATGCTGTGATGAAAGATCATGGCATGGACTGCCATGGCACACCATGTTGTTATGCAAATTAAATGGTATAAAATATAAAAACTCCTGTCTGAACCTATAAGACATGCAATATATCCTAGTTCCCTTCTCTCACCGATAAACTGCATCTGCTGGGCTTCCCTGGTCTGCTTAAAAATCCTGGTCTTTTCTATCAGTTTATTTAACTGCTATTTAATACCTTAAGAAGAATCTAACCATTTTCAGAAAACTGCTGCTGCTAAGTCACTTCAGTTGTGTCCGACTCTGTGTGACCCCATAGATGGCAGCCCACCAGGCTCCCCCGTCCCTGGGATTCTCCAGGCAAGAACACTGGAGTGGGTTACCATTTCCTTCTCCAATGCATGAAAGTGAAAAGTGAAAGTGAAGTCGCTCAGTCATGTCAGACTCTTCGCGACCCCATGGACTGCAGCCTACCAGGCTCCTCCGTACATGGGATTTTCCAGACAAGAGTACTAGAGTGGGTTGCCATTGCCTTCTCCATCAGAAAACTGAGACTTGCGTAAATAAACTTTTTTATGAGGCTTGCATAAATTAAAAACAATTGCCTGGAAGGCAATTTCCACAAGTAAACCCTAGGTGGCTTTGCATTCACACTGCAGTACTGAAGAGCTGTCCATGGTGCTGGACATTTCTGCCTAAAGTTCTTTGGATCAAATGGCCAGATGGCCAGAGTTCGAGTCACCGTTTTAACCCTCAGTCCTTGACATCAGCCCTCTCACTTAACTTGTTTCCTAAGTGGCAGTGGCTATCAATTATTTCAACAAGATCAGCTTCCGTCTATGGGGTCACACAGAGTCGGACACGACTAAAGCGACTTAGCAGCAGCAGCAACAGCAGCACAGATCTAGGCTTTGTGTTGCATCACTATCAACCAAATAAAAGCCTGTATCAACTGATCTGGCACAGCAGTCAGTTTTTGCCTACTTTCTTAAAGATGTTACCAAGCCAGAGAGAGATGGAAAGGTCTTAGAACTCAGTTTAGAACCTCCTAGTGGAATTCCATGGAGAAGGAAATGGCAACCCACTCCAGTGTTCTTGCCTGGAGAATGCCAGGGATGGCGGAGCCTGGTGGGCTGCCATCTATGGGGTCGCACAGAGTCGGACACGACTGAAGTGACTTAGCAGGAGCAGCAGCAGTGGAATTCCAAGTGTCAATAACTTAACCTGCATGTTCAAGTTTAAGTCATAGAAAATTAGGAATAGAAGGGAACTTAAAGATTATTATTATCAAATTTTCCTTATCAGCAAACAAATTTTACTCTGATTTTTACAGATTCCCTCCCTTTCACTTTGCTCAGTGATGGCAATTTCAGCTCATATTTAAGCCCCTCTTGTGTCTTATTCTTGATGTATGTGGTTATCTGTTAAATTTGGGCCAGGAAACTCTATAATCTTGTTGAATTTCTATGCAATAAAGAAATATAAGCCTCATACTCCCAACTCAACTGTCTCAGTTCTACCTGATTGTCTGCAATGTCAGACCAAGGCCCCATTTTGGTTAAAGAGAATCATTATAGATATATTCCTCCCATGATCCATGAATGAGATGTTTAATTTTCATTTGCAAAATTGTCACAAAAACCAAGTAGCTGAAAAAGTCTTCATTTATAGTAACAGAAAATCCTGGTAACCTTGGTTAATCACATTTTTATCATAGCTAAGCAATAAAATAGGACCTTCATCAAAACCACAAGAGCTTATATTATACTTTCAACACATATTGCTCAACTGCAAGTAATTTTGATTTCCTTCTTTTTTATATCCATCAATAGGTTAGCACCAGTGTGGCTCACTGTATTATAGGAATACCAAATGGGATCAACTGGCCATTAGTAATTCAGAACTAGTCCTAGTAACTCACACAAAGCACAACTCATCAGTCCATCAGACCACTGACTTTAACTATGTGGCTTAAGCACTCTATGTGTATGAGTGTGTGTGTGTGTGAGAAAGAGAGAGAGAGAGAGAGAGAGAATGCGTGTGTGTGAGAGAGAGAGATGGTGGGGAGAGAGAGGGATGAGGAGAGAGAGAAAGGGAGGGGAGGGGAGACAGAGAGGAAGGAAAAAAGAGAAAATATGAATCTATTCTCCACAAAAGCTGACGTTTGAGATGCTATAAGAGAAACTGTTCACCAAATATATTGAATGAGGCTAACAGATACTGGTCTTGGTCTGATTGTTTTGTTGATATAAATTTCTTATCTGATTTGATTCATGGCAAAAGAAAGAATATTCAAAATGACATCTA
This sequence comes from Bubalus kerabau, assembly GCF_029407905.1. Taxonomy (NCBI): domain Eukaryota; kingdom Metazoa; phylum Chordata; class Mammalia; order Artiodactyla; family Bovidae; genus Bubalus; species Bubalus kerabau. The sequence continues at coordinate 92,185,494 of NC_073627.1, forward strand.
CATTGTTCTCTGGGCTATTTTTTTCCCCAAGTCACAAAGGATCTAAATATACCAAGGCACTGAATTAAACAATGTGCTAAATAACCATAATCTCATTCCTTAGGAGTATGCCAAATATTTTCTCCTCCTGTTCTTTAAATAACATTACTAAAACTTCTATTGCTTTTGTGTATGTGAGTCAGGTGAGGAAGACAGGATCTCTGAGCTCATTTGGCCAACAATGAGTTTTGTTTTCCTTGGTGGTGGTTTAGTCACTAAGTCATGTCCAACTCTTGCGACTATAGCCCACCAGCCTCCTCTGTCCATGGGATTTCCCATACAAAAATACTGGAGTGGGTTGCCATTTCTTTCTCTGGGTGATATTCCCAATCCAGGGATCAAACCTGGGTATCCTATATTGCAGGTGGAATCTTTACCACTGAGACACTAATATAGCTCTTGTTTTCCTTACCTAGTACCATTTATTTAAGAATAGTTTTGCTCTACTATATTCCAGTGAGGTGGTTCCTAAAAAGACTTCATATTATTGAGTATTTTCCGATATTGTTTAGTATACTTTAGCTAGTATACTCGCTTTTTGAGAAATTGATCCCCTATTCAAATAAACATTAGCAAAAGTTATTTGAATCAAACAAAACAGTATAAATGAGTCAATATGCCCACCTGTAGCATCTAAAAACAACTCTCCTGTTCAAAATCTCCCAGCGTACTCGCCTAGCACAACACTGAGAACTTGTGCTTCCGATCTTTTATTTTCTATTACACTCTCCATATATATTCCAACCAAACCAAAAAATCTCATCTTCCTCTAAGTTATTCTTCATTGTACTCATCACAAGATACACTCAGTAAAGATTTGTGAACTGAACTACAGTGCAATTTTGTAAATGTTAATGTTAAAAAGACTGACAGGAGGCATAAAGTAAGGCAAACAGGACTGATCATTTCACTCAGGGATGGTTTTTCAGAAGGTATAACTCTTCAAAGAAAGAAAATAAATAATATAATCAACTCACGTTTTAAATTAAAAGTCTTAATTCTGAGTCTGCAGTCGTGTTGCCTCATGCTATTTTTTCTATATGCCAAATAAGAAAAATAAGGGAACCAGAAGCAGGAGGCAGCTTAAATAAATGACCACTGTTCTCAGCCCAAAGGATGAGGATGCTGCAGGCTCTCCAACAATGACTCATCCTCCCCTGCATGAATTATCACCACAGAGTCGGACACGACTGAAGCGACTTAGCAGCAGCAACAGCAGCAGGTAAAAGACACTCCACCCTCTAGCTGCAGCTCTGATACTTCCCTATATTGCACTTCAATCAAACACTGAATATCCAACTACCTTATCTCCAACAGCCTTTTATAAAGGTCTCCTTGAAAATCACATCATCAGCGAAATTCAATAGACTTAAGACCGAATTCATTCATACTCCACACATCTGCAAAGTTATTTACTGTCTGATGTCCCTATTTTTGTTTAGCTTTGTCTCATTATTCATTATACAAAGCCAGATTTTCATACCAGTCACCAAATATGCTGTGTTAATTCCTTTTGCCTTGTACCTGGACCTATTTTATTTCTCTTTTCTAATTTTCAAATCCTGCCAAGTACCTAAGATGCTAATCCAACTTTCACCTTCTCCATCTTCATCTTGAATGCCCACCCTAGATGGAAGTTACTAGATTTCCACTGCATTCTTAATGAAACACACCATCTGTTGGACTCCCTGGAACTAGCTACTTGATGAGTAAAACTGCTGAGAACTTTTGCTTATCTGATTATAAAATTCAAAGGTGGGAATCATATCACATGCAACTTTGTCTGAAAACTTTCGCAGTACCTAACACACTGCACAGCAGAAAATCATCAGTTGAAACAAAAATGTGTCTCAATGAATTATTCTAAGAGCAAAATAAATCAAAGGAGGACCCTTAATTATGAGTGAGCACTGGTTCTTTATCTTATTTCTGAGAGTTTTATCTCCCCTGTAAAACATCATAACTTTTTTCTGTTGACAATAAGTAAAAATATAGCAAACTCAAAATACTGCTTTCCCAATATTTATAGAAAGACGTCACCTATGAAAGAAAGAAAGTGAAAATGAAGTCACTCAGTCATGTCCGACTCTTTGCAACGACCCCCTGGACTAGAGCCTACCAGGCTCCTCCATCCATGGGATTCTCCAGGCAAGAATACTGGAGTGAGTTGCCATTTCCTTCTCCAGGGAATATTTCCGACCCAGGGATCAAACCCCAGTCTCCCATGTTGCAGGCAGACACTTTATCCTCTGAGCCACCAGGGAAGTCAAATAAAAGAAGCCGATACTCTGACTCTACGAAAATTCTTTAATTATTATTCATTGGTTAGGTACTAAAATTAAAATGATAATACTTGACAACATACCTAATATTCAGAAGGAAACAGAAAAGTCAAAATCACAGCAATATTATCTTAGTATTTGGCTAAATACAAGTAGATCTAGCTTTTCCAGATGGTGGTGTTGCCATGTATGAAGGGGAGGATGGATATACTTTATGGGGTACAGGTTTCACACTAGTTTTTCTCAGCTGTCATTAAATTGGAATGCTTAAATGCCATGATGTTTTGAAAGTGAATTTCAAAAACTATATATTATTTTTCTCAATCAGAAATTTCATATTTTCTTGAAAATGAGTAAAGGCATTTTCATCTATCTCAACTAAGTTAATTGAACTAACTGTGCTAATTCTATTTCTCTCTATATTGAAGAACAATAAAAAGGTTTGTCAACTACAAACTGGTGCTTGCCAAGGGCATTTGCCATCTGTCTTCATGGGGATTGAATCCCATGCTGCTGCAGCTGCTGACCTTCCACACATCTGAAGAGAGTTCAGGGTAGAGAATGAGTCATTCTGTGCTTCAGTGAAACTGGTAGAACAGGTCTTAAGATAGATATTTTCAAGAACTGATTGCATGATCCCAATCCTTGTATCTCCTCATATCTAGAAAAACACTAAACCCCTTTAGCTGACATCAGCTCCTCAGGAGTAACAGAAAACCTCTTGTAAAGTGCTTAATTGCAATGAACACCCCCTTCACCGAAATCACATATATCGACCTTCCCTCAGTGTCTGGAGCAGCTTCTCAGCGCTGTCTCAGGTGCCGTCTCCTGGGCTGCAGTCCTCATCCTGCTCCCTATAAAACTTAACTGCAGCTATCACGTTGTGCATCTTTTTTTGGTCGACGGATTCCTCTCTTAATTATTCCCCCTGCCCCAAGAATTCAACAGAATGAGGAATGATTTTCTCTGAATATCTGGAGCCAAAAACTTTAGAATGAGTTAGGAGAACTAACCACTTGGCCCTTTCCCAACTTTCAGCCTATCTTGCTTTTTGTCAAATACTATATAGAAATGCAGAAACTGATTTGCATGATATTCTAAGCTTCTGGTGTGGTTCACTTGGGTTAAGAGTAATAAGTTTCTAAGCCCTGTTGCACCAAATCAAGAACTTCCCATGCACTATGTGGCTCATTACTTACACACACACCTCAAAGGGAAATGGCAGTATTTATAATAGACGTATTATGCAAATTTCAGTCCTTCCCTGGAAAGACAGTTTATACTATCACCTACAGCTGCATTCACAAGTGATCCTATTTCAGTCTTCTAGGAAAAAAAAAAAAAGAAAATTGTACGTAATACAATTACATAATTGTACATAAAATGTACATAAAATGTACATATAATACATAAAATGTACGTAATAAAAACCAATAAGCACTTCTCTATTTTTCATTCATCCAAAGAATCTAGTTCCTCATCAGATAAGGGGTAATTTAGTAAGGGGGATTCACAGAATTTGAAAATATAGCCATAAAGTTTCCGATCCCTGGCAATAGGAAAAAAAATCATGCATTTTCATAGTCCACAGCAATAAGCCACCAAAACTGAGCAAAATATAAAAAGACAGTGTCTGCTAAAAATAGACTCCCAAGACTTAGGGCTAGAATTATGTCATATACTATTTTTTTTTAATTCTATTTAAAGCTCAGTTATAAAATCCCTTGAGAAAAAAAACAGAACTTATAAAAAAACAACAACAAAAAAAAAACCAGTAATTCATTTGGGATTTCAGTACCCTCTAATGAATGGCCTAAAACCTAAAGCCCTATGACTCAGCTGATAAGGCAAGGAAAAGTAGCCCTAGGTCTTCCATTGTTAAGAGCAACTGCTGGGAAGCTCTTTACTTTTTTGTAAACTGAAACTATAAACTTCTCTGGGCCTCTGTTTCCTGATTCACAAATTGGGGTAGGGTGTGATGAGATAACCAGGAGAGTTCTAAGGTGTCTTTCAATTTAAAATTTGATATCTACTTCTAGTATGGTTAATTTGATGAATCAATTAAGCTAGGCTACAGTACCCATGCTAGCAAGGTAATGGTCAAAATCCTTCAAGCCAGTAGTTCAGTCAGTAAAGAATCTGCCTGCAATGCAGGAGACCCAGGTTCAATTCCTGGGTGGGAAAGATACCCTGGAGAAGGAAATGGTGACCCACTCCAGTATTCTTGCCTGGAGAATCCCATGGACAGGGGAGCCTGGCAGGCTACAGTCCACGGGGTCGCAAAAGTCAGAGATGACTTAGCACCTAAACCAACACCAGGCTTCAAGAGTATATGAACTGAGAACTTCCACATGTACAAGCTGGATTTAGAAAAGGCAAGGAACCAGAGATCAAATTGCCAACATCCCTTGGATCAGAGAATTCCAGAAAAACATCTACTTCTGCTTCATTCATATGCTAAAACTTTTGACCGTGTAGATCACAACAAACTGTGGAAAATTCTGAAAGAGATGGGAATACCTGACCACCTTACCTGCCTCTTGAGAAACCTGTATGCAAGTCTAGAAGCAATAGTTAGAACTGGGCATGGAATACCTGACTGGTTCAAAGTTGGGAAAGGAGTACATCAAGGCTGTATATTGTCACCCTACTTATTTAACTTCTATGCAGAGTACATCATGCAAAATGCCAGGCTGGATGAAGCACAAGCTGGAATTAAGACTGACAGGAGAAGACACAGATGACATCACCCTAATGGCAGAAAGCAAAAAGGAACAAAAGAGACTCTTGATGAAGGTGAAAGAGGAGAGTGAAAAACCGGCTTAAAACTCAACATTCAAAAAACTAAGATCACAGCATCCAGTCCCATGACTTCATGGCAAATAGATGGGGAAATAGTGGAAACAGTTTCCAGATGGGGAAACAGTGGCTGACTTTATTTTTGGGGCTCCAAAATCACTGCAGATGGTGACTGCAGCCATGAAATTAAAAGACGCTTACTCCTTGGAAGGAAAGTTATGACCAACCTAGACAGCATATTAAAAAGCAGAGACATTACTTTACCAACAAAGGTCCATATAGTCAAAGCTATGGTCTATCCAGTGGTTGTGTACAGATGTGAGAGTAGGACCAAAAAGAAGGCTGAGCACCGAAGAACTGATGCTTTCAAAATGAGGTACTGGAGAAGACTTTTGAGAGTCCCTTGAACTGCAAGGAGATCAAACCAGTCGATCCTAAAGGAAATCAACCCTGAATGTCCATTGGAAAGACTGATGCTAAAGCTGAGGCTCCGATACTTTGGCCACCTGATGCAAAGAGCCAACTTATTGGAAAAGACCCTGATGCTCGGAAAGATTGAGGGCAGGAGGAGAAGGGGGCAACAGAGGATGATGAGATGGTTAGATGTCATCACCAGCTCAATGGACATGAGTTTGAGTAAACTCCAGGAGATAGTGAAGGACAGAGAAACCTGGTGCAGTGCAGTCCATGGGGTTGCAAAGAGTTGGACACGACTGAGCAACTGAACACCAACAACTGTACTCAGTTATTCAATCAAACACTAATCTAGGTCTTGTTGCAAATATTGTACCTGGCTCTTTATGACCAATCTGGATTGTTGCCCAACAGGTTCCTCTGTTCGTGCAATTTCCCTGATGAGAATACCAGAGTGGGTTGCCATTTCTTCCTCCAGGGGATCTTCCTGAACCAGGGATCGAACCTGCATTTCTTGCATTGGTAGGCAGATTCTTTACCACTGAGCCACCTGGAAAGCCCCAAGATAGTCTATAGATTTGTGGTTAATTCCACAATCAGCTGAACTTAAGTAAACACGATTGTCCTTGAAAATGTGGGAGGGTTGCATCCGACCAACTGAAAGGCCTTAAAAATACTGAGGTTTCCTTGAGGAAGAAAAAATTCTGTCTCCATATCCTACTGGGTCTGTTTCTCTGAAGAGCCCTAACTGATGCAATTTCTACCTGCTGGAGTGCTATTTATAGTACATCAAAGGTAGATAACAATTAGAAAAGGAAGGGAAAAAGAAAATACCATGAAAAATATCTGAAAACAAAATGCCACGGAACTCTTCCCCTCTTGACCTCACATTCTAGGGTTATTCTGAGGCAAATCTCCTTCTAAAATTGAAATCATCTTTGGTAGGAGATGCCCATTAAAGTAGAGTAACTGATAGTCCTTGGGTCTCAGCTGCAGGGCAAGCAGCTGAGAATACGCTCCATTTCTATCACTGATGCTTGGACAGCCTTCATCCATCCACTCAAGGTAAGTTCCTCAGCTTTGCAGAAAGCAAACATCAGGGACAAGCTGCAAGCCAATGGGTATTTGAAGACACTTGAGAGACTTCCTATAAGTATGTCACATATCAATTCATTCAGTTTTCCATACAGCATTTTATGTCACAAAATGTGGCACCCGAGCTTTATCCTGAGATAAATACTCCTCTTTTTCTAAAGCCAAAGGAAGCTGGCATCACACTGTTAGCTGCAATAAAAACTCATAAGCTATAACTTAAGTAATAGTAAGGAGGAGATACAAAGAGGCTGCAGAGATAGTCATGAATGTGGATGGACCACCTCTTGGCCTTCAATGAAGAGATACCAGACCCACCATCTTATATAGAAAATCACTGACCTACTAACGTGTGGGTGTGCTCAGTCATGTCAAACTCCTTGCAAACCCATGGGCAGTAGCCCACCAGGCTCCTCTGTCCATGGAGTTTTCTAGGCAAAAATACTGGAGTGGGTTGCCATTTTCTCCTCCAGGGGATCTTTCTAACCCAAGGATTGAACCTGTGCCTCTTGTTCTGCACTGGCAGGCAGATTCTTTATCACTGTGCCAGCTAATAGAGGAATTCAATTGGGAACAAAGAATAACCACATAAAACTCAGAAAGATGGATCCCTCTCTGAGATATCAACTTTGGTAACTCATGCTGTAGAAATTCCATCATCTGAACCCAAAGTGTTAAGAGCACTTTAATGTCAAGGCAGATACAAATATAGATTTCATTTACAATCTGGGCAGAATTTCCTGAGTGCTAAGCAGCCTGTCACTGCCTGAGAAGACTATGCCCTGATAGATGCACGCTTGGCTTCCACCCTGAGCTTCAAGTTCTGTGGCCTGCACTGCAGATGAATCTCTGGAGACTCACACCTTGCCAGCTCATGCTGAAGTCAGAGGAGAAGCGGAGGAGGCTCCCCACCCCCAATCATACAAATTCCTGGTTTGCCTTTTACTCATTATTTCTAGTATTAGGATTTTGAGTTCTAGTAAATTCTAGTATTAGAATTCTGCCCCTGCAAGGGACATTTCACAGACAAGGCTGATGCAATACTTAGAGCATGTATTCAGAGTAATGTCACTGCATCCCACAACCGAAAGCTGACCTGACACCTTGTTTGCCAGTACACTTTCAAAGTGGAAAAGAAGCCACTAATTTCATTGTCCCATTTCCTACTGTCTCAGTCAATTCTCTACCAATAGTTACACTCTATACTTTCATATACATATACATATATAACATACATACACACATACATACATATATATATACACATATACATAATAACATACATACACATAAACATACTTATAGATATATACTTATATAAACACACAGATACATATGTGTGTGTGTATATATAAGTATATATATTTTTTTATATGATAAATAACAGAGAAATATTTGGCATTTCTCCAGGCTTAGAGTTGCTCAAAGTTGTCTATCCAATTGGGGGCATGCTGTAAACACATTTCAGCACTCCAAACTGGCACTAATAGCTTGCTTTCCTTTCAAGTTTCTGCCCAGTGCTTTTCAATCATGTGGGAGACTTGCTCTTGCATGAGCTGACTGCTTGCAAAGCTCCAATAAAAATATGCCAAAAAATAAGCTAAGGAAAGGACACAGGAAAGGATACTGTTTCTTAAATTTTTCTCAGGCTCACTAAAGTGCTAAAGTCAGCTAGTGAGTAGTAGGTGGTGGACACAGAGCCTCCGAGAGGCTGTTCTCTTATTTGTTCAATTTGGACATGAGAAAAGAGATGGAGGAATATTTGGAAGGGGCAGACTCTTGAGAAGAGGCTGGCACCTCTTTTCATGACAAAAAAAGGTGAAGTCAAATATGTGTCAAGACAGGGGCCCAAGGGTAATTGTTTTGAAGTCACTTTCCTTAAGCTCTGGAGTATAGGGAAAATAATAATGAATTAAACTTTTTAACAACTTTAATGACACAAAGATCACTCATTTAAAGTACACAATTCAATGACTTTTAGCATATTTACAGAGTTGTGTGACCATCACCATAATCTAACCAAGAAATCAAGAACAGTTTCATCATACCATAAAGAAACCTGGTACCCATCAGCAGTCACCCCCTAATCCTCTCCCCACAACTCCATTTAATGCTCCCCCGCCCCGGCAGCCACTAATCTACTTTCTGTCTGTATGGATATGCCTATTTTGGATATTTCATATGAATGGAATGATACAATTATGTGGTCTCCTGTTTCTGTCTTCTTTCAGTTATCATCACATTATCAAGGTCCATTCATGTTGGGGCATGTTTTAGCACTTCCTTTTTATGGTTGAATAATATTTCATTATATGAATATACCATATTTTCTTTGTCCATTCATAAGGTAATGGACATTTTGTGTTATTTTATAGATTGGGCAAATCATTTTACCTCTCAAGTTTTCTGACATAGGGATAATTCAAAGCCACCTCACAGGGCAGTTACAAAGATTCTAGAAGATAACTAAGTGTTTTGCAGACTATAAAGCACTTCATCAGTGCAAAGGATTAGTGTTGTTACTCTGTAAGCACCACCACATGATCCTGTTACTTAAGAGTAACATGGGGACACCATGAACATGGTGACCATAAGGTGGAGCCTTCCAAAATGCTTCTACCCAAGACTAACTTGTCATAGAAGGAAGACATAAACACTTTCCAATATCCAGGCCAAGTAACGATTTGAGGGCTGTTAATATACACAACATCATTCCAGAAGAGGATCTTTGAAGAGCAAAACGGTGTGCCTGTGGGCATGCATTACTAATTAAAGGCAAACTGGAGATCTACATTCTGGAATGCAATGCTATTCTGAGAAACCATTTCTCAGAAGTGACCTCAAGTTTTCTTATCAAATCAGCTCACATCACCATTCTGTGTCACAGCTGATCATGGCGTTAGCAAGAAGAGGTCAAACAGGAGAATGTGAGAGGAAAGTTAATACATTCATGAGCCCATGAAGTATACATTTTGTTGTGGGGGTTTGGAGCTTTTTTGGGCAAAATGACAAGTTCCAATTCTAATTTGGGGTGACACTGTAGGAAAGAGGGAGTCTTGTGGAGTAAACTTGTGTTCCTGACAGGACTACGTCATCCCTCAGGTACCAGTATGTGCTGGAGGGTAAGGGGAGGAGCAGGGAAGGGAAGCACTGAGAATGTGGGGATGAGAGGAACAGGTGTGTTATGGTCAGACAGCTGGGACATACCAGAAATAGGACTGAAACTCAGGTTCCCTGATTCCCATATCAATAAAAATCCTGTTTTCAGGAGAGGGTCTACTTGGGTTAGCTATAATCAATAGATACCTATCTGTAGCACTGGAGGATGGTTAAACATACAAAAATTCCTTAAAATATTTAACTTGCTTTCCAGAACTGTTTATATTGTTAGAAGTCATTGTTAAGCATTTTCTTAGTAACTAACAAAAATTGATTAATATCACTTAGGGTTTACTGCGGAGAAGGCAATGGCACCCCACTCCGGTACTCTTGCCTGGAAAGTCCCATGGACGGAGGAGCCTGGTGGGCTGCAGTCCATGGGGTCGCTAAGAGTCAGGCACGACTGGGCGACTTCCCTTTCTTTTCACTTTCATGCCTCGGAGAAGGAAATGGCAACCCACACCAGTATTCTTGCCTGGAGAATCCCAGGGACAGAGGAGTCTAGTGGGCTGCTGTCTATGGAGTCGCACAGAGTCGGACACAACTGAAGCGACTTAGCAGCAGCAGCAGCAGCAGCAGCAGGGTTTACTGTCCTTCAATAATAAATTTGTAACTCCTTTCTTTTGCCTATGGACCTGCTGTGATCAAGTCATCACTAGATCAACTCTACCTTCCCCTGTTATAGCTATAGCTGTAGTTCAGTCACTCAGTTGTGTCCGACTCTTTGTGACCCCATGGACTGCAGCATGCCAGGATTCCCTGTCCTTCACCAACTCCCAGAGCCCACCCAAGCCTATGGCCATTGTGTTGGTGATGCCATCCAACCATCTCATCCTCTGTCATCCCCTTCTCCTCCTGCCCTCAATCTTTCCCAGGATCAGGGTCTTTTCAAATGGCTCAGCTCTCCACATCAGGTGGCCAAAGTATTGGAGTTTCAGCTTCAACCTCAGTCCCTCCAATGAACACCCAGGACTGATCTCCCTTAGGATGGACTGGTTGGATCTCCTCACAGTCCAAGGGACTCTCAAGAGTGTTCTCCAAAACCACAGTTCACAAGCATCAATTTTTCTGCACTCAATGAATATTCAGGATTGATTTATTTTAGGATGGACTGGTTGGATACCTTTGGTGTCCAAGGGACTCTCAAGAGTCTTCTTCAACACCGCATTTCAAAAGCATCAATTCTTCCGCACTCAGCTTTCTTTACATCCATACTCTCACATCCATACATGAATACTGGAGAAACCATAGCTTGACTAGACAGACCTTTGTTAGCAAAGTAATGTCTCTGCTTTTTAATATGCTGTCTGCTGCTGCTGCTGCTAAGTCGCTTCAGTCGTGTCCGACTCTGTGCGACCCCAGAGACGGCAGCCCACCAGCCTCCCCTGTCCCTGGGATTCTCCAGGCAAGAACACTGGAGTGGGTTGCCATTTCCTTCTCCAATGCATGAAAGTGAAAAGTGAAAGTGAAGTTGCTCAGTCGTGTCCGACTCTGTGCGACCCCATGGACCACAGCCTACCAGGCTCCTCTGTCCATGGGATTTTCCAGGTGAGAGTAATGGAGTGGGTTGCCATTGCCTTCTCCCAATATGCTGTCTAGGTTGGTCACAACTTTTCTTCCAAGGAGCAAGCACCTTTTAATTTCATGTCTGCAGTAACTATCTACAGTGATTTTGGAGACCAAAAAAATAGTCTGTCACTGTTTCCATTGTTTCCCGTCTATTTGCTATGAAGTGATAGGACCAGATGCCATGATTTTAGTTTACTGAATGTTGAATTTTAAACGAACTTTTTCACTCTCCTCTTTCACTTTCATCAAGAAGTGCTTTAGTTCTTCACTTTTTGCCATAAGGGTGGTGTCATCTGCATATCTGACGTTATTGACATTTCTCCCGGCAATCTTGATTCCAGCTTGTGCTTCATTCAGCCTAGCATTTTGCATGATGTACTCGGCATATAAGTTAAATAAGCAGGGTGACAAAATACAGCCTTGATGTACTCCTTGCCCAATTTGGAACCAGTCTGCTGTTCCATGTCCATTTTTAACTGTTGCTTTTTGACTGCATATAAATTTCTCAGGAGGCAGGTCAGGTGGTCTGAGTATTCCCATCTCTTTCAGAATTTTCCACAGTTTGTTGTGATCCACACAGTCAAAGGCTTTGGCATAATCAATAAAGGAGGACTAGATGTTTTTCTAGAACTCTCTTGCTTTTTTGATGATCCAACAGATGTTGGCAATTTGATCCCTGGTTCCTCTGCCTTTTCTAAAACCAGCTTGAACATCTGGAAGTTCATGTTTCACATACTGTTGGAGCCTGGCTTGGAGAATTTTGAGCATTACTTTACTAGCGTGTGAGATGAGTGCAATTGGGCAGTAGTTTGAGCATTCTTTGGCATTGCCTTTCTTTGGGATTGGAATGAAAACTGACCTTTTCCAGTCCTGTGGCCACTGCTGGGTTTTCCAAATTTGCTGGCATATTGAGTGCAGCACTTTCACAGCATCATCTTCCAGGATTTGAAACAGCTCAACTGGAATTCCATCACCTCCACTAGCTTTGTTCGTAGTGATGCTTCCTATGGCCCACTTGACTTCGCGTTCCAGGATGTCTGGCTCTAGCTCAGTGAACACACCTTCGTGTTTATCTGGGTCATGAAGATCTTTTTGTATAGTTCTTCCATGTATTACTGCCTCCTGTTCTTAATATCTTCTGCTTCTGTTAGGTCCATACCATTTCTGTCCTTTATTGTGCCCATCTTTGCATGAAATGTTCCCTCAGTATCTCTGATTTTCTTGAAGAGATCTCTAGTCTTTCCCATCCTATTGTTTTCCTCTATTTCTTTGCATCAATCACTGAGGAAGGCTTTCTTATCTCTCCTTGCTATTCTTTGGAACTCTGCATTCACATGAGTATATCTTTTCTTTTCTCCTTGCCTTTCACTTCTCTTCTTTAGGCCTCCTCAGAGGCCTTTTTTTGTTTCTTGGGGATGGTCTTGATCACTGCCTCCTGTACAATGTCAGGAACCTCTGTCCATAGTTCTCAGGCACTCTGTCTATCAGATCTAACCCCTTGAATCTATTTGTCACTTCCACTGTATAATCCTAAGGGATTTGATTTATGTCATACATGAATGGTCCCTACTTTCTGCAATTTAAGTCTGAATTTGGCAGTAAGGAATTCATGATCTGAGCCACACTCAGCTCCCAGTCTTGTGTTTGCTGACTGTATAGAGCTTCTCCATCTTTGGCTGCAAAGAATGTAATCAATATGATTTCGGTATTGACCATCTGGTGATGTCCATGTGTAGAGTCTTCTCTTGTATTTTTGGAAGAGGGTGTTTGCTATGACCAGTGTGTTCTCTTGGCAAAACTCTGTTAGCCTTTACCCTGCTTCATTCTTTGCTCCCACAGCTCCTGGTGAAACTAAGCGAGACCCTGTGGGGCCTTCCCAGGAACAGACAGCCCCTACCGTTTGTATCCTACACTGGCCTCGTTTGTAAAAAGCTTTTGTCTCCTAGACTTTCCCAGAGTTCCAAAGAACAAATATAATCAGAAAAGTGAGAAAATGAAGAAACAAAGGAAAACAGTCAAGCAAAACTAAATAATAGTAGGTTAGTCTGCAGTCTATGGGGTCGCTAAGAGTCGGACATGACTGAGCGACTTCACTTTCACTTTGTACTTTCATGCATTGCAGAAGGAAATGGCAACCCACTCCAGTGTTCTTGCCTGGAGAATCCCATGGATGGAGAAGCCTGGTAGGCTGCAGTCCATGGGGTTGCACAGAGTCGGACACGACTGAAGTGACTTAGCAGCAGCAGCAGTCATAAAACAAAGTCATGGACCTTTGGTTCCTCTGAAGAGCTATAGGTAATATCCTGAGCCATATGCTTGAATTGCTCTGCAGATCCTAAAATCTCCGCCAGGTGGAAGAAGCTAACTGCTTGATGACCATGCACATACAGCCCCAGGACCAGCTGAGGTCTGAGTATAGTGCTGACCCCTATGTCCGCATGTGCTTAGCTCACCACCCAGCAATCAGAGAACTGTGCACTAGCCAATCATGGACCCCCTGACCCACTCCCTCACTGTGTCTTTAAAAACCCTTCCCTAAAAGCCATGGAAGAACTTGGGTCCTTTGAGCATAAGCTGCCCATTCTCCTTGCCTGGCCCTGCAGTAAACACATTTCCTTCACCACAACCTGTTGTCAGCACTGGCTGTGCTGCACATGGGGTGAGTGGATCCAAGTTTGGTTCAGTAACACTGGATCAAACTCTATTCAGCACTTGTTAGGTTTTATTTTGTATTACCATCATCTACTTGAACACATGCCTAACATATAGAGCTCCCGGAAGGTAGTGATCTTGGTTTTGTTCATCTCTGGTTCCTAGTGCCCAGAATTAGTCTGGTGCATGACTGGCCTACAAAGTATAAGCAGATGAAAAGGCAGTACACCAAGCTATGCACGAGTTTGGTCTCATTTTTTTTTTTTCCTATTTCATTTCTATTTGCTACCATTTCCCTGAACAATCACTGCATTTATCTTTCCTTCTTTCCTTCAAAATATCTCTCTGCTGATGGTGATGGCAAAAGTGGATATTGTCACAGGATAATTAGCAGCAGCTATGGACACAATTTCCAACAATAGCACCATAAACAGTTTTTTAAAAATTATTATTAAGATACTATGCTGGCATGACTGTTGATAAGAATACAATGAAAAAATTTTAAACATTTACAAATGATAAATGCTAGAAAGGGTGTGGAAAGAAGGGAACCCTTCTATATCACTGGTGGGAATGTAAACTGGTACAGCCACTATGGAAAATAGTGTGGAAGTTCCTTAACAAATTAAAATAGAGCTACCATATGATCCAGCAGTCCCACTCCCAGGCATACATATAGAGAAAATCGTAATTTGAAAAGATACGTGCACCGCGGTGTTCACTGCTGCACTATTTACAATAGCCAGGACATGGGAGCAACTTAAATGTGCATCAATGAAAGAATGGATAAAGAAGATGTGGTACACATATACAAAGGACTATTACTCAGCCATTAAAAGAATGAAATAATGTCATTTGCAGTAACATGGATGATCTAGAGATTGTCATACTGAATGAAGTAAGTCAGACAGAGAAAGACAAATATCATATGATATCACCCATATGTGGAATCTTTAAAAAGGCTACAAATGAACTTATCTACAAAACAGAAATATAGTTACAAATGTAGAAAATAAACGTATGGTTACTGGGGTGGAGGTGGGGATAAACTGGAAGAGTGGGTTGACATATAGACACTCCTAACTAATAAGAACCTACTGTACAGCACAGGGAATTCTATTCAATACTCTGTAATGGTCTATATGGGAAAAGAATCTAAAAAGAGTGGACATATGTATATGTATAGCTGATTCACTTTGCTGTACACCTGAAACTAACACAACATTGTAAATCAACTATATCCCAATAAAACTTGAAAAAAGAATATGGTGAAAATAAGAGAGTAGGATGAAAGCAAGGATGAAGTAGGATGAAAGCTGGACTGCTCAATAACCATTTAAAACACTAGTGATCAGACAAAACTGTCAAAAGTGGTTCCTTTTTTATATGCTTGTTGCCTACCACAACATCTCCACCACCACCACCACCATGTTAGAATCTGGCTACTTTCCAATCTCTATTGTTCATACATTTGGGAAATATTTACTGAATTCTTTTTATATGTCAGGCATTCAAGAGACCACAAGGAGGATGTGCAAGGGCCCTAGGGTATATTGGATAAGTATGGCTCCTCCAATAGCCCTGCATGAAACATTAGAAGGGAAGGAGAAGGATTAGAAAGGGAAAGAGAAAGCACTCAAGATGAAACTGGAGATTCTGGAAGTGAGAGAGTCAATTCCTAGGTAGGTTGATAAGAAGTCCAGGGTTCCCGAGGAGGAGAAAGGGGTCTGGAGCCCTTGAGGAGGAGAAAGGGGTCTGGGGTTCTCAAGGAGAAAAGGAACAATGTTCTTTTCTACATTGCTTTGTCTTAGTCAATTTAACAATGTATCTTGCTCAAGGACATGTTTCTCCTTAACAAGAACCTTCTGACTAATCCCGTCATCTTAAAATGTATATCATGGGAGTGGGTCTGGTAAGATCTTTCTATTGTTTGTTTTAATCTTGTTAATTTAAGATGTACTTTGTGGGAGTGGGTCTGAAAAAAGCTTATAAGGCCTTGATAAGGCTAGCCAGTGGGGCACTCTCCGCCCCCTTTCTGATGTCTATGTCAGAAGCTTTCTCTGTTCATTTTCTTACTTTCATAAAACTCTGCTACACAAAAGCTCTTGAGTGATCAAGCCTGGCCCCTGATTCTGAAGCTAAATCTTCTTCGGAGATCACGAATTCAACGTCATTCACTGTAAGCTATCAGAAGGAGGCAGGCACTGCAAGCCCTTCTGGAAAATATGAGGGTCTTTATCGGAAGAGCAACGAGGGTAAAATGAGAGGATATATGATTTTAAAACCTCATGCTAGATAAACTTAGTGCAAAGTCACTCAGCCAAATAAGAGGCCACAAAAAGATGGTGCTTCAGGAACAGGTTTCATCCCTACTGGGAGGGCTACACATTTTGCTTTCATTTGCAAGACCACAGAATCATGATTGTCACAAGTCTGGCATGCACAGGGGAACATATGGCTTCTTTCTGAAAGAAGTCTTCCTGCATCAAGTCCCAGATTTGCTAATAAAAGCATCCTGCTCTGTAAGGAGGTTTAGAGAATACAATTTGGGTTTGTTGTTATTGTCCTTTTGTTTTCGTTTCCTTTTCTACACAGGGCATGAAAACTCAAAGTGGGATTTAATTTTCTGGAACCTAAAAGAAATGTTTCTAATGAATTATTACATAGTTTTCTGTAAACTGTGTTTCTCTGCAGTGAATTACTGTCTACTCTTATATAATATTTCCTAACTTAGAGTATGCTCAACCTGTCATTTAGAGCTCAGAAGAGTATCTTTAATGCAGCAGAAGACTTTTGATATCACAACTGGAGGAGAAAGTTATACTGTTAAGTAGTTTTT
The DNA here is from genome assembly GCF_029407905.1 of Bubalus kerabau. Classification (NCBI taxonomy): domain Eukaryota; kingdom Metazoa; phylum Chordata; class Mammalia; order Artiodactyla; family Bovidae; genus Bubalus; species Bubalus kerabau. The sequence goes on from NC_073627.1 coordinate 92,202,339, forward strand.
TGTAAAAACAAACAAACAAACAAAAAAAACAAACGAAGGGGAAGTCTCAATTCAATTCCTCTGGTGCACATTCTCTGCTAAATATAGGTGCCTTTCTTTTATTTGCATAAGGAATTAATTTCACTCAAAAAGGTATGATGAACATATCACGATAGAAGCTGGATTTTAAGCACTATAAGAAACAGTTCTCAAAGAAAAATCAAATTAACAGAAGAAGACTATTTTCACGAAGAAATCTGGCACATGATTTCAAACTACAAAATGTAAATACCCATCTACACATGACTCAGCTGTTAAAAAGCTAACTTTTTCTCCTATTTGTTATGGATACTTATAAATAAGTAAAATGTAAAAATAAAACCAAAGCTGCTTTTTTGCCCCCTCTGCCCTCCCCTCTGCTCCTTCCCTCCCTCCACTCCTCGCACCACCTCTCTCCTTTCCAGTGGCAGTTTTATTCTTTTCTTGCCCACATGTCTGTCTTAGTTTGGATCTTCCCAAAACAGAGCCTGGGTCACAGATGAAGCAGCAGCAGTTCATGTGGATGGTGGTCCCAGGGAACAGAATGAGGGAGCAGGAAGATGGGGGCAGAGAAAGGCAAGGTCATGCAGAGTGTGTGCTGGAGCTGGTTACCACGTTAGGTAACACGGCTTGCTCCTGCAGGGGGCCCTGTGAGGAACCACATGGAACACACCTCAGTACAGGAAGTCCCCTGTACTTAACATATATTGCTATAGGTAGAGGCAGACAACTCATTTTAACCGCTGTACAGTGTCCCACTATAAGACTATATCAAAATTTATTTTTTCAGTGATATATACTTGGGTTGTGTTCT